>NW_026892941.1:0-309996 GCF_033815535.1 Pezoporus flaviventris
TGTGCTGAACAGGTCCAGCACCAGCTTTCAATCCTGGCTCTTCTGCTGTGGGAGCAGAGGCCAAACGTTCGTGCTGTACTAACTGTGCTGCTGGGCAGCTGAGAGACACCACCTGAGAATTTGGATTCAAATGGACTTTTAGGTATGAAACCGAGGAGAGACTGCAATGATGGTGACCCCGTTGCAAAGCTTCTTGTGTGCTGAAGAGACACAGCACTAGCTTTCCCTGCTGCTCCTTCTGCCGTGTGAGCAGATGCCACTCTTCATTCTGTGCTGACTGTGTTGCTGCGCAGCAGAGAGCAGCCTCTGGACTGATTCCATTCAAATGCTTTTCCTGTACGAGTGTTAGCAGTGAAAGCAACGATGGATGCACCAATGTAAAGGGGATTGTGTGCTGAACAGGTCCAGCACCAGCTTTCAATCCTTGCTCTTCTGCTGTGGGAGCAGAGGCCAAACGTTCGTGCTGTACTAACTGTGCTGCTGGGCAGCTGAGAGACACCACCTGAGAATTTTGATTCAATTGGACTTTTAGGTAGGAAACCGAGGAGAGACTGCAATGATGGTGACCCCGTTGCAAAGCTGCTTGTGTGCTGAAGAAGCAGAGCACTAGCTTTCCCTGCTGGTCCTTCTGCCGTGTGAGCAGATGCCACTGTTCATTCTGTGCTGACTGTGTTGCTGCGCAGCAGAGAGCAGGCTCTGGACTAATTCTATTCAAATGCTTTTCCTGTATGAACGTGAGCAGTGAAAGCAACGATGAATGCACCAATGTAAAAGGGATTGTGTGCTTAACAGGTCCAGCACCAGCTTTCAATCCTGGCTCTTCTGCTGTGGGAGCAGAGGCCAAACGTTCGTGCTGTACTAACTGTGCTGCTGGGCAGCTGAGAGACACCACCTGAGAATTTGGATTCAAATGGACTTTTAGGTATGAACCCGAGGAGAGACTGCAATGATGGTGACCCCGTTGCAAAGCTGCTTGTGTGCTGAAGAAGCAGAGCACTAGCTTTCCCTGCTGCTCCTTCTGCCGTGTGAGCAGATGCCAATGTTCATTCTGTGCTGACTGTGTTGCTGCGCAGCAGAGAGCAGCCTCTGGACTGATTCCATTCAAATGCTTTTCCCGTATGAAAGTGAGCAGTGAAAGCAACGATGAATGCACCAATGTAAAAGGGATTGTGTGCTGAACAGGTCCAGCACCAGCTTTCAATCCTGGCTCTTCTGCTGTGGGAGCAGAGGCCAAACGTTCGTGCTGTACTCACTGTGCTGCTGGGCAGCTGAGCGACACCACCTGAGAATTCGGATTCAAAAGGACTTTTAGGTATGAAGCCGAGGAGAGACTGCAATGATGGTGACCCCGTTGCAAAGCTGCTTGTGTGCTGAAGAAGCAGAGCACTAGCTTTCCCTGCTGCTCCTTCTGCCCTGTGAGCAGATGCCACTGTTCATTCTGTGCTGACTGTGTTGCTGCGCAGCAGAGAGCAGCCTCTGGACTGATTCCATTCAAATGCTTTTCCTGTATGAATGTCAGCAGTGAAAGCAACGATGGAGGCACCAATGTAAAGGTGATTGTGTGCTGAACAGGTCCAGCACCAGCTTTCAATCCTGGCTCTTCTGCTGTGGGAGCAGAGGCCAAACGTTCGTTCTGTACTAACTGTGCTGCTGGGCAGCTGAGAGACACCACCTGAGAATTTGGATTCAAATGGACTTTTAGGTATGAACCCGAGGAGAGACTGCAATGATGGTGACCCCGTTGCAAAGCTGCTTGTGTGCTGAAGAAGCAGAGCACTAGCTTTCCCTGCTGCTCCTTCTGCCGTGTGAGCAGATGCCACTGTTCATTCTGTGCTGACTGTGTTGCTGCGCAGCAGAGAGCAGCCTCTGGACTGATTCCATTCAAATGCTTTTCCTGTATGAAAGTGAGCAGTGAAAGCAACGATGAATGCACCAATGTAAAAGGGATTGTGTGCTGAACAGGTCCAGCACCAGCTTTCAATCCTGGCTCTTCTGCTGTGGGAGCAGAGGCCAAACGTTCGTGCTGTACTAACTGTGCTGCTGGGCAGCTGAGAGACACCACCTGAGAATTTGGATTCAAATGGACTTTTAGGTATGAAACCGAGGAGAGACTGCAATGATGGTGACCCCGTTGCAAAGCTGATTGTGTGCTGAAGAAGCAGAGCACTAGCTTTCCCTGCTGCTCTTCTGCCGTGTGAGCAGATGCCACTGTTCATTCTGTGCTGTGTTGCTGCCAGCAGGGAGCAGGCTCTGGACGGATTCTATTCAAATGCTTTACCTGTATGAGTGTTAGCAGTGAAAGCAACGATGGAGGCACCAATGTAAAGGGGATTGTGTGCTGAACAGGTCCAGCACCAGCTTTCAATCCTGGCTCTTCTGCGGTGGGAGCAGAGGCCAAACGTTCGTGCTGTACTAACTGTGCTGCTGGGCAGCTGAGAGACACCACCTGAGAATTTGGATTCAAATGGACTTTTAGGTATGAACCCGAGGAGAGACTGCAATGATGGTGACCCCGTTGCAAAGCTGCTTGTGTGCTGAAGAAGCAGAGCACTAGCTTTCCCTGCTGCTCCTTCTGCCGTGTGAGCAGATGCCACTGTTCATTCTGTGCTGACTGTGTTGCTGCGCAGCAGAGAGCAGCCTCTGGACTGATTCCATTCAAATGCTTTTCCTGTATGAAAGTGAGCAGTGAAAGCAACGATGAATGCACCAATGTAAAAGGGATTGTGTGCTGAACAGGTCGTTCACCAGCTTTCAATCCTGGCTCTTCTGCTGTGGGAGCAGAGGCCAAACGTTCGTGCAGTACTCACTGTGCTGCTGGGCAGCTGAGACCGCTTGAGAATTTGGATTCAAATGGACTTTTAGGTAGGAAACCGAGGAGAGACTGCAATGATGGTGACCCCGTTGCAAAGCTGCTTGTGTGCTGAAGAAGCAGAGCACTAGCTTTCCCTGCTGGTCCTTCTGCCGTGTGAGCAGATGCCACTGTTCATTCTGTGCTGACTGTGTTGCTGCGCAGCAGAGAGCAGCCTCAGGACTGATTCTATTCAAATGCTTTTCCTGTACGAGTGTTAGCAGTGAAAGCAACGATGGATGCACCAATGTAAAGGGGATTGTGTGCTGAACAGGTCCAGCACCAGCTTTCAATCCCTGCTCTTCTGCTGTGGGAGCAGAGGCCAAACGTTCGTGCAGTACTCACTGTGCTGCTGGGCAGCTGAGACCGCTTGAGAATTTGGATTCAAATGGACTTTTAGGTAGGAAACCGAGGAGAGACTGCAATGATGGTGACCCCGTTGAAAAGCTGCTTGTGTGCTGAAGAAGCAGAGCACTAGCTTTCCCTGCTGCTCCTTCTGCCGTGTGAGCAGATGCCACTGTTCATTCTGTGCTGACTGTGTTGCTGCGCAGCAGAGAGCAGGCTCTGGACTGATTCCATTCAAATGCTTTTCCTGTATGAAAGTGAGCAGTGAAAGCAACGATGAATGCACCAATGTAAAAGGGATTGTGTGCTGAACAGGTCCATCACCAGCTTTCAATCCTGGCTCTTCTGCTGTGGGAGCAGAGGCCAAACGTTCGTGCTGTACTAACTGTGCTGCTGGGCAGCTGAGAGACACCACCTGAGAATTTGGATTCAAATGGACTTTTAGGTAGGAAACCGAGGAGAGACTGCAATGATGGTGACCCCGTTGCAAAGCTGCTTGTGTGCTGAAGAAGCAGAGCACTAGCTTTCCCTGCTGCTCCTTCTGCCGTGTGAGCAGATGCTACTGTTCATTCTGTGCTGACTGTGTTGCTGCGCAGCAGAGAGCAGCATCTGGACTGATTCCATTCAAATGCTTTTCCTGTATGAAAGTGAGCAGTGAAAGCAACGATGAATGCACCAATGTAAAAGGGATTGTGTGCTGAACAGGTCCAGCACCAGCTTTCAATCCTGGCTCTTCTGCTGTGGGAGCAGAGGCCAAACGTTCGTGCTGTACTCACTGTGCTGCTGGGCAGCTGAGAGACACCACCTGAGAATTTGGATTCAAATGGACTTTTAGGTATGAAACCGAGGAGAGACTGCAATGATGGTGACCCCGTTGCAAAGCTGCTTGTGTGCTGAAGAAGCAGAGCACTAGCTTTCCCTGCTGCTCCTTCTGCCGTGTGAGCAGATGCCACTGTTCATTCTGTGCTGACTGTGTTGCTGCGCAGCAGAGAGCAGGCTCTGGACTGATTCTATTCAAATGCTTTTCCTGTACGAGTGTTAGCAGTGAAACCAACGATGGATGCACCAATGTAAAGGGCATTGTGTGCTGAACAGGTCCAGCACCAGCTTTCAATCCTGGCTCTTCTGCTGTGGGAGCAGAGGCCAAACGTTCGTGCTGTACTAACTGTGCTGCTGGGCAGCTGAGAGACACCACCTGAGAATTTGGATTCAAATGGACTTTTAGGTATGAAACCGAGGAGAGACTGCAATGATGGTGACCCCGTTGCAAAGCTTCTTGTGTGCTGAAGAGACACAGCACTAGCTTTCCCTGCTGGTCCTTCTGCCGTGTGAGCAGATGCCCCTGTTCATTCTGTGCTGTGTTGCTGCCAGCAGGGAGCAGGCTCTGGACTGATTCTATTCAAATGCTTTTCCTGTACGAGTGTTAGCAGTGAAAGCAACGATGGATGCACCAATGTAAAGGGGATTGTGTGCTGAACAGGTCCAGCACCAGCTTTCAATCCTTGCTCTTCTGCTGTGGGAGCAGAGGCCAAACGTTCGTGCTGTACTCACTGTGCTGCTGGGCAGCTGAGAGAGACCACCTGAGAATTTGGATTCAAATGGACTTTTAGGTAGGAAACCGAGGAGAGACTGCAATGATGGTGACCCCGTTGCAAAGCTGCTTGTGTGCTGAAGAAGCAGAGCACTAGCTTTCCCTGCTGCTCCTTCTGCCGTGTGAGCAGATACCACTGTTCATTCTGTGCTGACTGTGTTGCTGCGCAGCAGAGAGCAGCCTCTGGACTGATTCCATTCAAATGCTTTTCCTGTATGAAAGTGAGCAGTGAAAGCAACGATGGAGGCACCAATGTAAAGGGGATTGTGTGCTGAACAGGTCCAGCACCAGCTTTCAATCCTGGCTCTTCTGCTGTGGGAGCAGAGGCCAAACGTTCGTGGTGTACTAACTGTGCTGCTGGGCAGCTGAGAGACACCACCTGAGAATTTGGATTCAATTGGACTTTTAGGTAGGAAACCGAGGAGAGACTGCAATGATGGTGACCCCGTTGCAAAGCTGCTTGTGTGCTGAAGAAGCAGAGCACTAGCTTTCCCTGCTGGTCCTTCTGCCGTGTGAGCAGATGCCACTGTTCATTCTGTGCTGACTGTGTTGCTGCGCAGCAGAGAGCAGGCTGTGGACTGATTCCATTCAAATGCTTTTCCTGTATGAAAGTGAGCAGTGAAAGCAACGATGGAGGCACCAATGTAAAGGGGATTGTGTGCTGAACAGGTCCAGCACCAGCTTTCAATCCTGGCTCTTCTGCTGTGGGAGCAGAGGCCAAACGTTCGTGCTGTACTAACTGTGCTGCTGGGCAGCTGAGAGACACCACCTGAGAATTTGGATTCAAATGGACTTTTAGGCATGAAACCGAGGAGAGACTGCAATGATGGTGACCCCGTTGCCAAGCTGCTTGTGTGTTGAAGAGACACAGCCCTAGCTTTCCCTGCTGGTCCTTCTGCCGTGTGAGCAGATGCCACTGTTCATTCTGTGCTGTGTTGCTGCCAGCAGGGAGCAGGCTCTGGACTGATTCTATTCAAATGCTTTTCCTGTATGAAAGTGAGCAGTGAAAGCAACGATGGAGGCACCAATGTAAAGGTGATTGTGTGCTGAACAGGTCCAGAACCAGCTTTCAATTCTTGCTCTTCTGCTGTGGGAGCAGATGCCAAACGTTCGTGCTGTAGTCACTGTGCTGCTGGGCAGCTGAGAGAGACCACCTGAGAATTTGGATTCAAATGGACTTTTAGGTATGAAACCGAGGAGAGACTGCAATGATGGTGACCCCGTTGCAAAGCTGCTTGTGTGCTGAAGAAGCAGAGCACTAGCTTTCCCTGCTGGTCCTTCTGCCGTGTGAGCAGATGCCACTGTTCATTCTGTGCTGTTTTGCTGCCAGCAGGGAGCAGGCTCTGGACTGATTCTATTCAAATTCTTTTCCTGTATGAGTGTTAGCAGTGAAAGCAACGATGTAGGCACCAATGTAAAGGGGATTGTGTGCTGAACAGGTCCAGCACCAGCTTTCAATCCTGGCTCTTCTGCTGTGGGAGCAGAGGCCAAACATTCGTGCTGTACTCACTGTGGTGCTGGGCAGCTGAGCGACACCACCTGAGAATTTGGATTCAAATGGACTTTTAGGTAGGAAACCGAGGAGAGACTGCAATGATGGTGACCCCGTTGCAAAGCTGCTTGTGTGCTGAAGAGACACAGCACTAGCTTTCCCTGCTGCTCCTTCTGCCGTGTGAGCAGATGCCACTGTTCATTCTGTGCTGTGTTGCTGCGCAGCAGAGAGCAGGCTCTGGACTGATTCCATTCAAATGCTTTTCCTGTATGAAAGTGAGCAGTGAAAGCAACGATGAATGCACCAATGTAAAAGTGATTGTGTGCTGAACAGGTCCAGCACCAGCTTTCAATCCTGGCTCTTCTGCTGTGGGAGCAGAGGCCAAACGTTCGTGCTGTACTAACTGTGCTGCTGGGCAGCTGAGAGACACCACCTGAGAATTTGGATTCAAATGGACTTTTAGGTATGAAACCGAGGAGAGACTGCAATGATGGTGACCCCGTTGCAAAGCTGCTTGTGCGCTGGAGAAGCAGAGCACTAGCTTTCCCTGCTGCTCCTTCTGCCGTGTGAGCAGATGCCACTGTTCATTCTGTGCTGACTGTGTTCCTGCGCAGCAGAGAGCAGGCTCTGGACTTATTCCATTCAAATGCTTTTCCTGTATGAAAGTGAGCAGTGAAAGCAACGATGGAGGCACCAATGTAAAGGGGATTGTGTGCTGAACAGGTCCTGCACCAGCTTTCAATCCTGGCTCTTCTGCTGTGGGAGCAGAGGCCAAACGTTCGTGCTGTACTAACTGTGCTGCTGGGCAGCTGAGAGACACCACCTGAGAATTTGGATTCAAATGGACTTTTAGGTAGGAATCCGAGGAGAGACTGCAATGATGGTGACCCCGTTGCAAAGCTGCTTGTGTGTTGAAGAGACACAGCACTAGCTTTCCCTGCTGGTCCTTCTGCCGTGTGAGCAGATGCCACTGTTCATTCTGTGCTGACTGTGTTCCTGCGCAGCAGAGAGCAGGCTCTGGACTGATTCCATTCAAATGCTTTTCCTGTATGAAAGTGAGCAGTGAAAGCAACGATGGAGGCACCAATGTAAAGGTGATTGTGTGCTGAACAGGTCCAGCACCAGCTTTCAATCCTGGCTCTTCTGCTGTGGGAGCAGAGGCCAAACGTTTGTGCTGTACTCACTGTGCTGCTGGGCAGCTGAGACCACCTGAGAATTTGGATTCAAATGGACTTTTAGGTATGAAACCGAGGAGAGACTGCAATGATGGTGACCCCGTTGCAAAGCTGCTTGTGTGCTGAAGAAGCAGAGCACTAGCTTTCCCTGCTGGTCCTTCTGCCGTGTGAGCAGATGCCACTGTTCATTCTGAGCTGACTGTGTTCTTGCGCAGCAGAGAGCAGCCTCTGGACTGATTCCATTCAAATGCTTTTCCTGTATGAAAGTGAGCAGTGAAAGCAACGATGGATGCACCAATGTAAAGGGGATTGTGTGCTGAACAGGTCCAGCACCAGCTTTCAATCCTGGCTCTTCTGCTGTGGGAGCAGAGGCCAAATGTTCGTGCTGTACTCACTGTGCTTCTGGGCAGCTGAGAGACACCACATGAGAATTCGGATTCAAATGGACTTTTAGGTAGGAAACCGAGGAGAGACTGCAATGATGGTGACCCCATTGCAAAGCTGCTTGTGTGCTGAAGAAGCAGAGCACTAGCTTTCCCTGCTGGTCCTTCTGCCGTGTGAGCAGATGCCACAGTTCATTCTGTGCTGACAGTGTTGCTGCGCAGCAGAGAGCAGGCTCTGGACTGATTCTATTCAAATGCTTTTCCGGTATGAGTGTTAGCAGTGAAAGCAACGATGGAGGCACCAATGTAAAGGTGATTGTGTGCTGAACAGGTCCAGCACCAGCTTTCAATCCTGGCTCTTCTGCTGTGGGAGCAGATGCCAAACGTTCGTGCTGTACTCACTGTGCTGCTGGGCAGCTGAGAGAGACCACCTGAGAATTTGGATTCAAATGGACTTTTAGGTAGGAAACCGAGGAGAGACTGCAATGATGGTGACCCCGTTGCAAAGCTGCTTGTGTGCTCAAGAAGCAGAGCACTAGCTTTCCCTGCTGGTCCTTCTGCCGTTTGAGCAGATGCCACTGTTCATTCTGTGCTGACTGTGTTGCTGCGCAGCAGAGAGCAGGGTCTGGACTGATTCTATTCAAATGCTTTTCCGGTATGAGTGTTAGCAGTGAAAGCAACGATGGAGGCACCAATGTAAAGGTGATTGTGTGCTGAACAGGTCCAGCACCAGCTTTCAATCCTGGCTCTTCTGCTGTGGGAGCAGAGGCCAAACGTTCGTGCTGTACTAACTGTGCTGCTGGGCAGCTGAGAGACACCACCTGAGAATTTGGATTCAAATGGACTTTTAGGTATGAACCCGAGGAGAGACTGCAATGATGGTGACCCCGTTGCAAAGCTTCTTGTGTGCTGAAGAGACACAGCACTAGCTTTCCCTGCTGGTCCTTCTGCCGTGTGAGCAGATGCCCCTGTTCATTCTGTGCTGTGTTGCTGCCAGCAGGGAGCAGGCTCTGGACTGATTCTCTTCAAATGCTTTTCCTGTACGAGTGTTAGCAGTGAAAGCAACGATGGATGCACCAATGTAAAGGGGATTGTGTGCGGAACAGGTCCAGCACCAGCTTTCAATTCTTGCTCTTCTGCTGTGGGAGCAGATGCCAAACGTTCGTGCAGTACTCACTGTGCTGCTGGGCAGCTGAGACCGCTTGAGAATTTGGATTCAAATGGACTTTTAGGTATGAACCCGAGGAGAGACTGCAATGATGGTGACCCCGTTGCAAAGCTGCTTGTGTGCTGAAGAAGCAGAGCACTAGCTTTCCCTGCTGCTCCTTCTGCCGTGTGAGCAGATGCTACTGTTCATTCTGTGCTGACTGTGTTGCTGCGCAGCAGAGAGCAGCCTCTGGACTGATTCCATTCAAATGCTTTTCCTGTATGAAAGTGAGCAGTGAAAGCAACGATGAATGCACCAATGTAAAAGGGATTGTGTGCTGAACAGGTCCAGCACCAGCTTTCAATCCTGGCTCTTCTGCTGTGGGAGCAGAGGCCAAACGTTCGTGCTGTACTCACTGTGCTGCTGGGCAGCTGAGAGACACCACCTGAGAATTTGGATTCAAATGGACTTTTAGGTATGAAACCGAGGAGAGACTGCAATGATGGTGACCCCGTTGCAAAGCTGCTTGTGTGCTGAAGAAGCAGAGCACTAGCTTTCCCTGCTGCTCCTTCTGCCGTGTGAGCAGATGCTACTGTTCATTCTGTGCTGACTGTGTTGCTGCGCAGCAGAGAGCAGCATCTGGACTGATTCCATTCAAATGCTTTTCCTGTATGAAAGTGAGCAGTGAAAGCAACGATGAATGCACCAATGTAAAAGGGATTGTGTGCTGAACAGGTCCAGCACCAGCTTTCAATCCTGGCTCTTCTGCTGTGGGAGCAGAGGCCAAACGTTCGTGCTG
Organism: Pezoporus flaviventris; assembly: GCF_033815535.1. Lineage (NCBI taxonomy): Eukaryota > Metazoa > Chordata > Aves > Psittaciformes > Psittacidae > Pezoporus > Pezoporus flaviventris. The sequence goes on from NW_026892941.1 coordinate 9,781, forward strand.
TACTCACTGTGCTGCTGGGCAGCTGAGAGACACCACCTGAGAATTTGGATTCAAATGGACTTTTAGGTATGAAACCGAGGAGAGACTGCAATGATGGTGACCCCGTTGCAAAGCTGCTTGTGTGCTGAAGAAGCAGAGCACTAGCTTTCCCTGATGCTCCTTCTGCCGTGTGAGCAGATGCCACTGTTCATTCTGTGCTGACTGTGTTGCTGCGCAGCAGAGAGCAGGCTCTGGACTGATTCCATTCAAATGCTTTTCCTGTATGAAAGTGAGCAGTGAAAGCAACGATGGAGGCACCAATGTAAAGGGGATTGTGTGCTGAACAGGTCCAGCACCAGCTTTCAATCCTGGCTCTTCTGCTGTGGGAGCAGAGGCCAAACGTTCGTGCTGTACTAACTGTGCTGCTGGGCAGCTGAGAGACACCACCTGAGAATTTGGATTCAAATGGACTTTTAGGTATGAAACCGAGGAGAGACTGCAATGATGGTGACCCCGTTGCAAAGCTGCTTGTGTGTTGAAGAGACACAGCACTAGCTTTCCCTGCTGCTCCTTCTGCCGTGTGAGCAGATGCCACTGTTCATTCTGTGCTGTGTTGCTGCCAGCAGGGAGCAGGCTCTGGACGGATTCTATTCAAATGCTTTTCCTGTATGAGTGTTAGCAGTGAAAGCAACGATGGAGGCACCAATGTAAAGGTGATTGTGTGCTGAACAGGTCCAGCACCAGCTTTCAATCCTGGCTCTTCTGCTGTGGGAGCAGAGGCCAAACGTTCGTGCTGTACTAACTGTGCTGCTGGGCAGCTGAGAGAGACCACCTGAGAATTTGGATTCAAATGGACTTTTAGGTAGGAAACCGAGGAGAGACTGCAATGATGGTGACCCCGTTGCAAAGCTGCTTGTGTGCTGAAGAAGCAGAGCACTAGCTTTCCCTGCTGCTCCTTCTGCCGTGTGAGCAGATGCCACTGTTCATTCTGTGCTGACTGTGTTGCTGCGCAGCAGAGAGCAGGCTCTGGACTGATTCCATTCAAATGCTTTTCCTGTATGAAAGTGAGCAGTGAAAGCAACGATGGAGGCACCAATGTAAAGGTGATTGTGTGCTGAACAGGTCCAGCACCAGCTTTCAATCCTGGCTCTTCTGCTGTGGGAGCAGAGGCCAAACGTTCGTGCTGTACTAACTGTGCTGCTGGGCAGCTGAGAGAGACCACCTGAGAATTTGGATTCAAATGGACTTTTAGGTATGAAACCGAGGAGAGACTGCAATGATGGTGACCCCGTTGCAAAGCTGCTTGTGTGTTGAAGAGACGCAGCACTAGCTTTCCCTGCTGCTCCTTCTGCCGTGTGAGCAGATGCCACTGTTCATTCTGTGCTGTGTTGCTGCCAGCAGGGAGCAGGCTCTGGACTGATTCTATTCAAAAGCTTTTCATGTATGAAAGTGAGCAGTGAAAGCAACGATGGAGGCACCAATGTAAAGGGGATTGTGTGCTGAACAGGTCCAGCACCAGCTTTCAATCCTGGCTCTTCTGCTGTGGGAGCAGAGGCCAAACGTTCGTGCTGTACTAACTGTGCTGCTGGGCAGCTGAGAGAGACCACCTGAGAATTTGGATTCAAATGGACTTTTAGGTATGAAACCGAGGAGAGACTGCAATGATGGTGACCCCGTTGCAAAGCTGCTTGTGTGCTGAAGAGACACAGCACTAGCTTTCCCTGCTGCTCCTTCTGCCGTGTGAGCAGATGCCACTGTTCATTCTGAGCTGACTGTGTTGCTGCGCAGCAGAGAGCAGCCTCTGGACTGATTCCATTCAAATGCTTTTCCTGTATGAAAGTGAGCAGTGAAAGCAACGATGGAGGCACCAATGTAAAGGGGATTGTGTGCTGAACAGGTCCAGCACCAGCTTTCAATCCTGGCTCTTCTGCTGTGGGAGCAGAGGCCAAACGTTCGTGGTGTACTAACTGTGCTGCTGGGCAGCTGAGAGACACCACCTGAGAATTTGGATTCAATTGGACTTTTAGGTAGGAAACCGAGGAGAGACTGCAATGATGGTGACCCCGTTGCAAAGCTGCTTGTGTGCTGAAGAAGCAGAGCACTAGCTTTCCCTGCTGGTCCTTCTGCCGTGTGAGCAGATGCCACTGTTCATTCTGTGCTGACTGTGTTGCTGCGCAGCAGAGAGCAGGCTGTGGACTGATTCCATTCAAATGCTTTTCCTGTATGAAAGTGAGCAGTGAAAGCAACGATGGAGGCACCAATGTAAAGGGGATTGTGTGCTGAACAGGTCCAGCACCAGCTTTCAATCCTGGCTCTTCTGCTGTGGGAGCAGAGGCCAAACGTTCGTGCTGTACTAACTGTGCTGCTGGGCAGCTGAGAGACACCACCTGAGAATTTGGATTCAAATGGACTTTTAGGCATGAAACCGAGGAGAGACTGCAATGATGGTGACCCCGTTGCCAAGCTGCTTGTGTGTTGAAGAGACACAGCCCTAGCTTTCCCTGCTGGTCCTTCTGCCGTGTGAGCAGATGCCACTGTTCATTCTGTGCTGTGTTGCTGCCAGCAGGGAGCAGGCTCTGGACTGATTCTATTCAAATGCTTTTCCTGTATGAAAGTGAGCAGTGAAAGCAACGATGGAGGCACCAATGTAAAGGTGATTGTGTGCTGAACAGGTCCAGAACCAGCTTTCAATTCTTGCTCTTCTGCTGTGGGAGCAGATGCCAAACGTTCGTGCTGTAGTCACTGTGCTGCTGGGCAGCTGAGAGAGACCACCTGAGAATTTGGATTCAAATGGACTTTTAGGTATGAAACCGAGGAGAGACTGCAATGATGGTGACCCCGTTGCAAAGCTGCTTGTGTGCTGAAGAAGCAGAGCACTAGCTTTCCCTGCTGGTCCTTCTGCCGTGTGAGCAGATGCCACTGTTCATTCTGTGCTGTTTTGCTGCCAGCAGGGAGCAGGCTCTGGACTGATTCTATTCAAATTCTTTTCCTGTATGAGTGTTAGCAGTGAAAGCAACGATGTAGGCACCAATGTAAAGGGGATTGTGTGCTGAACAGGTCCAGCACCAGCTTTCAATCCTGGCTCTTCTGCTGTGGGAGCAGAGGCCAAACCTTCGTGCTGTACTAAGTGTGCTGCTGGGCAGCTGAGCGACACCACCTGAGAATTTGGATTCAAATGGACTTTTAGGTATGAAACCGAGGAGAGACTGCAATGATGGTGACACCGTTGCAAAGCTGCTTGTGTGCTGAAGAGACACAGCACTAGGTTTCCCTGCTGGTCCTTCTGCCGTGTGAGCAGATGCCACAGTTCATTCTGAGCTGACTGTGTTGCTGCGCAGCAGAGAGCAGGCTCTGGACTGATTCTATTCAAATGCTTTTCCGGTATGAGTGTTAGCAGTGAAAGCAACGATGGAGGCACCAATGTAAAGGTGATTGTGTGCTGAACAGGTCCAGCACCAGCTTTCAATCCTGGCTCTTCTGCTGTGGGAGCAGATGCCAAACGTTCGTGCTGTACTCACTGTGCTGCTGGGCAGCTGAGAGAGACCACCTGAGAATTTGGATTCAAATGGACTTTTAGGTAGGAAACCGAGGAGAGACTGCAATGATGGTGACCCCGTTGCAAAGCTGCTTGTGTGCTGAAGAAGCAGAGCACTAGCTTTCCCTGCTGGTCCTTCTGCCGTTTGAGCAGATGCCACTGTTCATTCTGTGCTGACTGTGTTGCTGCGCAGCAGAGAGCAGGGTCTGGACTGATTCTATTCAAATGCTTTTCCGGTATGAGTGTTAGCAGTGAAAGCAACGATGGAGGCACCAATGTAAAGGTGATTGTGTGCTGAACAGGTCCAGCACCAGCTTTCAATCCTGGCTCTTCTGCTGTGGGAGCAGATGCCAAACGTTCGTGCTGTACTCACTGTGCTACTGGGCAGCTGAGAGACACCACCTGAGAATTTGGATTCAAATGGACTTTTAGGTAGGAAACCGAGGAGAGACTGCAATGATGGTGACCCGTTGCAAAGCTGCTTGTGTGTTGAAGAGACTCAGCACTAGCTTTCCCTGCTGGTCCTTCTGCCGTGTGAGCAGATGCCACTGTTCATTCTGTGCTGTGTTGCTGCCAGCAGGGAGCAGGCTCTGGACTGATTCTATTCAAATGCTTTTCCTGTATGAAAGTGAGCAGTGAAAGCAACGATGGAGGCACCAATGTAAAGGGGATTGTGTGCTGAACAGGTCCAGCACCAGCTTTCAATCCTGGCTCTTCTGCTGTGGGAGCAGAGGCCAAACGTTCGTGCTGTACTCACTGTGCTGCTGGGCACCTGAGAGAGACCACCTGAGAATTTGGATTCAAATGGACTTTTAGGTATGAAACCGAGGAGAGACTGCAATGATGGTGACCCCGTTGCAAAGCTGCTTGTGTGCTGAAGAGACACAGCACTAGCTTTCCCTGCTGGTCCTTCTGCTGTGCGAGCAGAATCCACTGTTCATTTGTGCTGACTGTGTTGCTGCGCAGCAGAGAGCAGGCTGTGGACTGATTCTATTCAAATGCTTTTCCTGTATGAAAGTGAGCAGTGAAAGCAACGATGAATGCACCAATGTAAAGGGGATTGTGTGCTGAACAGGTCCAGCACCAGCTTTCAATCCTGGCTCTTCTGCTGTGGGAGCAGATGCCAAACGTTCGTGCTGTTCTCACTGTGCTACTGGGCAGCTGAGACCACCTGAGAATTTGGATTCAAATGGACTTTTAGGTATGAAACCGAGGAGAGACTGCAATGATGGTGACCCCGTTGAAAAGCTGCTTGTGCGCTGGAGAAGCAGAGCACTAGCTTTCCCTGCTGCTCCTTCTGCCGTGTGAGCAGATGCCACTGGTCATTCTGTGCTGACTGTGTTCCTGCGCAGCAGAGAGCAGGCTCTGGACTGATTCCATTCAAATGCTTTTCCTGTATGAAAGTGAGCAGTGAAAGCAACGATGGAGGCACCAATGTAAAGGGGATTGTGTGCTGAACAGGTCCAGCACCAGCTTTCAATCCTGGCTCTTCTGCTGTCGGAGCAGAGGCCAAACGTTCGTGCTGTACTAACTGTGCTGCTGGGCAGCTGAGAGACACCACCTGAGAATTTGGATTCAAATGGACTTTTAGGTATGAAACCGAGGAGAGACTGCAATGATGGTGACCCCGTTGCAAAGCTTCTTGTGTGCTGAAGAAGCCCAGCACTAGCTTTCCCTGCTGGTCCTTCTGCTGTGTGAGCAGAATCCACTGTTCATTCTGTGCTGAGTGTGTTGCTGCGCAGCAGAGAGCAGGCTCTGGACTGATTCTATTCAAATGCTTTTCCTGTATGAAAGTGAGCAGTTAAAGCAACGATGGAGGCACCAATATAAAGGTGATTGTGTGCTGAACAGGTCCAGCACCAGCTTTCAATCCTGGCTCTTCTGCTGCGGGAGCAGTTGCCAAACGTTCGTGCTGTTCTCACTGTGCTGCTGGGCAGCTGAGAGACACCACCTGAGAATTTGGATTCAAATGGACTTCTAGGTAGGAAACCGAGGAGAGACTGCAATGATGGTGACCCCGTTGCAAAGCTGCTTGTGTGCTGAAGAAGCAGAGCACTAGCTTTCCCTGCTGCTCCTTCTGCCGTGTGAGCAGATAACACTGTTCATTCTGTGCTGACTGTGTTGCTGCGCAGCAGAGAGCAGCCTCAGGACTGATTCTATTCAAATGCTTTTGCTGTACGAGTGTTAGCAGTGAAAGCAACGATGGATGCACCAATGTAAAGGGGATTGTGTGCTGAACAGGTCCAGCACCAGCTTTCAATCCTGGCTCTTCTGCTGTGGGAGCAGATGCCAAACGTTCGTGCAGTACTCACTGTGCTGCTGGGCCGCTGAGACCGCTTGAGAATTTGGATTGAAATGGACTTTTAGGTATGAAACCGAGGAGAGACTGCAATGATGGTGACCCCGTTGAAAAGCTGCTTGTGTGCTGAAGCAGAGCACTAGCTTTCCCTGCTGCTCCTTCTGCCGTGTGAGCAGATGCCACTGTTCATTCTGTGCTGACTGTGTTGCTGCGCAGCAGAGAGCAGGCTCTGGACTGATTCCATTCAAATGCTTTTCCTGTATGAAAGTGAGCAGTGAAAGCAACGATGGAGGCACCAATGTAAAAGGGATTGTGTGTTGAACAGGTCCAGCACCAGCTTTCAATCCTGGCTCTTCTGCTGTGGGAGCAGAGGCCAAACGTTCGTGCTGTACTAACTGTGCTGCTGGGCAGCTGAGAGACACCACCTGAGAATTTGGATTCAAATGGACTTTTAGGTATGAACCCGAGGAGAGACTGCAATGATGGTGACCCCGTTGCAAAGCTGCTTGTGTGCTGAAGAAGCAGAGCACTAGCTTTCCCTGCTGCTCCTTCTGCCGTGTGAGCAGATGCCAATGCTCATTCTGTGCTGACTGTGTTGCTGCGCAGCAGAGCGCAGCCTCTGGACTGATTCCATTCAAATGCTTTTCCTGTATGAAAGTGAGCAGTGAAAGCAACGATGAATGCACCAATGTAAAAGGGATTGTGTGCTGAACAGGTCCAGCACCAGCTTTCAATCCTGGCTCTTCTGCTGTGGGAGCAGAGGCCAAACGTTCGTGCTGTACTAACTGTGCTGCTGGGCAGCTGAGAGACACCACCTGAGAATTTGGATTCAAATGGACTTTTAGGTAGGAAACCGAGGAGAGACTGCAATGATGGTGACCCCGTTGCAAAGCTGCTTGTGTGCTGAAGAAGCAGAGCACTAGCTTTCCCTGCTGCTCCTTCTGCCGTGTGAGCAGATAACACTGTTCATTCTGTGCTGACTGTGTTGCTGCGCAGCAGAGAGCAGCCTCAGGACTGATTCTATTCAAATGCTTTTCCTGTACGAGTGTTAGCAGTGAAAGCAACGATGGATGCACCAATGTAAAAGGGATTGTGTGCTGAACAGGTCCAGCACCAGCTTTCAATCCTGGCTCTTCTGCTGTGGGAGCAGAGGCCAAACGTTCGTGCTGTACTAACTGTGCTGCTGGGCAGCTGAGAGACACCACCTGAGAATTTGGATTCAAATGGACTTTTAGGTAGGAAACCGAGGAGAGACTGCAATGATGGTGACCCCGTTGCAAAGCTGCTTGTGTGCTGAAGAAGCAGAGCACTAGCTTTCCCTGCTGCTCCTTCTGCCGTGTGAGCAGATGCCACTGTTCATTCTGTGCTGACTGTGTTGCTGCGCAGCAGAGAGCAGCCTCTGGACTGATTCCATTCAAATGCTTTTCCTGTATGAAAGTGAGCAGTGAAAGCAACGATGAATGCACCAATGTAAAAGGGATTGTGTGCTGAACAGGTCCAGCACCAGCTTTCAATCCTGGCTCTTCTGCTGTGGGAGCAGAGGCCAAACGTTCGTGCAGTACTAACTGTGCTGCTGGGCAGCTGAGCGACACCACCTGAGAATTCGGATTCAAAAGGACTTTTAGGTATGAAGCCGAGGAGAGACTGCAATGATGGTGACCCCGTTGCAAAGCTGCTTGTGTGCTGAAGAAGCAGAGCACTAGCTTTCCCTGCTGCTCCTTCTGCCGTGTGAGCAGATGCCACTGTTCAGTCTGTGCTGTGTTGCTGCCAGCAGGGAGCAGGCTCTGGACTGATTCTATTCAAATGCTTTTCCTGTACGAGTGTTAGCAGTGAAAGCAACGATGGATGCACCAATGTAAAGGGGATTGTGTACTGAACAGGTCCAGCACCAGCTTTCAATCCTGGCTCTTCTGCTGTGGGAGCAGAGGCCAAACGTTTGTGCTGTACTCACTGTGCTGCTGGGCAGCTGAGACCGCTTGAGAATTTGGATTCAAATGGACTTTTAGGTATGAACCCGAGGAGAGACTGCAATGATGGTGACCCCGTTGCAAAGCTGCTTGTGTGCTGAAGAAGCAGAGCACTAGCTTTCCCTGCTGCTCCTTCTGCCGTGTGAGCAGATGCCACTGTTCATTCTGTGCTGACTGTGTTCCTGCGCAGCAGAGAGCAGGCTCTGGACTGATTCCATTCAAATGCTTTTCCTGTATGAATGTCAGCAGTGAAAGCAACGATGGAGGCACCAATGTAAAAGGGATTGTGTGCTGAACAGGTCCAGCACCAGCTTTCAATCCTGGCTCTTCTGCTGTGGGAGCAGAGGCCAAACGTTCGTGCTGTACTCACTGTGCTGCTGGGCAGCTGAGACCGCTTGAGAATTTGGATTCAAATGGACTTTTAGGTATGAACCCGAGGAGAGACTGCAATGATGGTGACCCCGTTGCAAAGCTGCTTGTGTGCTGAAGAAGCAGAGCACTAGCTTTCCCTGCTGCTCCTTCTGCCGTGTGAGGAGATAACACTGTTCATTCTGTGCTGACTGTGTTCCTGCGCAGCAGAGAGCAGGCTCTGGACTGATTCCATTCAAATGCTTTTCCTGTATGAAAGTGAGCAGTGAAAGCAACGATGGAGGCACCAATGTAAAGGGGATTGTGTGCTGAACAGGTCCAGCACCAGCTTTCAATCCTGTCTCTTCTGCTGTGGGAGCAGAGGCCAAACGTTCGTGCTGTTCTCACTGTGCTGCTGGGCAGCTGAGAGGCACCACCTGAGAATTTGGATTCAAATGGACTTTTAGGTATGAACCCGAGGAGAGACTGCAATGATGGTGACCCCGTTGCAAAGCTGCTTGTGTGCTGAAGAAGCAGAGCACTAGCTTTCCCTGCTGCTCTTCTGCCGTGTGAGCAGATGCCACTGTTCATTCTGTGCTGTGTTGCTGCCAGCAGGGAGCAGGCTCTGGACGGATTCCATTCAAATGCTTTTCCTGTATGAGTGTTAGCAGTGAAAGCAACGATGGATGCACCAATGTAAAGGGGATTGTGTGCTGAACAGGTCCAGCACCAGCTTTCAATCCTTCCCCTTCTGCTGTGGGAGCAGAGGCCAAACGTTCGTGCTGTACTCACTGTGCTGCTGGGCAGCTGAGACGGCTTGAGAATTTGGATTCAAATGGACTTTTAGGTATGAAGCCGAGGAGAGACTGCAATGATGGTGACCCCGTTGCAAAGCTGCTTGTGTGCTGAAGAAGCAGAGCACTAGCTTTCCCTGCTGCTCCTTCTGCCGTGTGAGCAGATGCCACTCTTCATTCTGTGCTGACAGTGTTGCTGCGCAGCAGAGAGCAGGCTCTGGACTGATTCCATTCAAATGCTTTTCCTGTATGAATGTGAGCAGTGAAAGCAACGACGGAGGCACCAATGTAAAGGTGATTGTGTGCTGAACAGGTCCAGCACCAGCTTTCAATCCTGGCTCTTCTGCTGTGGGAGCAGAGGCCAAACGTTCGTGCTGTACTAACTGTGCTGCTGGGCAGCTGAGCGACACCACCTGAGAATTCGGATTCAAAAGGACTTTTAGGTATGAAGCCGAGGAGAGACTGCAATGATGGTGACCCCGTTGCAAAGCTGCTTGTGTGCTGAAGAAGCAGAGCACTAGCTTTCCCTGCTGCTCCTTCTGCCGTGTGAGCAGATGCCACTGTTCATTCTGTGCTGACTGTGTTGCTGCGCAGCAGAGAGCAGCCTCTGGACTGATTCCATTCAAATGCTTTTCCTGTATGAATGTGAGCAGTGAAAGCAACGATGGAGGCACCAATGTAAAGGTGATTGTGTGCTGAACAGGTCCAGCACCAGCTTTCAATCCTGGCTCTTCTGCTGTGGGAGCAGAGGCCAAACGTTCGTGCTGTACTAACTGTGCTGCTGGGCAGCTGAGAGACACCACCTGAGAATTTGGATTCAAATGGACTTTTAGGTAGGAAACCGAGGAGAGACTGCAATGATGGTGACCCCGTTGCAAAGCTGCTTGTGTGCTGAAGAGACACAGCACTAGCTTTCCCTGCTGGTCCTTCTGCCGTGTGAGCAGTTGCCCCTGTTCATTCTGTGCTGTGTTGCTGCCAGCAGGGAGCAGGCTCTGGACTGATTCTATTCAAATGCTTTTCCTGTACGAGTGTTAGCAGTGAAAGCAACGATGGATGCACCAATGTAAAGGGGATTGTGTGCTGAACAGGTCCAGCACCAGCTTTCAATCCCTGCTCTTCTGCTGTGGGAGCAGATGCCAAACGTTCGTGCAGTACTCACTGTGAAGCTGGGCAGCTGAGACCGCTTGAGAATTTGGATTCAAATGGACTTTTAGGTATGAAACCGAGGAGAGACTGCAATGATGGTGACCCCGTTGAAAAGCTGCTTGTGTGCTGAAGAAGCAGAGCACTAGCTTTCCCTGCTGCTCCTTCTGCCGTGTGAGCAGATAACACTGTTCATTCTGTGCTGACTGTGTTCCTGCGCAGCAGAGAGCAGGCTCTGGACTGATTCCATTCAAATGCTTTTCCTGTATGAAAATGAGCAGTGAAAGCAACGATGGAGGCACCAATGTAAAAGGGATTGTGTGCTGAACAGGTCCAGCACCAGCTTTCAATCCTTGCTCTTCTGCTGTGGGAGCAGAGGCCAAACGTTCGTGCAGTACTCACTGTGCTGCTGGGCAGCTGAGAGACACCACCTGAGAATTTGGATTCAAATGGACTTTTAGGTAGGAACCCGAGGAGAGACTGCAATGATGGTGACCCCGTTTCAAAGCTGCTTGTGTGCTGAAGAAGCAGAGCACTAGCTTTCCCTGCTGCTCCTTCTGCCGTGTGAGCAGATGCCACTGTTCATTCTGTGCTGACTGTGTTGCTGCGCAGCAGAGAGCAGCCTCAGGACTGATTCTATTCAAATGCTTTTCCTGTACGAGTGTTAGCAGTGAATGCAACGATGGATGCACCAATGTAAAAGGGATTGTGTGCTGAACAGGTCCAGCACCAGCTTTCAATCCTTGCTCTTCTGCTGTGGGAGCAGATGCCAAACGTTCGTGCAGTACTCACTGTGCTGCTGGGCAGCTGAGACCGCTTGAGAATTTGGATTCAAATGGACTTTTAGGTATGAAACCGAGGAGAGACTGCAATGATGGTGACCCCGTTGCAAAGCTGCTTGTGTGCTGAAGAAGCAGAGCACTAGTTTTCCCTGCTGCTCCTTCTGCCGTGTGAGCAGATGCCACTGTTCATTCTGTGCTGACTGTGTTCCTGCGCAGCAGAGAGCAGCCTCTGGACTGATTCCATTCAAATGCTTTTCCTGTATGAAAGTGAGCAGTGAAAGCAACGATGAATGCACCAATGTAAAAGGGATTGTGTGCTGAACAGGTCCAGCACCAGCTTTCAATCCTGGCTCTTCTGCTGTGGGAGCAGAGGCCAAACGTTCGTGCTGTACTAACTGTGCTGCTGGGCAGCTGAGAGACACCACCTGAGAATTTGGATTCAAATGGACTTTTAGGTATGAAACCGAGGAGAGACTGCAATGATGGTGACCCCGTTGCAAAGCTTCTTGTGTGCTGAAGAGACACAGCACTAGGTTTCCCTGCTGGTCCTTCTGCCGTGTGAGCAGATGCCCCTGTTCATTCTGTGCTGTGTTGCTGCCAGCAGGGAGCAGGCTCTGGACTGATTCTATTCAAATGCTTTTCCTGTACGAGTGTTAGCAGTGAAAGCAACGATGGATGCACCAATGTAAAGGGGATTGTGTGCTGAACAGGTCCAGCACCAGCTTTCAATCCTGGCTCTTCTGCTGTGGGAGCAGATGCCAAACGTTCGTGCAGTACTCACTGTGCTGCTGGGCAGCTGAGACCGCTTGAGAATTTGGATTCAAATGGACTTTTAGGTATGAACCCGAGGAGAGACTGCAATGATGGTGACCCCGTTGCAAAGCTGCTTGTGTGCTGAAGAAGCAGAGCACTAGCTTTCCCTGCTGCTCCTTCTGCCGTGTGAGCAGATAACACTGTTCATTCTGTGCTGACTGTGTTCCTGCGCAGCAGAGAGCAGGCTCTGGACTGATTCCATTCAAATGCTTTTCCTGTATGAAAGTGAGCAGTGAAAGCAACGATGGATGCACCAATGTAAAGGGGATTGTGTGCTGAACAGGTCCAGCACCAGCTTTCAATCCTGGCTCTTCTGCTGTGGGAGCAGAGGCCAAACGTTCGTGCTGTACTAACTGTGCTGCTGGGCAGCTGAGCGACACCACCTGAGAATTCGGATTCAAAAGGACTTTTAGGTATGAAGCCGAGGAGAGACTGCAATGATGGTGACCCCGTTGCAAAGCTGCTTGTGTGCTGAAGAAGCAGAGCACTAGCTTTCCCTGCTGCTCCTTCTGCCGTGTGAGCAGATGCCACTCTTCATTCTGTGCTGACAGTGTTGCTGCGCAGCAGAGAGCAGCCTCTGGACTGATTCCATTCAAATGCTTTTCCTGTATGAATGTCAGCAGTGAAAGCAACGATGGAGGCACCAATGTAAAGGTGATTGTTTGCTGAACAGGTCCATCACCAGCTTTCAATCCTGGCTCTTCTGCTGTGGGAGCAGAGGCCAAACGTTCGTGCTGTACTAACTGTGCTGCTGGGCAGCTGAGAGACACCACCTGAGAATTTGGATTCAAATGGACTTTTAGGTATGAACCCGAGGAGAGACTGCAATGATGGTGACCCCGTTGCAAAGCTGCTTGTGTGCTGAAGAAGCAGAGCACTAGCTTTCCCTGCTGCTCCTTCTGCCGTGTGAGCAGATGCCACTGTTCATTCTGTGCTGACTGTGTTGCTGCGCAGCAGAGAGCAGCCTCTGGACTGATTCCATTCAAATGCTTTTCCTGTATGAAAGTGAGCAGTGAAAGCAACGATGGAGGCACCAATGTAAAGGTGATTGTGTGCTGAACAGGTCCAGCACCAGCTTTCAATCCTGGCTCTTCTGCTGTGGGAGCAGGGGCCAAACGTTAGTGCTGTACTAACTGTGCTGCTGGGCAGCTGAGAGACACCACCTGAGAATTTGGATTCAAATGGACTTTTAGGTAGGAAACCGAGGAGAGACTGCAATGATGGTGACCCCGTTGCAAAGCTGCTTGTGTGCTGAAGAGACACAGCACTAGCTTTCCCTGCTGGTCCTTCTGCCGTGTGAGCAGATGCCCCTGTTCATTCTGTGCTGACTGTGTTGCTGCGCAGCAGAGAGCAGCCTCAGGACTGATTCTATTCAATTGCTTTTCCTGTACGAGTGTTAGCAGTGAAAGCAACGATGGATGCACCAATGTAAAGGGGATTGTGTGCTGAACAGGTCCAGCACCAGCTTTCAATCCTTGCTCTTCTGCTGTGGGAGCAGATGCCAAACGTTCGTGCAGTACTCACTGTGCTACTGGGCAGCTGAGACCGCTTGAGAATTTGGATTCAAATGGACTTTTAGGTATGAAACCGAGGAGAGACTGCAATGATGGTGACCCCGTTGCAAAGCTGCTTGTGTGCTGAAGAAGCAGAGCACTAGCTTTCCCTGCTGCTCCTTCTGCCGTGTGAGCAGATGCCACTGTTCATTCTGTGCTGACTGTGTTGCTGCGCAGCAGAGAGCAGGCTCTGGACTGATTCCATTCAAATGCTTTTCCTGTATGAAAGTGAGCAGTGAAAGCAACGATGGAGGCACCAATGTAAAGGGGATTGTGTGCTGAACAGGTCCAGCACCAGCTTTCAATCCTGGCTCTTCTGCTGTGCCAGCAGAGGCCAAACGTTCGTGCTGTACTACTGTGCTGCTGGGCAGCTGAGAGACACCACCTGAGAATTCGGATTCAAAAGGACTTTTAGGCATGAAGCCGAGGAGAGACTGCAATGATGGTGACCCCGTTGCAAAGCTGCTTGTGTGCTGAAGAAGCAGAGCACTAGCTTTCCCTGCTGCTCCTTCTGCCGTGTGAGCAGATGCCACTCTTCATTCTGTGCTGACTGTGTTGCTGCGCAGCAGAGAGCAGCCTCTGGACTGATTCCATTCAAATGCTTTTCCTGTATGAATGTGAGTAGTGAAGGCAACGATGGAGGCACCAATGTAAAGGTGATTGTGTGCTGAACAGGTCCAGCACCAGCTTTCAATCCTGGCTCTTCTGCTGTGGGAGCAGAGGCCAAACGTTCGTGCTGTACTAACTGTGCTGCTGGGCAGCTGAGAGACACCACCTGAGAATTTGGATTCAAATGGACTTTTAGGTATGAACCCGAGGAGAGACTGCAATGATGGTGACCCCGTTGCAAAGCTGCTTGTGTGCTGAAGAGACACAGCACTAGCTTTCCCTGCTGGTCCTTCTGCCGTGTGAGCAGATGCCCCTGTTCATTCTGTGCTGTGTTGCTGCCAGCAGGGAGCAGGCTCTGGACTGATTCTAGTCAAATGCTTTTCCTGTACGAGTGTTAGCAGTGAAAGCAATGATGGATGCACCAATGTAAAGGGGTTTGTGTGCTGAACAGGTCCAGCACCAGCTTTCAATCCTTGCTCTTCTGCTGTGGGAGCAGAGGCCAAACGTTCGTGCTGTACTCACTGTGCTGCTGGGCAGCTGAGACGGCTTGAGAATTTGGATTCAAATGGACTTTTAGGTATGAACCCGAGGAGAGACTGCAATGATGGTGACCCCGTTGCAAAGCTGCTTGTGTGCTGAAGAAGCAGAGCACTAGCTTTCCCTGCTGCTCCTTCTGCCGTGTGAGCAGATGCCACTGTTCATTCTGTGCTGACTGTGTTGCTGCGCAGCAGAGAGCAGCCTCTGGACTGATTCTATTCAAATGCTTTTCCTGTATGAAAGTGAGCAGTGAAAGCAACGATGAATGCACCAATGTAAAAGGGATTGTGTCCTGAACAGGTCCAACACCAGCTTTCAATCCTGGCTCTTCTGCTGTGGGAGCAGAGGCCAAACGTTCGTGCTGTACTAACTGTGCTGCTGGGCAGCTGAGAGACACCACCTGAGAATTTGGATTCAAATGGACTTTTAGGTATGAACCCGAGGAGAGACTGCAATGATGGTGACCCCGTTGCAAAGCTGCTTGTGTGCTGAAGAAGCAGAGCACTAGCTTTCCCTGCTGCTCCTTCTGCCGTGTGAGCAGATGCCACTGTTCATTCTGTGCTGACTGTGTTGCTGCGCAGCAGAGAGCAGCCTCAGGACTGATTCTATTCAAATGCTTTTCCTGTACGAGTGTTAGCAGTGAAAGCAACGATGGATGCACCAATGTAAAGGGGATTGTGTGCTGAACAGGTCCAGCACCAGCTTTCAATCCCTGCTCTTCTGCTGTGGGAGCAGATGCCAAACGTTCGTGCAGTACTCACTGTGCTGCTGGGCAGCTGAGACCGCTTGAGAATTTGGATTCAAATGGACTTTTAGGTAGGAAACCGAGGAGAGACTGCAATGATGGTGACCCCGTTGAAAAGCTGCTTGTGTGCTGAAGAAGCAGAGCACTAGCTTTCCCTGCTGCTCCTTCTGCCGTGTGAGCAGATGCCACTGTTCATTCTGTGCTGACTGTGTTCCTGCGCAGCAGAGAGCAGGCTCTGGACTGATTCCATTCAAATGCTTTTCCTGTATGAAAGTGAGCAGTGAAAGCAACGATGGAGGCACCAATGTAAAAGGGATTGTGTGCTGAACAGGTCCAGCACCAGCTTTCAATCCTGGCTCTTCTGCTGTGGGAGCAGAGGCCAAACGTTCGTGCAGTACTCACTGTGCTGCTGGGCAGCTGAGACCGCTTGAGAATTTGGATTCAAAGGGACTTTTAGGTATGAACCCGAGGAGAGACTGCAATGATGGTGACCCCGTTGCAAAGCTGCTTGTGTGCTGAAGAGACACAGCACTAGCTTTCCCTGCTGGTCCTTCTGCCGTGTGAGCAGATGCCACTGTTCATTCTGTGCTGACTGTGTTGCTGCGCAGCAGAGAGCAGCCTCTGGACTGATTCCATTCAAATGCTTTTCCTGTATGAAAGTGAGCAGTGAAAGCAACGATGAATGCACCAATGGAAAAGGGATTGTGTGCTGAACAGGTCCAGCACCAGCTTTCAATCCTGGCTCTTCTGCTGTGGGAGCAGAGGCCAAACGTTCGTGCTGTACTAACTGTGCTGCTGGGCAGCTGAGAGACACCACCTGAGAATTTGGATTCAAATGGACTTTTAGGTATGAACCCGAGGAGAGACTGCAATGATGGTGACCCCGTTGCAAAGCTTCTTGTGTGCTGAAGAGACCCAGCACTAGGTTTCCCTGCTGGTCCTTCTGCCGTGTGAGCAGATGCCACTCTTCATTCTGTGCTGTGTTGCTGCCAGCAGGGAGCAGGCTCTGGACTGATTCTATTCAAATGCTTTTCCTGTACGAGTGTTAGCAGTGAAAGCAACGATGGATGCACCAATGTAAAGGGGATTGTGTGCTGAACAGGTCCAGCACCAGCTTTCAATCCTCGCTCTTCTGCTGTGGGAGCAGAGGCCAAACGTTCGTGCTGTACTAACTGTGCTGCTGGGCAGCTGAGAGACACCACCTGAGAATTCGATTCCAATGGACTTTTAGGTATGAAGCCGAGGAGAGACTGCAATGATGGTGACCCCGTTGCAAAGCTGCTTGTGTGCTGAAGAAGCAGAGCACTAGCTTTCCCTGCTGCTCCTTCTGCCGTGTGAGCAGATGCCACTGTTCATTCTGTGCTGACTGTGTTGCTGCGCAGCAGAGAGCAGCCTCTGGACTGATTCCATTCAAATGCTTTTCCTGTACGAAAGTGAGCAGTGAAAGCAACGATGAATGCACCAATGTAAAAGGGATTGTGTGATGAACAGGTCCAGCACCAGCTTTCAATCCTGGCTCTTCTGCTGTGGGAGCAGAGGCCAAACGTTCGTGCTGTACTAACTGTGCTGCTGGGCAGCTGAGCGACACCACCTGAGAATTCGGATTCAAATGGACTTTTAGGTATGAAGCCGAGGAGAGACTGCAATGATGGTGACCTCGTTGCAAAGCTGCTTGTGTGCTGAAGAAGCAGAGCACTAGCTTTCCCTGCTGCTCCTTCTGCCGTGTGAGCAGATGCCACTGTTCAGTCTGTGCTGACTGTGTTGCTGCGCAGCAGAGAGCAGCCTCAGGACCGATTCCATTCAAATGCTTTTCCTGTACGAGTGTTAGCAGTGAAAGCAACGATGGATGCACCAATGTAAAGGGGATTGTGTGCTGAACAGGTCCAGCACCAGCTTTCAATCCTTGCTCTTCTGCTGTGGGAGCAGATGCCAAACGTTCGTGCTGTACTCACTGTGCTGCTGGGCAGCTGAGACCGCTTGAGAATTTGGATTCAAATGGACTTTTAGGTAGGAAACCGAGGAGAGACTGCAATGATGGTGACCCCGTTGCAAAGCTTCTTGTGTGCTGAAGAAGCAGAGCACTAGCTTTCCCTGCTGCTCCTTCTGCCGTGTGAGCAGATGCCACTGTTCATTCTGTGCTGACTGTGTTCCTGCGCAGCAGAGAGCAGGCTCTGGACTGATTCCATTCAAATGCTTTTCCTGTATGAAAGTGAGCAGTGAAAGCAACGATGGAGGCACCAATGTAAAGGGGATTGTGTGCTGAACAGGTCCAGCACCAGCTTTCAATCCTGGCTCTTCTGCTGTGGGAGCAGAGGCCAAACGTTCGTGCTGTACTAACTGTGCTGCTGGGCAGCTGAGAGACACCACCTGAGAATTTGAATTCAAATGGACTTTTAGGTATGAAACCGAGGAGAGACTGCAATGATGGTAACCCCGTTGCAAAGCTGCTTGTGTGCTGAAGAAGCAGAGCACTAGCTTTCCCTGCTGCTCCTTCTGCCGTGTGAGCAGATGCCACTGTTCATTCTGTGCTGACTGTGTTGCTGCGCAGCAGGGAGCAGCCTCTGGACTGATTCCATTCAAATGCTTTACCTGTATGAGTGTTAGCAGTGAAAGCAACGATGGAGGCACCAATGTAAAGGTGATTGTGTGCTGAACAGGTCCAGAACCAGCTTTCAATCCTGGCTCTTCTGCTGTGGGAGCAGAGGCCAAACGTTCGTGCTGTACTAACTGTGCTACTGGGCAGCTGAGAGACACCACCTGAGAAATTGGATTCAAATGGACTTTTAGTTAGGAAACCGCGAAGAGACTGCAATGATGGTGACCCCGTTGCAAAGCTGCTTGTGTGCTGAAGAGACACAGCACAAGCTTTCCCTGCTGGTCCTTCTGCCGTGTGAGCAGATGCCACTGTTCATTCTGTGCTGACTGTGTTGCTGCGCAGCAGAGAGCAGCCTCTGGACTGATTCCATTCAAATGCTTTTCCTGTATGAATGTGAGCAGTGAAAGCAACGATGGAGGCACCAATGTAAAGGTGATTGTGTGCTGAACAGGTCCAGCACCAGCTTTCAATCCTGGCTCTTCTGCTGTGGGAGCAGAGGCCAAACGTTCGTGCTGTACTCACTGTGCTGCTGGGCAGCTGAGAGACACCACCTGAGAATTTGGATTCAAATGGACTTTTAGGTAGGAAACCGAGGAGAGACTGCAATGATGGTGACCCCGTTGCAAAGCTGCTTGTGTGCTGAAGAGACACAGCACTAGCTTTCCCTGCTGGTCCTTCTGCCGTGTGAGCAGATGCCACTGTTCATTCTGTGCTGTGTTGCTGCCAGCAGGGAGCAGGCTCTGGACGGATTCTATTCAAATGCTTTTCCTGTATGAGTGTTAGCAGTGAAAGCAACGATGGAGGCACCAATGTAAAGGTGATTGTGTGCTGAACAGCTCCAGCACCAGCTTTCAATCCTGGCTCTTCTGCTGTGGGAGCAGAGGCCAAACGTTCGTGCTGTACTAACTGTGCTGCTGGGCAGCTGAGAGACACCACCTGAGAATTTGGATTCAAATGGACTTTTAGGTATGAACCCGAGGAGAGACTGCAATGATGGTGACCCCATTGCAAAGCTGCTTGTGTGCTGAAGAAGCAGAGCACTAGCTTTCCCTGCTGCTCCTTCTGCCGTGTGAGCAGATGCCAATGTTCATTCTGTGCTGACTGTGTTGCTGCGCAGCAGAGAGCAGCCTCTGGACTGATTCCATTCAAATGCTTTTCCTGTATGAAAGTGAGCAGTGAAAGCAACGATGAATGCACCAATGTAAAAGGGATTGTGTGCTGAACAGGTCCAGCACCAGCTTTCAATCCTGGCTCTTCTGCTGTGGGAGCAGAGGCCAAACGTTCGTGCTGTACTAACTGTGCTGCTGGGCAGCTGAGAGACACCACCTGAGAATTTGGATTCAAATGGACTTTTAGGTAGGAAACCGAGGAGAGACTGCAATGATGGTGACCCCGTTGCAAAGCTGCTTGTGTGCTGAAGAGACACAGCACTAGCTTTCCCTGCTGGTCCTTCTGCCGTGTGAGCAGATGCCCCTGTTCATTCTGTGCTGTGTTGCTGCCAGCAGGGAGCAGGCTCTGGACTGATTCTATTCAAATGCTTTTCCTGTACGAGTGTTAGCAGTGAAAGCAACGATGGATGCACCAATGTAAAGGGGATTGTGTGCTGAACAGGTCCAGCACCAGCTTTCAATCCTGGCTCTTCTGCTGTGGGAGCAGAGGCCAAACGTTCGTGCTGTACTCACTGTGCTGCTGGGCAGCTGAGACCGCTTGAGAATTTGGATTCAAATGGACTTTTAGGTAGGAAACCGAGGAGAGACTGCAATGATGGTGACCCCGTTGCAAAGCTTCTTGTGTGCTGAAGAAGCAGAGCACTAGCTTTCCCTGCTGCTCCTTCTGCCGTGTGAGCAGATGCCACTGTTCATTCTGTGCTGACTGTGTTGCTGCGCAGCAGAGAGCAGGCTCTGGACTGATTCCATGCAAATGCTTTTCCTGTATGAAAGTGAGCAGTGAAAGCAACGATGGAGGCACCAATGTAAAGGGGATTGTGTGCTGAACAGGTCCAGCACCAGCTTTCAATCCTGGCTCTTCTGCTGTGGGAGCAGAGGCCAAACGTTCGTGCTGTACTCACTGTGCTGCTGGGCAGCTGAGAGACACCACCTGAGAATTTGAATTCAAATGGACTTTTAGGTATGAAACCGAGGAGAGACTGCAATGATGGTAACCCCGTTGCAAAGCTGCTTGTGTGCTGAAGAAGCAGAGCACTAGCTTTCCCTGCTGCTCCTTCTGCCGTGTGAGCAGATGCCACTGTTCATTCTGTGCTGACTGTGTTGCTGCGCAGCAGAGAGCAGCCTCTGGACTGATTCCATTCAAATGCTTTTCCTGTACGAGTGTTAGCAGTGAAAGCAACGATGGATGCACCAATGTAAAGGGGATTGTGTGCTGAACAGGTCCAGCACCAGCTTTCAATCCTTGCTCTTCTGCTGTGGGAGCAGATGCCAAACATTCGTGCTGTACTCACTGTGCTGCTGGGCAGCTGAGACCGCTTGAGAATTTGGATTCAAATGGACTTTTAGGTATGAAACCGAGGAGAGACTGCAATGATGGTGACCCCGTTGCAAAGCTGCTTGTGTGCTGAAGAAGCAGAGCACTAGCTTTCCCTGCTGCTCCTTCTGCCGTGTGAGCAGATGCCACTGCTCATTCTCTGCTGACTGTGTTGCTGCGCAGCAGAGAGCAGGCTCTGGACTGATTCCATTCAAATGCTTTTCCTGTATGAAAGTGAGCAGTGAAAGCAACGATGGAGGCACCAATGTAAAGGGGATTGTGTGCTGAACAGGTCCAGCACCAGCTTTCAATCCTGGCTCTTCTGCTGTGGGAGCAGAGGCCAAACGTTCGTGCTGTACTAACTGTGCTGCTGGGCAGCTGAGAGACACCACCTGAGAATTTGGATTCAAATGGACTTTTAGGTATGAAACCGAGGAGAGACTGCAATGATGGTGACCCCGTTGCAAAGCTGCTTGTGTGCTGAAGAGACACAGCACTAGCTTTCCCTGCTGCTCCTTCTGCCGTGTGAGCAGATGCCCCTGTTCATTCTGTGCTGTGTTGCTGCCAGCAGGGAGCAGGCTCTGGACTGATTCTATTCAAATGCTTTTCCTGTACGAGTGTTAGCAGTGAAAGCAACGATGGATGCACCAATGTAAAGGGGATTGTGTGCTGAACAGGTCCAGCAACAGCTTTCAATCCTTGCTCTTCTGCTGTGGGAGCAGATGCCAAACGTTCGTGCTGTACTCACTGTGCTGCTGGGCAGCTGAGACCGCTTGAGAATTTGGATTCAAATGGACTTTTAGGTATGAACCCGAGGAGAGACTGCAATGATGGTGACCCCGTTGCAAAGCTGCTTGTGTGCTGAAGAAGCAGAGCACTAGCTTTCCCTGCTGCTCCTTCTGCCGTGTGAGCAGATGCCACTGTTCATTCTGTGCTGACTGTGTTGCTGCGCAGCAGAGAGCAGGCTCTGGACTGATTCCATTCAAATGCTTTTCCTGTATGAAAGTGAGCAGTGAAAGCAACGATGGAGGCACCAATGTAAAAGGGATTGTGTGCTGAACAGGTCCAGCACCAGCTTTCAATCCTGGCTCTTCTGCTGTGGGAGCAGAGGCCAAACGTTCGTGCTGTACTCACTGTGCTGCTGGGCAGCTGAGAGACACCACCTGAGAATTTGGATTCAAATGGACTTTTAGGTAGGAAACCGAGGAGAGACTGCAATGATGGTGACCCCGTTGCAAAGCTGCTTGTGTGCTGAAGAGACACAGCACAAGCTTTCCCTGCTGGTCCTTCTGCCGTGTGAGCAGATGCCACTGTTCATTCTGTGCTGACTGTGTTGCTGCGCAGCAGAGAGCAGCCTCTGGACTGATTCCATTCAAATGCTTTTCCTGTATGAATGTGAGCAGTGAAAGCAACGATGGAGGCACCAATGTAAAGGTGATTGTGTGCTGAACAGGTCCAGCACCAGCTTTCAATCCTGGCTCTTCTGCTGTGGGAGCAGAGGCCAAACGTTCGTGCTGTACTAACTGTGCTGCTGGGCAGCTGAGAGACACCACCTGAGAATTTGGATTCAAATGGACTTTTAGGTATGAAGCCGAGGAGAGACTGCAATGATGGTGATCCCTTTGCAAAGCTGCTTGTGTGCTGAAGAAGCAGAGCACTAGCTTTCCCTGCTGGTCCTTCTGCCGTGTGAGCAGATGCCACTGTTCATTCTGTGCTGTGTTGCTGCCAGCAGGGAGCAGGCTCTGGACGGATTCTATTCAAATGCTTTTCCTGTATGAGTGTTAGCAGTGAAAGCAACGATGGAGGCACCAATGTAAAGGGGATTGTGTGCTGAACAGGTCCAGCACCAGCTTTCAATCCTGGCTCTTCTGCTGTGGGAGCAGAGGCCAAACGTTCGTGCTGTACTCACTGTGCTGCTGGGCAGCTGAGCGACACCACCTGAGAATTCGGATTCAAATGGACTTTTAGGTATGTAGCCGAGGAGAGACTGCAATGATGGTGACCCCGTTGCAAAGCTGCTTGTGTGCTGAAGAAGCAGAGCACTAGCTTTCCCTGCTGCTCCTTCTGCCGTGTGAGCAGATGCCACTGTTCATTCTGTGCTGACTGTGTTCCTGCGCAGCAGAGAGCAGGCTCTGGACTGATTCCATTCAAATGCTTTTCCTGTATGAAAGTGAGCAGTGAAAGCAATGATGGAGGCACCAATGTAAAGGGGATTGTGTGCTGAACAGGTCCAGCACCAGCTTTCAATCCTGGCTCTTCTGCTGTGGGAGCAGATGCCAAACGTTCGTGCTGTACTCACTCTGCTGCTGGGCAGCTGAGACCACCTGAGAGTTTGGACTCAAATGGACTTTTATGTATGAACCCGAGGAGAGACTTCAATGATGGTGACCCCGTTGCAAAGCTGCTTGTGTGCTGAAGAAGCAGAGCACTAGCTTTCCCTGCTGCTCCTTCTGCCGTGTGAGCAGATGCCACTGTTCATTCTGTGCTGACTGTGTTGCTGCGCAGCAGAGAGCAGGCTCTGGACTGATTCCATTCAAATGCTTTTCCTGTATGAAAGTGAGCAGTGAAAGCAACGATGGAGGCACCAATGTAAAGGGGATTGTGTGCTGAACAGGTCCAGCACCAGCTTTCAATCCTGGCTCTTCTGCTGTGGGAGCAGAGGCCAAACGTTCGTGCTGTACTCACTGTGCTGCTGGGCAGCTGAGAGAGACCACCTGAGAATTTGGATTCAAATGGAATTTAGGTATGAAACCGAGGAGAGACTGCAATGTTGGTGTTACCGTTGCAAAGCTGCTTGTGTGCTGAAGAGGCCCAGCCCTAGCTTTCCCTGCTGGTCCTTCTGCTGTGGGAGCAGATGCCACTGTCCATTCTGTGCTGACTGTGTTCCTGCGCAGCAGAGAGCAGCCTCTGGACTGATTCTATTCAAATGCTTTTCCTGTATGAAAGTGAGCAGTGAAAGCAACGATGGAGGCACCAATGTAAAAGGGATTGTGTGCTGAACAGGTCCAGCACCAGCTTTCAATCCTGGCTCTTCTGCTGTGGGAGCAGAGGCCAAACGTTCGTGCTGTACTCACTGTGCTGCTGGGCAGCTGAGAGACACCACCTGAGAATTTGGATTCAAATGGACTTTTAGGTAGGGAACCGAGGAGAGACTGCAATGATGGTGACCCCGTTGCAAAGCTGCTTGTGTGCTGAAGAAGCAGAGCACTAGCTTTCCCTGCTGCTCCTTCTGCCGTGTGAGCAGATGCCACTGTTCATTCTGTGCTGACTGTGTTCCTGCGCAGCAGAGAGCAGCCTCTGGACTGATTCCATTCAAATGCTTTTCCTGTATGAAAGTGAGCAGTGAAAGCAACGATGGAGGCACCAATGTAAAGGGCATTGTGTGCTGAACAGGTCCAGCACCAGCTTTCAATCCTGGCTCTTCTGCTGTGGGAGCAGAGGCCAAACGTTCGTCCTGTTCTCACTTTGCTGCTGGGCAGCTGAGAGAGACCACCTGAGAATTTGGATTCAAATGGACTTTTAGGTATGAAACCGAGGAGAGACTGCAATGATGGTGACCCCGTTGCAAAGCTGCTTGTGCGCTGAAGAAGCAGAGCACTAGCTTTCCCTGCTGGTCCTTCTGCCGTGTGAGCAGATGCCACTGTTCATTCTGTGCTGACTGTGTTGCTGCGCAGCAGAGAGCAGGCTCTGGACTGATTCCATTCAAATGCTTTTCCTGTATGAAAGTGAGCAGTGAAAGCAACGATGGAGGCACCAATGTAAAGGGCATTGTGTGCTGAACAGGTCCAGCACCATCTTTCAATCCTGGCTCTTCTGCTGTGGGAGCAGAGGCCAAACGTTCGTGCTGTACTCACTGTGCTGCTGGGCAGCTGAGAGAGACCACCTGAGAATTTGGATTCAATTGGACTTTTAGGTAGGAAACCGAGGAGAGACTGCAATGATGGTGACCCCGTTGCAAAGCTGCTTGTGTGCTGAAGAGACACAGCACTAGCTTTCCCTGCTGCTCCTTCTGCCGTGTGAGCAGATGCCACTGTTCATTCTGTGCTGTGTTGCTGAGAGCAGGGAGCAGGCTCTGGACTGATTCTATTCAAATGCTTTTCCTGTATGAAAGTGAGCAGTGAAAGCAACGATGGAGGCACCAATGTAAAGGGGATTGTGTGCTGAACAGGTCCAGCACCAGCTTTCAATCCTGGCTCTTCTGCTGTGGGAGCAGAGGCCAAACGTTCGTGCTGTACTCACTGTGCTGCTGGGCAGCTGAGAGACACCACCTGAGAATTTGGATTCAAATGGACTTTTAGGTATGAACCCGAGGAGAGACTGCAATGATGGTGACCCCGTTGCAAAGCTGCTTGTGTGCTGAAGAGACACAGCACTAGCTTTCCCTGCTGGTCCTTCTGCCATGTGAGCAGATGCCACTGTTCATTCTTAGCTGACTGTGTTGCTGCGCAGCAGAGAGCAGGCTCTGGACTGATTCTATTCAAATGCTTTTCCGGTATGAGTGTTAGCAGTGAAAGCAACGATGGAGGCACCAATGTAAAGGTGATTGTGTGCTGAACAGGTCCAGCACCAGCTTTCAATCCTTGCTCTTCTGATGTGGGAGCAGATGCCAAACGTTCGTGCTGTACTCACTGTGCTGCTGGGCAGCTGAGAGAGACCACCTGAGAATTTGGATTCAAATGGACTTTTAGGTAGGAAACCGAGGAGAGACTGCAATGATGGTGACCCCGTTGCAAAGCTGCTTGTGTGCTGAAGAGACACAGCACTAGCTTTCCCTGCTGGTCCTTCTGCCGTGTGAGCAGATGCCACTGTTCATTCTGTGCTGACTGTGTTGCTGCGCAGCAGAGAGCAGCCTCTGGACTGATTCCATTCAAATGCTTTTCCTGTATGAAAGTGAGCAGTGAAAGCAACGATGGATGCACCAATGTAAAGGTGATTGTGTGCTGAACAGGTCCAGCACCAGCTTTCAATCCTGGCTCTTCTGCTGTGGGAGCAGAGGCCAAACCTTCGTGCTGTACTAACTGTGCTGCTGGGCAGCTGAGAGACACCACCTGAGAATTTGGATTCAAATGGACTTTTAGGTAGGAAACCGAGGAGAGATTGCAATGATGGTGACCCCGTTGCAAAGCTGCTTGTGTGCTGAAGAGACACAGCACTAGCTTTCCCTGCTGCTCCTTCTGCCGTGTGAGCAGATACCACTGTTCATTCTGTGCTGACAGTGTTGCTGCGCAGCAGAGAGCAGGCTCTGGACTGATTCCATTCAAATGCTTTTCCTGTATGAAAGTGAGCAGTGAAAGCAACGATGGAGGCACCAATGTAAAGGGGATTGTGTGCTGAACAGGTCCAGCACCAGCTTTCAATCCTGGCTCTTCTGCTGTGGGAGCAGAGGCCAAACGTACGTGCTGTACTCACTGTGCTGCTGGGCAGCTGAGCGACACCACCTGAGAATTCGGATTCAAATGGACTTTTAGGTATGAACCCGAGGAGAGACTGCAATGATGGTGACCCCGTTGCAAAGCTGCTTGTGTGCTGAAGAACCAGAGCACTAGCTTTCCCTGCTGCTCCTTCTGCCGTGTGAGCAGATGCCACTGTTCATTCTGTGCTGACAGTGTTGCTGCGCAGCAGAGAGCAGGCTCTGGACTGATTCCATTCAAATGCTTTTCCTGTATGAAAGTGAGCAGTGAAAGCAACGATGGATGCACCAATGTAAAGGGGATTGTGTGCTGAACAGGTCGAGCACCAGCTTTCAATCCTGGCTCTTCTGCTGTGGGAGCAGAGGCCAAACGTTCGTGCTGTACTAACTGTGCTGCTGGGCAGCTGAGGGACACCACCTGAGAATTTGGATTCAAATGGACTTTTAGGTAGGAAACCGAGGAGAGACTGCAATGATGGTGACCCCGTTGCAAAGCTGCTTGTGTGCTGAAGAAGCAGAGCACTAGCTTTCCCTGCTGCTCCTTCTGCCGTGTGAGCAGATGCCACTGTTCATTCTGTGCTGACAGTGTTGCTGCGCAGCAGAGAGCAGGCTCTGGACTGATTCCATTCAAATGCTTTTCCTGTATGAAAGTGAGCAGTGAAAGCAACGATGGAGGCACCAATGTAAAGGGGATTGTGTGCTGAACAGGTCCAGCACCAGCTTTCAATCCTGGCTCTTCTGCTGTGGGAGCAGAGGCCAAACGTTCGTGCTGTACTAACTGTGCTGCTGGGCAGCTGAGAGACACCACCTGAGAATTTGGTTTCAAATGGACTTTTAGGTATGAAACCGAGGAGAGACTGCAATGATGGTGACCCCGTTGCAAAGCTGCTTGTGTGTTGAAGAGACACAGCACTAGCTTTCCCTGCTGGTCCTTCTGCCGTGTGAGCAGATGCCACTGTTCATTCTGTGCTGTATTGCTGCCGGCGGGGAGCAGGCTCTGGACTGATTCTATTCAAATGCTTTTCCTGTATGAAAGTGAGCAGTGAAAGCACCGATGGAGGCACCAATGTAAAGGGGATTGTGTGCTGAACAGGTCCAGCACCAGCTTTCAATCCTGGCTCTTCTGCTGTGGGAGCAGAGGCCAAACGTTCGTGCTGTACTAACTGTGCTGCTGGGCAGCTGAGAGAGACCACCTGAGAATTTGGATTCAAATGGACTTTTAGGTATGAAACCGAGGAGAGACTGCAATGATGGTGACCCCGTTGCAAAGCTGCTTGTGTGTTGAAGAGACACAGCACTAGCTTTCCCTGCTGCTCCTTCTGCCGTGTGAGCAGATGCCACTGTTCATTCTGTGCTGTGTTGCTGCCAGCAGGGAGCAGGCTCTGGACTGATTCTATTCAAAAGCTTTTCATGTATGAAAGTGAGCAGTGAAAGCAACGATGGAGGCACCAATGTAAAGGGGATTGTGTGCTGAACAGGTCCAGCACCAGCTTTCAATCCTGGCTCTTCTGCTGTGGGAGCAGAGGCCAAACGTTCGTGCTGTACTAACTGTGCTGCTGGGCAGCTGAGAGACACCACCTGAGAATTTGGATTCTAATGGACTTTTAGGTAGGAAACCGAGGAGAGACTGCAATGATGGTGACCCCGTTGCAAAGCTGCTTGTGTGCTGAAGAAGCAGAGCACTAGCTTTCCCTGCTGCTCCTTCTGCCGTGTGAGCAGATGCCACTCTTCATTCTGTGCTGACTGTGTTGCTGCGCAGCAGAGAGCATCCTCTGGACTGATTCCATTCAAATGCTTTTCCTGTATGAATGTGAGCAGTGAAAGCAACGATGGAGGCACCAATGTAAAGGTGATTGTGTGCTGAACAGGTCCAGCACCAGCTTTCAATCCTGGCTCTTCTGCTGTGGGAGCAGAGGCCAAACGTTCGTGCTGTACTAACTGTGCTGCTGGGCAGCTGAGAGACACCACCTGAGAATTTGGATTCAAATGGACTTTTAGGTATGAAACCGAGGAGAGACTGCAATGATGGTGACCCCGTTGAAAAGCTGCTTTGTGTTGAAGAGACACAGCACTAGCTTTCCCTGCTGGTCCTTCTGCCGTGTGAGCAGATGCCGCTGTTCATTCTGTGCTGTGTTGCTGCCAGCAGGGAGCAGGCTCTGGACTGATTCTATTCAAATGCTTTTCCTGTATGAAAGTGAGCAGTGAAAGCAACGATGGAGGCACCAATGTAAAGCGGATTGTGTGCTGAACAGGTCCAGCACCAGCTTTCAATCCTGGCTCTTCTGCTGTGGGAGCAGAGGCCAAATGTTCATGCTGTACTCACCGTGCTGCTGGGCACCTGAGCGACACCACCTGAGAATTTGGATTCAAATGGACTTTTAGGTATGAAACCGAGGAGAGACTGCAATGATGGTGACCCCGTTGCAAAGCTGCTTGTGTGCTGAAGAAGCAGAGCACTAGCTTTCCCTGCTGCTCCTTCTGCCGTGTGAGCAGATGCCACAGTTCATTCTGTGCTGACAGTGTTGCTGCGCAGCAGAGAGCAGGCTCTGGACTGATTCCATTCAAATGCTTTTCCTGTATGAAAGTGAGCAGTGAAAGCAACGATGGATGCACCAATGTAAAGGGGATTGTGTGCTGAACAGGTCCAGCACCAGCTTTCAATCCTGGCTCTTCTGCTGTGGGAGCAGAGGCCAAACCTTCGTGCTGTACTAACTGTGCTGCTGGGCAGCTGACACCACCTGAGAATTTGGATTCAAATGGACTTTTAGGTAGGAAACCGAGGAGAGACTGCAATGATGGTGACCCCGTTGCAAAGCTGCTTGTGTGTTGAAGAGACACAGCACTAGCTTTCCCTGCTGGTCCTTCTGCCGTGTGAGCAGATGCCACTGTTCATTCTGTGCTGTGTTGCTGCCAGCAGGGAGCAGGCTCTGGACTGATTCCATTCAAATGCTTTTCCTGTATGAAAGTGAGCAGTGAAAGCAACGATGGAGGCACCAATGTAAAGGTGATTGTGTGCTGAACAGGTCCAGAACCAGCTTTCAATTCTTGCTCTTCTGCTGTGGGAGCAGATGCCAAACGTTCGTGCTGTAGTCACTGTGCTGCTGGGCAGCTGAGACCACCTGAGAATTTGGATTCAAATGGACTTTTAGGTATGAAACCGAGGAGAGACTGCAATGATGGTAACCCCGTTGCAAAGCTGCTTGTGTGCTGAAGAAGCCCAGCACTAGCTTTCCCTGCTGGTCCTTCTGCTGTTTGAGCAGAATCCACTGTTCATTCTGTGCTGAGTGTGTTGCTGTGCAGCAGAGAGCAGGCTCTGGACTGATTCTATTCAAAAGCTTTTCCTGTATGAAAGTGAGCAGTGAAAGCAATGATGGAGGCACCAGTATAAAGGGGATTGTGTGCTGAACAGGTCCAGCACCAGCTTTCAATCCTGGCTCTTCTGCTGTGGGAGCAGATGCCAAATGTTCGTGCTGTTCTCACTGTGCTGCTGGGCAGCTGAGAGAGACCACCTGAGAATTTGGATTCAAATGGACTTTTAGGTAGGAAACCGAGGAGAGACTGCAATGATGGTGACCCCGTTGCAAAGCTGCTTGTGTGCTGAAGAAGCAGAGCACTAGCTTTCCCTGCTGCTCCTTCTGCCGTGTGAGCAGATGCCACTGTTCATTCTGTGCTGACTGTGTTGCTGCGCAGCAGAGAGCAGGCTGTGGACTGATTCTATTCAAATGCTTTTCCTGTATGAAAGTGAGCAGTGAAAGCAACGATGGAGGCACCAATGTAAAGGGGATTGTGTGCTGAACAGGTCCAGCACCAGCTTTCAATCCTGGCTCTTCTGCTGTGGGAGCAGAGGCCAAACGTTCGTGCTGTACTAACTGTGCTGCTGGGCAGCTGAGAGACACCACCTGAGAATTTGGATTCAATTGGACTTTTAGGTTGGAAACCGAGGAGAGACTTCAATGATGGTAACCCCGTTGCAAAGCTGCTTGTGTGCTGAAGAGACACAGCACTAGCTTTCCCTGCTGGTCCTTCTGCCGTGTGAGCAGATGCCACTGTTCATTCTGAGCTGACTGTGTTGCTGCGCAGCAGAGAGCAGGCTCTGGACTGATTCTATTCAAATGCTTTTCCGGTATGAGTGTTAGCAGTGAAAGCAACGATGGAGGCACCAATGTAAAGGTGATTGTGTGCTGAACAGGTCCAGCACCAGCTTTCAATCCTTGCTCTTCTGCTGTGGGAGCAGATGCCAAACGTTCGTGCTGTACTCACTGTGCTACTGGGCAGCTGAGAGAGACCACCTGAGAATTTGGATTCAAATGGACTTTTAGGTAGGAAACCGAGGAGAGACTGCAATGATGGTGACCCGTTGCAAAGCTGCTTGTGTGTTGAAGAGACTCAGCACTAGCTTTCCCTGCTGGTCCTTCTGCCGTGTGAGCAGATGCCACTGTTCATTCTGTGCTGTGTTGCTGCCAGCAGGGAGCAGGCTCTGGACTGATTCTATTCAAATGCTTTTCCTGTATGAAAGTGAGCAGTGAAAGCAACGATGGAGGCACCAATGTAAAGGGAATTGTGTGCTGAACAGGTCCAGCACCAGCTTTCAATCCTGGCTCTTCTGCTGTGGGAGCAGAGGCCAAACGTTCGTGCTGTACTCACTGTGCTGCTGGGCACCTGAGAGAGACCACCTGAGAATTTGGATTCAAATGGACTTTTAGGTATGAAACCGAGGAGAGACTGCAATGATGGTGACCCCGTTGCAAAGCTGCTTGTGTGCTGAAGAGACACAGCACTTGCTTTCCCTGCTGGTCCTTCTGCTGTGCGAGCAGAATCCACTGTTCATTTGTGCTGACTGTGTTGCTGCGCAGCAGAGAGCAGGCTGTGGACTGATTCTATTCAAATGCTTTTCCTGTATGAAAGTGAGCAGTGAAAGCAACGATGGAGGCACCAATGTAAAGGGGATTGTGTGCTGAACAGGTCCAGCACCAGCTTTCAATCCTGGCTCTTCTGCTGTGGGAGCAGAGGCCAAACGTTCGTGCTGTACTAACTGTGCTGCTGGGCAGCTGAGCGACACCACCTGAGAATTCGGATTCAAAAGGACTTTTAGGTATGAAGCCGAGGAGAGACTGCAATGATGGTGACCCCGTTGCAAAGCTGCTTGTGTGCTGAAGAAGCAGAGCACTAGCTTTCCCTGCTGCTCCTTCTGCCGTGTGAGCAGATGCCACTGTTCATTCTGTGCTGACTGTGTTGCTGCGCAGCAGAGAGCAGCCTCTGGACTGATTCCATTCAAATGCTTTTCCAGTATGAAAGTGAGCAGTGAAAGCAACGATGAATGCACCAATGTAAAAGGGATTGTGTGCTGAACAGGTCCAGCACCAGCTTTCAATCCTGGCTCTTCTGCTGTGGGAGCAGATGCCAAACGTTCGTGCTGTACTAACTGTGCTGCTGGGCAGCTGAGCGACACCACCTGAGAATTCGGATTCAAAAGGACTTTTAGGTATGAAGCCGAGGAGAGACTGCAATGATGGTGACCCCGTTGCAAAGCTGCTTGTGTGCTGAAGAAGCAGAGCACTAGCTTTCCCTGCTGCTCCTTCTGCCGTGTGAGCAGATGCCACTGTTCATTCTGTGCTGACTGTGTTGCTGCGCAGCAGAGAGCAGCCTCTGGACTGATTCCATTCAAATGCTTTTCCTGTATGAAAGTGAGCAGTGAAAGCAACGATGAATGCACCAATGTAAAAGGGATTGTGTGCTGAACAGGTCCAGCACCAGCTTTCAATCCTGGCTCTTCTGCTGTGGGAGCAGATGCCAAACGTTCGTGCTGTACTAACTGTGCTGCTGGGCAGCTGAGCGACACCACCTGAGAATTCGGATTCAAAAGGACTTTTAGGTATGAAGCCGAGGAGAGACTGCAATGATGGTGACCCCGTTGCAAAGCTGCTTGTGTGCTGAAGAAGCAGAGCACTAGCTTTCCCTGCTGCTCCTTCTGCCGTGTGAGCAGATGCCACTGT
This sequence comes from Pezoporus flaviventris, assembly GCF_033815535.1. Lineage (NCBI taxonomy): Eukaryota > Metazoa > Chordata > Aves > Psittaciformes > Psittacidae > Pezoporus > Pezoporus flaviventris. Next base: position 41,365 of record NW_026892941.1, read on the forward strand.
TCAGTCTGTGCTGTGTTGCTGCCAGCAGGGAGCAGGCTCTGGACTGATTCTATTCAAATGCTTTTCCTGCACGAGTGTTAGCAGTGAAAGCAACGATGGATGCACCTATGTAAAGGGGATTGTGTGCTGAACAGGTCCAGCACCAGCTTTCAATCCAGGCTCTTCTGCTGTGGGAGCAGATGCCAAACGTTCGTGCTGTACTCACTGTGCTGCTGGGCAGCTGAGACCGCTTGAGAATTTGGATTCAAATGGACTTTTAGGTATGAAACCGAGGAGAGACTGCAATGATGGTGACCCCGTTGCAAAGCTGCTTGTGTGCTGAAGAAGCAGAGCACTAGCTTTCCCTGCTGCTCCTTCTGCCGTGTGAGCAGATGCCACTGTTCATTCTGTGCTGACTGTGTTGCTGCGCAGCAGAGAGCAGCCTCAGGACTGATTCTATTCAAATGCTTTTCCTGTATGAATGTGAGCAGTGAAAGCAACGATGGATGCACCAATGTAAAGGGGATTGTGTGCTGAACAGGTCCAGCACCAGCTTCAATCCTTGCTCTTCTGCTGTGGGAGCAGAGGCCAAACGTTCGTGCTGTACTAACTGTGCTGCTGGGCAGCTGAGAGACACCACCTGAGAATTTGGATTCAAATGGACTTTTAGGTATGAACCCGAGGAGAGACTGCAATGATGGTGACCCCGTTGCAAAGCTGCTTGTGTGCTGAAGAGACACAGCACTAGCTTTCCCTGCTGGTCCTTCTGCCGTGTGAGCAGATGCCCCTGTTCATTCTGTGCTGTGTTGCTGCCAGCAGGGAGAAGGCTCTGGACTGATTCTATTCAAATGCTTTTCCTGTACGAGTGTTAGCAGTGAAAGCAACGATGGATGCACCAATGTAAAGGGGATTGTGTGCTGAACAGGTCCAGCACCAGCTTTCAATCCTTGCTCTTCTGCTGTGGGAGCAGAGGCCAAACGTTCGTGCTGTACTCACTGTGCTGCTGGGCAGCTGAGACCGCTTGAGAATTTGGATTCAAATGGACTTTTAGGTATGAAACCGAGGAGAGACTGCAATGATGGTGACCCCGTTGCAAAGCTGCTTGTGTGCTGAAGAAGCAGAGCACTAGCTTTCCCTGCTGCTCCTTCTGCCGTGTGAGCAGATAACACTGTTCATTCTGTGCTGACTGTGTTCCTGCGCAGCAGAGAGCAGCCTCTGGACTGATTCTATTCAAATGCTTTTCCTGTATGAAAGTGAGCAGTGAAAGCAACGATGAATGCACCAATGTAAAAGGGATTGTGTGCTGAACAGGTCCAGCAGCAGCTTTCAATCCTGGCTCTTCTGCTGTGGGAGCAGAGGCCAAACGTTCGTGCTGTACTAACTGTGCTGCTGGGCAGCTGAGAGACACCACCTGAGAATTTGGATTCAAATGGACTTTTAGGTAGGAAACCGAGGAGAGACTGCAATGATGGTGACCCCGTTGCAAAGCTGCTTGTGTGCTGAAGAAGCAGAGCACTAGCTTTCCCTGCTGCTCCTTCTGCCGTGTGAGCAGATGCCACTGTTCATTCTGTGCTGACTGTGTTGCTGCGCAGCAGAGAGCAGCCTCAGGACTGATTCTATTCAAATGCTTTTCCTGTACGAGTGTTAGCAGTGAAAGCAACGATGGATGCACCAATGTAAAGGGGATTGTGTGCTGAACAGGTCCAGCACCATCTTTCAATCCTTCCTCTTCTGCTGTGGGAGCAGATGCCAAACGTTCGTGCAGTACTCACTGTGCTGCTGGGCAGCTGAGACCGCTTGAGAATTTGGATTCAAATGGACTTTTAGGTATGAAACCGAGGAGAGACTGCAATGATGGTGACCCCGTTGCAAAGCTGCTTGTGTGCTGAAGAAGCAGAGCACTAGCTTTCCCTGCTGCTCCTTCTGCCGTGTGAGCAGATAACACTGTTCATTCTGTGCTGACTGTGTTGCTGCGCAGCAGAGAGCAGGCTCTGGACTGATTCCATTCAAATGCTTTTCCTGTATGAAAGTGAGCAGTGAAAGCAACGATGAATGCACCAATGTAAAAGGGATTGTGTGCTGAACAGGTCCAGCACCAGCTTTCAATCCTGGCTCTTCTGCTGTTGGAGCAGAGGCCAAACGTTCGTGCTGTACTCACTGTGCTGCTGGGCAGCTGAGAGACACCACCTGAGAATTTGGATTCAAATGGACTTTTAGGTATGCACCCGAGGAGAGACTGCAATGATGGTGACCCCGTTGCAAAGCTGCTTGTGTGCTGAAGAAGCAGAGCACTAGCTTTCCCTGCTGCTCCTTCTGCCGTGTGAGCAGATGCCAATGCTCATTCTGTGCTGACTGTGTTGCTGCGCAGCAGAGCGCAGCCTCTGGACTGATTCCATTCAAATGCTTTTCCTGTATGAAAGTGAGCAGTGAAAGCAACGATGAATGCACCAATGTAAAAGGGATTGTGTGCTGAACAGGTCCAGCACCAGCTTTCAATCCTGGCTCTTCTGCTGTGGGAGCAGAGGCCAAACGTTCGTGCTGTACTAACTGTGCTGCTGGGCAGCTGAGAGACACCACCTGAGAATTTGGATTCAAATGGACTTTTAGGTATGAAACCGAGGAGAGACTGCAATGATGGTGACCCCGTTGCAAAGCTGATTGTGTGCTGAAGAAGCAGAGCACTAGCTTTCCCTGCTGCTCTTCTGCCGTGTGAGCAGATGCCACTGTTCATTCTGTGCTGTGTTGCTGCCAGCAGGGAGCAGGCTCTGGACGGATTCTATTCAAATGCTTTACCTGTATGAGTGTTAGCAGTGAAAGCAACGATGGATGCACCAATGTAAAGGGGATTGTGTGCTGAACAGGTCCAGCACCAGCTTTCAATCCTGGCTCTTCTGCTGTGGGAGCAGATGCCAAACGTTCGTGCAGTACTCACTGTGCTGCTGGGCAGCTGAGACCGCTTCAGAATTTGTATTGAAATGGACTTTTAGGTATGAAACCGAGGAGAGACTGCAATGATGGTGACCCCGTTGAAAAGCTGCTTGTGTGCTGAAGCAGAGCACTAGCTTTCCCTGCTGCTCCTTCTGCCGTGTGAGCAGATGCCACTCTTAATTCTGTGCTGACAGTGTTGCTGCGCAGCAGAGAGCAGCCTCTGGACTGATTCCATTCAAATGCTTTTCCTGTATGAATGTGAGCAGTGAAAGCAACGATGGAGGCACCAATGTAAAGGTGATTGTTTGCTGAACAGGTCCAGCACCAGCTTTCAATCCTGGCTCTTCTGCTGTGGGAGCAGAGGCCAAACGTTCGTGCTGTACTAACTGTGCTGCTGGGCAGCTGAGAGACACCAACTGAGAATTTGGATTCAAATGGACTTTTAGGTATGAACCCGAGGAGAGACTGCAATGATGGTGACCCCGTTGCAAAGCTGCTTGTGTGCTGAAGAAGCAGAGCACTAGCTTTCCATGCTGCTCCTTCTGCCGTGTGAGCAGATGCCACTGTTCATTCTGTGCTGACTGTGTTGCTGCGCAGCAGAGAGCAGCCTCTGGACTGATTCCATTCAAATGCTTTTCCTGTATGAAAGTGAGCAGTGAAAGCAACGATGAATGCACCAATGTAAAAGGGATTGTGTGCTGAACAGGTCCAGCACCAGCTTTCAATCCTGGCTCTTCTGCTGTGGGAGCAGAGGCCAAACGTTCGTGCAGTACTAACTGTGCTGCTGGGCAGCTGAGCGACACCACCTGAGAATTCGGATTCAAAAGGACTTTTAGGTATGAAACCGAGGAGAGACTGCAATGATGGTGACCCCGTTGCAAAGCTGCATGTGTGCTGAAGAGACACAGCACTAGCTTTCCCTGCTGCTCCTTCTGCCGTGTGAGCAGATGCCACTGTTCATTCTGTGCTGACAGTGTTGCTGCGCAGCAGAGAGCAGCCTCTGGACTGATTCCATTCAAATGCTTTTCCTGTATGAATGTGAGCAGTGAAAGCAACGATGGAGGCACCAATGTAAAGGTGATTGTGTGCTGAACAGGTCCAGCACCAGCTTTCAATCCTGGCTCTTCTGCTGTGGGAGCAGAGGCCAAACGTTCGTGCTGTACTAACTGTGCTGCTGGGCAGCTGAGAGACACCACCTGAGAATTTGGATTCAAATGGACTTTTAGGTATGAACCCGAGGCGAGACTGCAATGATGGTGACCCCGTTGCAAAGCTTCTTGTGTGCTGAAGAGACACAGCCCTAGCTTTCCCTGCTGGTCCTTCTGCCGTGTGAGCAGATGCCCCTGTTCATTCTGTGCTGTGTTGCTGCCAGCAGGGAGCAGGCTCTGGACTGATTCTATTCAAATGCTTTTCCTGTACGAGTGTTAGCAGTGAAAGCAACGATGGATGCACCAATGTAAAGGGGATTGTGTGCGGAACAGGTCCAGCACCAGCTTTCAATCCTTGCTCTTCTGCTGTGGGAGCAGAGGCCAAACGTTCGTGCAGTACTCACTGTGCTGCTGGGCAGCTGAGACCGCTTGAGAATTTGGATTCAATTGGACTTTTAGGTATGAAACCGAGGAGAGACTGCAATGATGGTGACCCCGTTGCAAAGCTGCTTGTGTGCTGAAGAAGCAGAGCACTAGCTTTCCCTGCTGCTCCTTCTGCCGTGTGAGCAGATAACACTGTTCATTCTGTGCTGACTGTGTTCCTGCGCAGCAGAGAGCAGGCTCTGGACTGATTCCATTCAAATGCTTTTCCTGTATGAAAGTGAGCAGTGAAAGCAACGATGGAGGCACCAATGTAAAGGGGATTGTGTGCTGAACAGGTCCAGCACCAGCTTTCAATCCTGGCTCTTCTGCTGTGGGAGCAGAGGCCAAACGTTCGTGCAGTACTCACTGTGCTGCTGGGCAGCTGAGACCGCTTGAGAATTTGGATTCAAATGGACTTTTAGGTATGAAACCGAGGAGAGACTGCAATGATGGTGATCCCGTTGCAAAGCTGCTTGTGTGCTGAAGAAGCAGAGCACTAGCTTTCCCTGCTGCTCCTTCTGCCGTGTGAGCAGATGCCACTGTTCATTCTGTGCTGACTGTGTTGCTGCGCAGCAGAGAGCAGCCTCTGGACTGATTCCATTCAAATGCTTTCCCTGTATGAATGTGAGCAGTTAAAGCAACGATGAATGCACCAATGTAAAAGGGATTGTGTGCTGAACAGGTCCAGCACCAGCTTTCAATCCTGGCTCTTCTGCTGTCGGAGCAGAGGCCAAACGTTCGTGCTGTACTAACTGTGCTGCTGGGCAGCTGAGAGACACCACCTGAGAATTTGGATTCAAATGGACTTTTAGGTATGAAACCGAGGAGAGACTGCAATGATGGTGACCCCGTTGCAAAGCTTCTTGTGTGCTGAAGAGACACAGCACTAGCTTTCCCTGCTTGGTCCTTCTGCCGTGTGAGCAGATGCCCCTGTTCATTCTGTGCTGACTGTGTTGCTGCGCAGCAGAGAGCAGCCTCTGGACTGATTCCATTCAAATGCTTTTCCTGTATGAAAGTGAGCAGTGAAAGCAACGATGAATGCACCAATGTAAAAGGGATTGTGTGCTGAACAGGTCCATCACCAGCTTTCAATCCTGGCTCTTCTGCTGTGGGAGCAGAGGCCAAACGTTCGTGCTGTACTAACTGTGCTGCTGGGCAGCTGAGCGACACCACCTGAGAATTCGGATTCAAATGGACTTTTAGGTATGAAGCCGAGGAGAGACTGCAATGATGGTGACCCCGTTGCAAAGCTGCTTGTGTGCTGAAGAAGCAGAGCACTAGCTTTCCCTGCTGCTCCTTCTGCCGTGTGAGCAGATGCCACTGTTCAGTCTGTGCTGACTGTGTTGCTGCGCAGCAGAGAGCAGCCTCAGGACCGATTCTATTCAAATGCTTTTCCTGTACGAGTGTTAGCAGTGAAAGCAACGATGGATGCACCAATGTAAAGGGGATTGTGTGCTGAACAGGTCCAGCACCAGCTTTCAATCCTTGCTCTTCTGCTGTGGGAGCAGATGCCAAACGTTCGTGCTGTACTCACTGTGCTGCTGGGCAGCTGAGACCGCTTGAGAATTTGGATTCAAATGGACTTTTAGGTAGGAAACCGAGGAGAGACTGCAATGATGGTGACCCCGTTGCAAAGCTTCTTGTGTGCTGAAGAAGCAGAGCACTAGCTTTCCCTGCTGCTCCTTCTGCCGTGTGAGCAGATGCCACTGTTCATTCTGTGCTGACTGTGTTCCTGCGCAGCAGAGAGCAGGCTCTGGACTGATTCCATTCAAATGCTTTTCCTGTATGAAAGTGAGCAGTGAAAGCAACGATGGAGGCACCAATGTAAAGGGGATTGTGTGCTGAACAGGTCCAGCACCAGCTTTCAATCCTGGCTCTTCTGCTGTGGGAGCAGAGGCCAAACGTTCGTGCTGTACTCACTGTGCTGCTGGGAGGCTGAGAGACACCACCTGAGAATTTGAATTCAAATGGACTTTTAGGTATGAAACCGAGGAGAGACTGCAATGATGGTAACCCCGTTGCAAAGCTGCTTGTGTGCTGAAGAAGCAGAGCACTAGCTTTCCCTGCTGCTCCTTCTGCCGTGTGAGCAGATGCCACTGTTCATTCTGTGCTGACTGTGTTGCTGCGCAGCAGGGAGCAGCCTCTGGACTGATTCCATTCAAATGCTTTACCTGTATGAGTGTTAGCAGTGAAAGCAACGATGGAGGCACCAATGTAAAGGTGATTGTGTGCTGAACAGGTCCAGAACCAGCTTTCAATCCTGGCTCTTCTGCTGTGGGAGCAGAGGCCAAACGTTCGTGCTGTACTAACTGTGCTGCTGCGCAGCTGAGAGACACCACCTGAGAATTTGGATTCAAATGGACTTTTAGGTAGTAGGAAACCGAGGAGAGACTGCCAATGATGGTGACCCCGTTGCAAAGCTGCTTGTGTGCTGAAGAGACACAGCACTAGCTTTCCTGCTGGTCCTTCTGCCGTGTGAGCAGATGCCACTGTTCATTCTGTGCTGTGTTGCTGCCAGCAGGGAGCAGGCTCTGGACGGATTCTATTCAAATGCTTTTCCTGTATGAGTGTTAGCAGTGAAAGCAACGATGGAGGCACCAATGTAAAGGTGATTGTGTGCTGAACAGGTCCAGCACCAGCTTTCAATCCTGGCTCTTCTGCTGTGGGAGCAGAGGCCAAACGTTCGTGCTGTACTCACTGTGCTGCTGGGCAGCTGAGCGACGCCACCTGAGAATTCGGATTCAAATGGACTTTTAGGTATGAAGCCGAGGAGAGACTGCAATGATGGTGACCCCGTTACAAAGCTGCTTGTGTGCTGAAGAAGCAGAGCACTAGCTTTCCCTGCTGCTCCTTCTGCCGTGTGAGCAGATGCCAATGTTCATTCTGTGCTGACTGTGTTGCTGCGCAGCAGAGAGCAGCCTCTGGACTGATTCCATTCAAATGCTTTTCCTGTATGAAAGTGAGCAGTGAAAGCAACGATGAATGCACCAAGTAAAAGGGATTGTGTGCTGAACAGGTCCAGCACCAGCTTTCAATCCTGGCTCTTCTGCTGTGGGAGCAGAGGCCAAACGTTCGTGCTGTACTAACTGTGCTGCTGGGCAGCTGAGAGACACCACCTGAGAATTTGGATTCAAATGGACTTTTAGGTAGGAAACCGAGGAGAGACTGCAATGATGGTGACCCCGTTGCAAAGCTGCTTGTGTGCTGAAGAGACACAGCACTAGCTTTCCCTGCTGGTCCTTCTGCCGTGTGAGCAGATGCCCCTGTTCATTCTGTGCTGTGTGCTGCCAGCAGGGAGCAGGCTCTGGACTGATTCTATTCAAATGCTTTTCTGTACGAGTGTTAGCAGTGAAAGCAACGATGGATGCACCAATGTAAAGGGGATTGTGTGCTGAACAGGTCCAGCACCAGCTTTCAATCCTGGCTCTTCTGCTGTGGGAGCAGATGCCAAACGTTCGTGCTGTACTCACTGTGCTGCTGGGCAGCTGAGACCGCTTGAGAATTTGGATTCAAATGGACTTTTAGGTAGGAAACCGAGGAGAGACTGCAATGATGGTGACCCCGTTGCAAAGCTTCTTGTGTGCTGAAGAAGCAGAGCACTAGCTTTCCCTGCTGCTCCTTCTGCTGTGTGAGCAGATGCCACTGTTCATTCTGTGCTGACTGTGTTGCTGCGCAGCAGAGAGCAGGCTCTGGACTGATTCCATGCAAATGCTTTTCCTGTATGAATGTGAGCAGTGAAAGCAACGATGGAGGCACCAATGTAAAGGTGATTGTGTGCTGAACAGGTCCAGCACCAGCTTTCAATCCTGGCTCTTCTGGTGTGGGAGCAGAGGCCAAACGTTCGTGCTGTACTCACTGTGCTGCTGGGCAGCTGAGAGACACCACATGAGAATTTGGATTCAAATGGACTTTTAGGTATGAAGCCGAGGAGAGACTGCAATGATGGTGACCCCGTTGCAAAGCTGCTTGTGTGCTGAAGAAGCAGAGCACTAGCTTTCCCTGCTGGTCCTTCTGCCGTGTGAGCAGATGCCACTGTTCATTCTGTGCTGTGTTGCTGCCAGCAGGGAGCAGGCTCTGGCCGGATTCTATTCAAATGCTTTTCCTGTATGAGTGTTAGCAGTGAAAGCAACGATGGAGGCACCAATGTAAAGGGGATTGTGTGCTGAACAGGTCCAGCACCAGCTTTCAATCCCTGGCTCTTCTGCTGTGGGAGCAGATGCCAAAAGTTCGTGCTGTACTCACTCTGCTGCTGGGCAGCTGAGACCACCTGAGAATTTGGACTCAAATGGACTTTTATGTATGAACCCGAGGAGAGACTTCAATGATGGTGACCCCGTTGCAAAGCTGCTTGTGTGCTGAAGAAGCAGAGCACTAGCTTTCCCTGCTGCTCCTTCTGCCGTGTGAGCAGATGCCACTGTTCATTCTGTGCTGACTGTGTTGCTGCGCTGCAGAGAGCAGCCTCTGGACTGATTCCATTCAATGCTTTTCCTGTATGAATGTGAGCAGTGAAAGCAACGATGGAGGCACCAATGTAAAGGGGATTGTGTGCTGAACAGGTCCAGCACCAGCTTTCAATCCTGGCTGTTCTGCTGTGGGAGCAGAGGCCAAACGTTCGTGCTGTACTAACTGTGCTGCTGGGCAGCTGAGAGAGACCACCTGAGAATTTGGATTCAAATGGAATTTAGGTATGAAACCGAGGAGAGACTGCAATGTTGGTGTTACCGTTGCAATGCTGCTTGTGTGCTGAAGAGGCCCAGCCCTAGCTTTCCCTGCTGGTCCTTCTGCTGTGGGAGCAGATGCCACTGTTCATTCTGTGCTGACTGTGTTCCTGCGCAGCAGAGAGCAGCCTCTGGACTGATTCCATTCAAATGCTTTTCCTGTATGAAAGTGAGCAGTGAAAGCAACGATGAATGCACCAATGTAAAAGGGATTGTGTGCTGAACAGGTCCAGCACCAGCTTTCAATCCTGGCTCTTCTGCTGTGGGAGCAGAGGCCAAACGTTCGTGCTGTACTAACTGTGCTGCTGGGCAGCTGAGAGACACCACCTGAGAATTTGGATTCAAATGGACTTTTAGGTATGAACCCGAGGAGAGACTGCAATGATGGTGACCCCGTTGCAAAGCTGCTTGTGTGCTGAAGAAGCAGAGCACTAGCTTTCCCTGCTGCTCCTTCTGCCGTGTGAGCAGATGCCACTGTTCATTCTGTGCTGACTGTTGTTCCTGCGCAGCAGAGAGCAGCCTCTGGACTGATTCCATTCAAATGCTTTTCCTGTATGAAAGTGAGCAGTGAAAGCAACGATGAATGCACCAATGTAAAAGGGATTGTGTGCTGAACAGGTCCAGCACCAGCTTTCAATCCTGGCTCTTCTGCTGTGGGAGCAGAGGCCAAACGTTCGTGCTGTACTAACTGTGCTGCTGGGCAGCTTGAGCGACACCACCTGAGAATTCGGATTCAAATGGACTTTTAGGTATGAAGCCGAGGAGAGACTGCAATGATGGTGACCCCGTTGCAAAGCTGCTTGTGTGCTGAAGAAGCAGAGCACTAGCTTTCCCTGCTGCTCCTTCTGCCGTGTGAGCAGATGCCACTGTTCATTCTGTGCTGACTGTGTTGCTGCGCAGCAGAGAGCAGCCTCTGGACTGATTCCATTCAAATGCTTTTCCTGTATGAATGTGAGCAGTGAAAGCAACGATGGAGGCACCAATGTAAAGGTGATTGTGTGGCTGAACAGGTCCAGCACCAGCTTTCAATCCTGGCTCTTCTGCTGTGGGAGCAGATGCCAAACGTTCGTGCAGTACTCACGGTGCTGGCTGGGCAGCTGAGACCGCTTGAGAATTTGCATTCAAATGGACTTTTAGGTATGAAACCGAGGAGAGACTGCAATGATGGTGACCCCGTTGCAAAGCTGCTTGTGTGCTGAAGAAGCAGAGCACTAGCTTTCCCTGCTGCTCCTTCTGCCGTGTGAGCAGATGCCACTGTTCATTCTGTGCTGACTGTGTTGCTGCGCAGCAGAGAGCAGCCTCTGGACTGATTCCATTCAAATGCTTTTCCTGTATGAAAGTGAGCAGTGAAAGCAACGATGGAGGCACCAATGTAAAGGGCATTGTGTGCTGAACAGGTCCAGCACCAGCTTTCAATCCTGGCTCTTCTGCTGTGGGAGCAGAGGCCAAACGTTCGTGCTGTTCTCACTTTGCTGCTGGGCAGGTGAGAGAGACCACCTGAGAATTTGGATTCAAATGGACTTTTAGGTATGAAACCGAGGAGAGACTGCAATGATGGTGACCCCGTTGCAAAGCTGCTTGTGCGCTGAAGAAGCAGAGCACTAGCTTTCCCTGCTGGTCCTTCTGCCGTGTGAGCAGATGCCACTGTTCATTCTGTGCTGACTGTGTTGCTGCCAGCAGGGAGCAGGCTCTGGACTGATTCCATTCAAATGCTTTTCCTGTATGAAAGTGAGCAGTGAAAGCAACGATGGAGGCACCAATGTAAAGGGCATTGTGTGCTGAACAGGTCCAGCACCAGCTTTCAATCCTGGCTCTTCTGCTGTGGGAGGCAGAGGCCAAACGTTCGTGCTGTACTCACTGTGCTGCTGGGCAGCTGAGAGAGACCACCTGAGAATTTGGATTCAATTGGACTTTTAGGTAGGAAACCGAGGAGAGACTGCAATGATGGTGACCCCGTTGCAAAGCTGCTTGTGTGCTGAAGAGACACAGCACTAGCTTTCCCTGCTGCTCCTTCTGCCGTGTGAGCAGATGCCACTGTTCATTCTGTGCTGTGTTGCTGAGAGCAGGGAGCAGGCTCTGGACTGATTCTATTCAAATGCTTTTCCTGTATGAAAGTGAGCAGTGAAAGCAACGATGGAGGCACCAATGTAAAGGGGATTGTGTGCTGAACAGGTCCAGCACCAGCTTTCAATCCTGGCTCTTCTGCTGTGGGAGCAGAGGCCAAACGTTCGTGCTGTACTAACTGTGCTGCTGGGCAGCTGAGAGACACCACCTGAGAATTTGGATTCAATTGGACTTTTAGGTTGGAAAACCGAGGAGAGACTACAATGATGGTAACCCCTTTGCAAAGCTGCTTGTGTGCTGAAGAGACACAGCACTAGCTTTCCCTGCTGGTCCTTCTGCCGTGTGAGCAGATGCCACTGTTCATTCTGAGCTGACTGTGTTGCTGCGCAGCAGAGAGCAGGCTCTGGACTGATTCTATTCAAATGCTTTTCCGGTATGAGTGTTAGCAGTGAAAGCAACGATGGAGGCACCAATGTAAAGGTGATTTTGTGCTGAACAGGTCCCAGCACCAGCTTTCAATCCTGGCTCTTCTGCTGTGGGAGCAGATGCCAAACGTTCGTGCTGTACTCACTGTGCTACTGGGCAGCTGAGAGACACCACCTGAGAATTTGGATTCAAATGGACTTCTAGGTATGAAACCGAGGAGAGACTGCAATGATGGTGACCCCGTTGCAAAGCTGCTTGTGTGCTGAAGAGACACAGTCCGAGCTTTCCCTGCTGGTCCTTCTGCCGTGTGAGCAGATGCCACTGTTCATTCTGACCTGACTGTGTTGCTGCGCAGCAGAGAGCAGGCTCTGGAGTGATTCTATTCAAATGCTTTTCCGGTATGAGTGTTAGCAGTGAAAGCAACGATGGAAGCACCAATGTAAAGGTGATTGTGTGCTGAACAGGTCCAGCACCAGCTTTCAATCCTTGCTCTTCTGCTGTGGGAGCAGATGCCAAACGTTCGTGCTGTTCTCACTGTGCTACTGGGCAGCTGAGACCACCTGAGAATTTGGATTCAAATGGACTTTTAGGTAGGAAACCGAGGAGAGACTGCAATGATGGTGACCCGTTGCAAAGCTGCTTGTGTGTTGAAGAGACTCAGCACTAGCTTTCCCTGCTGCTCCTTCTGCCGTGTGAGCAGATGCCACTGTTCATTCTGTGCTGTGTTGCTGCCAGCAGGGAGCAGGCTCTGGACTGATTCTATTCAAATGCTTTTCCTGTATGAAAGTGAGCAGTGAAAGCAACGATGGATGCACCAATGTAAAGGGGATTGTGTGCTGAACAGGTCCAGCACCAGCTTTCAATCCTGGCTCTTCTGCTGTGGGAGCAGAGGCCAAACGTTCGTGCTGTACTAACTGTGCTGCTGGGCACCTGAGAGAGACCACCTGAGAATTTGGATTCAAATGGACTTTTAGGTATGAAACCGAGGAGAGACTGCAATGATGGTGACCCCGTTGCAAAGCTGCTTGTGTGCTGAAGAGACACAGCACTAGCTTTCCCTGCTGGTCCTTCTGCTGTGCGAGCAGAATCCACTGTTCATTTGTGCTGACTGTGTTGCTGCGCAGCAGAGAGCAGGCTGTGGACTGATTCTATTCAAATGCTTTTCCTGTATGAAAGTGTGCAGTGAAAGCAACGATGGAGGCACCAATGTAAAGGGGATTGTGTGCTGAACAGGTCCAGCACCAGCTTTCAATCCTGGCTCTTCTGCTGTGGGAGCAGATGCCAAACGTTCGTGCTGTTCTCACTGTGCTACTGGGCAGCTGAGACCACCTGAGAATTTGGATTCAAATGGACTTTTAGGTAGGAAACCGAGGAGAGACTGCAATGATGGTGACCCCGTTGAAAAGCTGCTTGTGCGCTGGAGAAGCAGAGCACTAGCTTTCCCTGCTGCTCCTTCTGCCGTGTGAGCAGATGCCACTGTTCATTCTGTGCTGACTGTGTTCCTGCGCAGCAGAGAGCAGGCTCTGGACTGATTCCATTCAAATGCTTTTCCTGTATGAAAGTGAGCAGTGAAAGCAACGATGGAGGCACCAATGTAAAGGGGATTGTGTGCTGAACAGGTCCAGCACCAGCTTTCAATCCTGGCTCTTCTGCTGTCGGAGCAGAGGCCAAACGTTTGTGCTGTACTAACTGTGCTGCTGGGCAGCTGAGAGACACCACCTGAGAATTTGGATTCAAATGGACTTTTAGGTATGAAACCGAGGAGAGACTGCAATGATGGCAACCCCGTTGCAAATCTGCTTGTGTGCTGAAGAAGCAGAGCACTAGCTTTCCCTGCTGCTCCTTCTGCCGTGTGAGCAGATGCCACTGTTCATTCTGTGCTGACTGTGTTCCTGCGCAGCAGAGAGCAGCCTCTGGACTGATTCCATTCAAATGCTTTTCCTGTATGAAAGTGAGCAGTGAAAGCAACGATGAATGCACCAATGTAAAAGGGATTGTGTGCTGAACAGGTCCAGCACCAGCTTTCAATCCTGGCTCTTCTGCTGTGGGAGCAGAGGCCAAACGTTCGTGCTGTACTAACTGTGCTGCTGGGCAGCTGAGAGACACCACCTGAGAATTTGGATTCAAATGGACTTTTAGGTAGGAAACCGAGGAGAGACTGCAATGATGGTGACCCCGTTGCAAAGCTGCTTGTGTGCTGAAGAAGCAGAGCACTAGCTTTCCCTGCTGCTCCTTCTGCCGTGTGAGCAGATGCCACTGTTCATTCTGTGCTGACTGTGTTGCTGCGCAGCAGAGAGCAGCCTCAGGACTGATTCTATTCAAATGCTTTTCCTGTACGAGTGTTAGCAGTGAAAGCAACGATGGATGCACCAATGTAAAGGGGATTGTGTGCGGAACAGGTCCAGCACCAGCTTTCAATCCTTGCTCTTCTGCTGTGGGAGCAGATGCCAAACGTTCGTGCCGTACTCACTGTGCTGCTGGGCAGCTGAGACCGCTTGAGAATTTGGATTCAAATGGACTTTTAGGTATGAACCCGAGGAGAGACTGCAATGATGGTGACCCCGTTGCAAAGCTGCTTGTGTGCTGAAGAAGCAGAGCACTAGCTTTCCCTGCTGCTCCTTCTGCCGTGTGAGCAGATAACACTGTTCATTCTGTGCTGACTGTGTTCCTGCGCAGCAGAGAGCAGGCTCTGGACTGATTCCATTCAAATGCTTTTCCTGTATGAAAGTGAGCAGTGAAAGCAACGATGGAGGCACCAATGTAAAGGGGATTGTGTGCTGAACAGGTCCAGCACCAGCTTTCAATCCTGGCTCTTCTGCTGTGGGAGCAGAGGCCAAACGTTCGTGCTGTACTAACTGTGCTGCTGGGCAGCTGAGAGACACCACCTGAGAATTTGGATTCAAATGGACTTTTAGGTATGAACCCGAGGAGAGACTGCAATGATGGTGACCCCGTTGCAAAGCTGCTTGTGTGCTGAAGAAGCAGAGCACTAGCTTTCCCTGCTGCTCCTTCTGCCGTGTGAGCAGATGCCACTGTTCATTCTGTGTTGACTGTGTTCCTGCACAGCAGAGAGCAGCCTCTGGACTGATTCCATTCAAATGCTTTTCCTGCATGAATGTGAGCAGTGAAAGCAACGATGGAGGCACCAATGTAAAGGTGATTGTGTGCTGAACAGGTCCAGCACCAGCTTTCAATCCTGGCTCTTCTGCTGTGGGAGCAGAGGCCAAACGTTAGTGCTGTAGTAACTGTGCTGCTGGGCAGCTGAGAGACACCACCTGAGAATTTGGATTCAAATGGACTTTTAGGTATGAAGCCGAGGAGAGACTGCAATGATGGTGACCCCGTTGCAAAGCTGCTTGTGTGCTGAAGAGACACAGCACTAGCTTTCCCTGCTGGTCCTTCTGCCGTGTGAGCAGATGCCCCTGTTCATTCTGTGCTGTGTTCCTGCGCAGCAGAGAGCAGGCTCTGGACTGATTCCATTCAAATGCTTTTCCTGTACGAGTGTTAGCAGTGAAAGCAACGATGGATGCACCAATGTAAAGGGGATTGTGTGCTGAACAGGTCCAGCACCAGCTTTCAATCCTGGCTCTTCTGCTGTGGGAGCAGAGGCCAAACGTTCGTGCTGTACTCACTGTGGTGCTGGGCAGCTGAGACGGCTTGAGAATTTGGATTCAAATGGACTTTTAGGTATGAAACCGAGGAGAGACTGCAATGATGGTGACCCCGTTGCAAAGCTGCTTGTGTGCTGAAGAAGCAGAGCACTAGCTTTCCCTGCTGCTCCTTCTGCCGTGTGAGCAGATGCCACTGTTCATTCTGTGCTGACTGTGTTCCTGCGCAGCAGAGAGCAGCCTCTGGACTGATTCTATTCAAATGCTTTTCCTGTATGAAAGTGAGCAGTGAAAGCAACGATGAATGCACCAATGTAAAAGGGATTGTGTGCTGAACAGGTCCATCACCAGCTTTCAATCCTGGCTCTTCTGCTGTGGGAGCAGAGGCCAAACGTTCGTGCTGTACTAACTGTGCTGCTGGGCAGCTGAGAGACACCACCTGAGAATTTGGATTCAAATGGACTTTTAGGTAGGAAACCGAGGAGAGACTGCAATGATGGTGACCCCGTTGCAAAGCTGCTTGTGTGCTGAAGAAGCAGAGCACTAGCTTTCCCTGCTGCTCCTTCTGCCGTGTGAGCAGATGCCACTGTTCATTCTGTGCTGACTGTGTTGCTGCGCAGCAGAGAGCAGCCTCAGGACTGATTCTATTCAAATGCTTTTCCTGTACGAGTGTTAGCAGTGAAAGCAACGATGGATGCACCAATGTAAAGGGGATTGTGTGCTGAACAGGTCCAGCACCAGCTTTCAATCCCTGCTCTTCTGCTGTGGGAGCAGATGCCAAACGTTCGTGCAGTACTCACTGTGCTGCTGGGCAGCTGAGACCGCTTGAGAATTTGGATTCAAATGGACTTTTAGGTAGGAAACCGAGGAGAGACTGCAATGATGGTGACCCCGTTGCAAAGCTGCTTGTGTGCTGAAGAAGCAGAGCACTAGCTTTCCCTGCTGCTCCTTCTGCCGTGTGAGCAGATGCCACTGTTCATTCTGTGCTGACTGTGTTGCTGCGCAGCAGAGAGCAGCCTCTGGACTGATTCCATTCAAATGCTTTTCCTGTATGAAAGTGAGCAGTGAAAGCAACGATGAATGCACCAATGTAAAAGGGATTGTGTGCTGAACAGGTCCAGCACCAGCTTTCAATCCTGGCTCTTCTGCTGTGGGAGCAGAGGCCAAACGTTCGTGCTGTACTAACTGTGCTGCTGGGCAGCTGAGAGACACCACCTGAGAATTTGGATTCAAATGGACTTTTAGGTATGAACCCGAGGAGAGACTGCAATGATGGTGACCCCGTTGCAAAGCTGCTTGTGTGCTGAAGAAGCAGAGCACTAGCTTTCCCTGCTGCTCCTTCTGCCGTGTGAGCAGATGCCACTGTTCATTCTGTGCTGACTGTGTTCCTGCGCAGCAGAGAGCAGCCTCTGGACTGATTCCATTCAAATGCTTTTCCTGTATGAAAGTGAGCAGTGAAAGCAACGATGAATGCACCAATGTAAAAGGGATTGTGTGCTGAACAGGTCCAGCACCAGCTTTCAATCCTGGCTCTTCTGCTGTGGGAGCAGAGGCCAAACGTTCGTGCTGTACTAACTGTGCTGCTGGGCAGCTGAGCGACACCACCTGAGAATTCGGATTCAAATGGACTTTTAGGTATGAAGCCGAGGAGAGACTGCAATGATGGTGACCCCGTTGCAAAGCTGCTTGTGTGCTGAAGAAGCAGAGCACTAGCTTTCCCTGCTGCTCCTTCTGCCGTGTGAGCAGATGCCACTGTTCATTCTGTGCTGACTGTGTTGCTGCGCAGCAGAGAGCAGCCTCTGGACTGATTCCATTCAAATGCTTTTCCTGTATGAATGTGAGCAGTGAAAGCAACGATGGAGGCACCAATGTAAAGGTGATTGTGTGCTGAACAGGTCCAGCACCAGCTTTCAATCCTGGCTCTTCTGCTGTGGGAGCAGATGCCAAACGTTCGTGCAGTACTCACTGTGCTGCTGGGCAGCTGAGACCGCTTGAGAATTTGCATTCAAATGGACTTTTAGGTATGAAACCGAGGAGAGACTGCAATGATGGTGACCCCGTTGCAAAGCTGCTTGTGTGCTGAAGAAGCAGAGCACTAGCTTTCCCTGCTGCTCCTTCTGCCGTGTGAGCAGATAACACTGTTCATTCTGTGCTGACTGTGTTCCTGCGCAGCAGAGAGCAGCCTCTGGACTGATTCCATTCAAATGCTTTTCCTGTATGAAAGTGAGCAGTGAAAGCAACGATGGAGGCACCAATGTAAAGGGGATTGTGTGCTGAACAGGTCCAGCACCAGCTTTCAATCCTGGCTCTTCTGCTGTGCCAGCAGAGGCCAAACGTTCGTGCTGTACTACTGTGCTGCTGGGCAGCTGAGAGACACCACCTGAGAATTTGGATTCAAATGGACTTTTAGGTAGGAAACCGAGGAGAGACTGCAATGATGGTGACCCCGTTGCAAAGCTGCTTGTGTGCTGAAGAAGCAGAGCACTAGCTTTCCCTGCTGCTCCTTCTGCCGTGTGAGCAGATGCCACTGTTCATTCTGTGCTGACTGTGTTCCTGCGCAGCAGAGAGCAGCCTCTGGACTGATTCCATTCAAATGCTTTTCCTGTATGAAAGTGAGCAGTGAAAGCAACGATGAATGCACCAATGTAAAAGGGATTGTGTGCTGAACAGGTCCAGCACCAGCTTTCAATCCTGGCTCTTCTGCTGTGGGAGCAGAGGCCAAACGTTCGTGCTGTACTAACTGTGCTGCTGGGCAGCTGAGAGACACCACCTGAGAATTTGGATTCAAATGGACTTTTAGGTAGGAAACCGAGGAGAGACTGCAATGATGGTGACCCCGTTGCAAAGCTGCTTGTGTGCTGAAGAAGCAGAGCACTAGCTTTCCCTGCTGCTCCTTCTGCCGTGTGAGCAGATGCCACTGTTCATTCTGTGCTGACTGTGTTGCTGCGCAGCAGAGAGCAGCCTCAGGACTGATTCTATTCAAATGCTTTTCCTGTACGAGTGTTAGCAGTGAAAGCAACGATGGATGCACCAATGTAAAGGGGATTGTGTGCGGAACAGGTCCAGCACCAGCTTTCAATCCTTGCTCTTCTGCTGTGGGAGCAGATGGCAAACGTTCGTGCCGTACTCACTGTGCTGCTGGGCAGCTGAGACCGCTTGAGAATTTGGATTCAAATGGACTTTTAGGTATGAACCCGAGGAGAGACTGCAATGATGGTGACCCCGTTGCAAAGCTGCTTGTGTGCTGAAGAAGCAGAGCACTAGCTTTCCCTGCTGCTCCTTCTGCCGTGTGAGCAGATAACACTGTTCATTCTGTGCTGACTGTGTTCCTGCGCAGCAGAGAGCAGGCTCTGGACTGATTCCATTCAAATGCTTTTCCTGTATGAAAGTGAGCAGTGAAAGCAACGATGGAGGCACCAATGTAAAGGGGATTGTGTGCTGAACAGGTCCAGCACCAGCTTTCAATCCTGGCTCTTCTGCTGTGGGAGCAGAGGCCAAACGTTCGTGCTGTACTAACTGTGCTGCTGGGCAGCTGAGAGACACCACCTGAGAATTTGGATTCAAATGGACTTTTAGGTATGAACCCGAGGAGAGACTGCAATGATGGTGACCCCGTTGCAAAGCTGCTTGTGTGCTGAAGAAGCAGAGCACTAGCTTTCCCTGCTGCTCCTTCTGCCGTGTGAGCAGATGCCACTGTTCATTCTGTGTTGACTGTGTTCCTGCACAGCAGAGAGCAGCCTCTGGACTGATTCCATTCAAATGCTTTTCCTGCATGAATGTGAGCAGTGAAAGCAACGATGGAGGCACCAATGTAAAGGTGATTGTGTGCTGAACAGGTCCAGCACCAGCTTTCAATCCTGGCTCTTCTGCTGTGGGAGCAGAGGCCAAACGTTAGTGCTGTACTAACTGTGCTGCTGGGCAGCTGAGAGACACCACCTGAGAATTTGGATTCAAATGGACTTTTAGGTATGAACCCGAGGAGAGACTGCAATGATGGTGACCCCGTTGCAAAGCTGCTTGTGTGCTGAAGAGACACAGCACTAGCTTTCCCTGCTGGTCCTTCTGCCGTGTGAGCAGATGCCCCTGTTCATTCTGTGCTGTGTTCCTGCGCAGCAGAGAGCAGGCTCTGGACTGATTCCATTCAAATGCTTTTCCTGTATGAGTGTTAGCAGTGAAAGCAACGATGGATGCACCAATGTAAAGGGGATTGTGTGCTGAACAGGTCCAGCACCAGCTTTCAATCCTGGCTCTTCTGCTGTGGGAGCAGAGGCCAAACGTTCGTGCTGTACTCACTGTGGTGCTGGGCAGCTGAGACGGCTTGAGAATTTGGATTCAAATGGACTTTTAGGTATGAAACCGAGGAGAGACTGCAATGATGGTGACCCCGTTGCAAAGCTGCTTGTGTGCTGAAGAAGCAGAGCACTAGCTTTCCCTGCTGCTCCTTCTGCCGTGTGAGCAGATGCCACTGTTCATTCTGTGCTGACTGTGTTCCTGCGCAGCAGAGAGCAGCCTCTGGACTGATTCTATTCAAATGCTTTTCCTGTATGAAAGTGAGCAGTGAAAGCAACGATGAATGCACCAATGTAAAAGGGATTGTGTGCTGAACAGGTCCATCACCAGCTTTCAATCCTGGCTCTTCTGCTGTGGGAGCAGAGGCCAAACGTTCGTGCTGTACTAACTGTGCTGCTGGGCAGCTGAGAGACACCACCTGAGAATTTGGATTCAAATGGACTTTTAGGTAGGAAACCGAGGAGAGACTGCAATGATGGTGACCCCGTTGCAAAGCTGCTTGTGTGCTGAAGAAGCAGAGCACTAGCTTTCCCTGCTGCTCCTTCTGCCGTGTGAGCAGATGCCACTGTTCATTCTGTGCTGACTGTGTTGCTGCGCAGCAGAGAGCAGCCTCAGGACTGATTCTATTCAAATGCTTTTCCTGTACGAGTGTTAGCAGTGAAAGCAACGATGGATGCACCAATGTAAAGGGGATTGTGTGCTGAACAGGTCCAGCACCAGCTTTCAATCCTTGCTCTTCTGCTGTGGGAGCAGATGCCAAACGTTCGTGCAGTACTCACTGTGCTGCTGGGCAGCTGAGACTGCTTGAGAATTTGGATTCAAATGGACTTTTAGGTATGAAACCGAGGAGAGACTGCAATGATGGTGACCCCGTTGCAAAGCTGCTTGTGTGCTGAAGAAGCAGAGCACTAGCTTTCCCTGCTGCTCCTTCTGCCGTGTGAGCAGATGCCACTGTTCATTCTGTGCTGACTGTGTTCCTGCGCAGCAGAGAGCAGGCTCTGGACTGATTCCATTCAAATGCTTTTCCTGTATGAAAGTGAGCAGTGAAAGCAACGATGAATGCACCAATGTAAAAGGGATTGTGTGCTGAACAGGTCCAGCACCAGCTTTCAATCCTGGCTCTTCTGCTGTGGGAGCAGAGGCCAAACGTTCGTGCTGTACTCACTGTGCTGCTGGGCAGCTGAGCGACGCCACCTGAGAATTCGGATTCAAATGGACTTTTAGGTATGAAGCCGAGGAGAGACTGCAATGATGGTGACCCCGTTACAAAGCTGCTTGTGTGCTGAAGAAGCAGAGCACTAGCTTTCCCTGCTGCTCCTTCTGCCGTGTGAGCAGATGCCACTGTTCATTCTGTGCTGACTGTGTTGCTGCGCAGCAGAGAGCAGCCTCTGGACTGATTCCATTCAAATGCTTTTCCTGTATGAATGTGAGCAGTGAAAGCAACGATGGAGGCACCAATGTAAAGGGGATTGTGTGCTGAACAGGTCCAGCACCAGCTTTCAATCCTGGCTCTTCTGCTGTCGGAGCAGAGGCCAAACGTTCGTGCTGTACTAACTGTGCTGCTGGGCAGCTGAGAGACACCACCTGAGAATTTGGATTCAAATGGACTTTTAGGTAGGAAACCGAGGAGAGACTGCAATGATGGTGACCCCGTTGCAAAGCTGCTTGTGTGCTGAAGAAGCAGAGCACTAGCTTTCCCTGCTGCTCCTTCTGCCGTGTGAGCAGATGCCACTGTTCATTCTGTGCTGACTGTGTTGCTGCGCAGCAGAGAGCAGCCTCAGGACTGATTCTATTCAAATGCTTTTCCTGTACGAGTGTTAGCAGTGAAAGCAACGATGGATGCACCAATGTAAAGGGGATTGTGTGCTGAACAGGTCCAGCACCAGCTTTCAATCCCTGCTCTTCTGCTGTGGGAGCAGATGCCAAACGTTCGTGCAGTACTCACTGTGCTGCTGGGCAGCTGAGACCGCTTGAGAATTTGGATTCAAATGGACTTTTAGGTAGGAAACCGAGGAGAGACTGCAATGATGGTGACCCCGTTGCAAAGCTGCTTGTGTGCTGAAGAAGCAGAGCACTAGCTTTCCCTGCTGCTCCTTCTGCCGTGTGAGCAGATGCCACTGTTCATTCTGTGCTGACTGTGTTGCTGCGCAGCAGAGAGCAGCCTCTGGACTGATTCCATTCAAATGCTTTTCCTGTATGAAAGTGAGCAGTGAAAGCAACGATGAATGCACCAATGTAAAAGGGATTGTGTGCTGAACAGGTCCAGCACCAGCTTTCAATCCTGGCTCTTCTGCTGTGGGAGCAGAGGCCAAACGTTCGTGCTGTACTAACTGTGCTGCTGGGCAGCTGAGAGACACCACCTGAGAATTTGGATTCAAATGGACTTTTAGGTATGAACCCGAGGAGAGACTGCAATGATGGTGACCCCGTTGCAAAGCTGCTTGTGTGCTGAAGAAGCAGAGCACTAGCTTTCCCTGCTGCTCCTTCTGCCGTGTGAGCAGATGCCACTGTTCATTCTGTGCTGACTGTGTTCCTGCACAGCAGAGAGCAGCCTCTGGACTGATTCCATTCAAATGCTTTTCCTGTATGAAAGTGAGCAGTGAAAGCAACGATGAATGCACCAATGTAAAAGGGATTGTGTGCTGAACAGGTCCAGCACCAGCTTTCAATCCTGGCTCTTCTGGTGTGGGAGCAGAGGCCAAACGTTCGTGCTGTACTAACTGTGCTGCTGGGCAGCTGAGCGACACCACCTGAGAATTCGGATTCAAATGGACTTTTAGGTATGAAGCCGAGGAGAGACTGCAATGATGGTGACCCCGTTGCAAAGCTGCTTGTGTGCTGAAGAAGCAGAGCACTAGCTTTCCCTGCTGCTCCTTCTGCCGTGTGAGCAGATGCCACTGTTCATTCTGTGCTGACTGTGTTGCTGCGCAGCAGAGAGCAGCCTCTGGACTGATTCCATTCAAATGCTTTTCCTGTATGAATGTGAGCAGTGAAAGCAACGATGGAGGCACCAATGTAAAGGTGATTGTGTGCTGAACAGGTCCAGCACCAGCTTTCAATCCTGGCTCTTCTGCTGTGGGAGCAGATGCCAAACGTTCGTGCAGTACTCACTGTGCTGCTGGGCAGCTGAGACCGCTTGAGAATTTGCATTCAAATGGACTTTTAGGTATGAAACCGAGGAGAGACTGCAATGATGGTGACCCCGTTGCAAAGCTGCTTGTGTGCTGAAGAAGCAGAGCACTAGCTTTCCCTGCTGCTCCTTCTGCCGTGTGAGCAGATAACACTGTTCATTCTGTGCTGACTGTGTTCCTGCGCAGCAGAGAGCAGGCTCTGGACTGATTCCATTCAAATGCTTTTCCTGTATGAAAGTGAGCAGTGAAAGCAACGATGGAGGCACCAATGTAAAGGGGATTGTGTGCTGAACAGGTCCAGCACCAGCTTTCAATCCTGGCTCTTCTGCTGTGCCAGCAGAGGCCAAACGTTCGTGCTGTACTACTGTGCTGCTGGGCAGCTGAGAGACACCACCTGAGAATTTGGATTCAAATGGACTTTTAGGTAGGAAACCGAGGAGAGACTGCAATGATGGTGACCCCGTTGCAAAGCTGCTTGTGTGCTGAAGAAGCAGAGCACTAGCTTTCCCTGCTGCTCCTTCTGCCGTGTGAGCAGATGCCACTGTTCATTCTGTGCTGACTGTGTTCCTGCGCAGCAGAGAGCAGCCTCTGGACTGATTCCATTCAAATGCTTTTCCTGTATGAAAGTGAGCAGTGAAAGCAACGATGAATGCACCAATGTAAAAGGGATTGTGTGCTGAACAGGTCCAGCACCAGCTTTCAATCCTGGCTCTTCTGCTGTGGGAGCAGAGGCCAAACGTTCGTGCTGTACTAACTGTGCTGCTGGGCAGCTGAGAGACACCACCTGAGAATTTGGATTCAAATGGACTTTTAGGTAGGAAACCGAGGAGAGACTGCAATGATGGTGACCCCGTTGCAAAGCTGCTTGTGTGCTGAAGAAGCAGAGCACTAGCTTTCCCTGCTGCTCCTTCTGCCGTGTGAGCAGATGCCACTGTTCATTCTGTGCTGACTGTGTTGCTGCGCAGCAGAGAGCAGCCTCAGGACTGATTCTATTCAAATGCTTTTCCTGTACGAGTGTTAGCAGTGAAAGCAACGATGGATGCACCAATGTAAAGGGGATTGTGTGCGGAACAGGTCCAGCACCAGCTTTCAATCCTTGCTCTTCTGCTGTGGGAGCAGATGCCAAACGTTCGTGCCGTACTCACTGTGCTGCTGGGCAGCTGAGACCGCTTGAGAATTTGGATTCAAATGGACTTTTAGGTATGAACCCGAGGAGAGACTGCAATGATGGTGACCCCGTTGCAAAGCTGCTTGTGTGCTGAAGAAGCAGAGCACTAGCTTTCCCTGCTGCTCCTTCTGCCGTGTGAGCAGATAACACTGTTCATTCTGTGCTGACTGTGTTCCTGCGCAGCAGAGAGCAGGCTCTGGACTGATTCCATTCAAATGCTTTTCCTGTATGAAAGTGAGCAGTGAAAGCAACGATGGAGGCACCAATGTAAAGGTGATTGTGTGCTGAACAGGTCCAGCACCAGCTTTCAATCCTGGCTCTTCTGCTGTCGGAGCAGAGGCCAAACGTTAGTGCTGTACTAACTGTGCTGCTGGGCAGCTGAGAGACACCACCTGAGAATTTGGATTCAAATGGACTTTTAGGTATGAACCCGAGGAGAGACTGCAATGATGGTGACCCCGTTGCAAAGCTGCTTGTGTGCTGAAGAGACACAGCACTAGCTTTCCCTGCTGCTCCTTCTGCCGTGTGAGCAGATGCCCCTGTTCATTCTGTGCTGTGTTGCTGCCAGCAGGGAGCAGGCTCTGGACTGATTCTATTCAAATGCTTTTCCTGTACGAGTGTTAGCAGTGAAAGCAACGATGGATGCACCAATGTAAAGGGGATTGTGTGCTGAACAGGTCCAGCACCAGCTTTCAATCCTTGCTCTTCTGCTGTGGGAGCAGAGGCCAAACGTTCGTGCTGTACTCACTGTGCTGCTGGGCAGCTGAGACCGCTTGAGAATTTGGATTCAAATGGACTTTTAGGTATGAAACCGAGGAGAGACTGCAATGATGGTGACCCCGTTGCAAAGCTGCTTGTGTGCTGAAGAAGCAGAGCACTAGCTTTCCCTGCTGCTCCTTCTGCCGTGTGAGCAGATGCCACTGTTCATTCTGTGCTGACTGTGTTCCTGCGCAGCAGAGAGCAGCCTCTGGACTGATTCTATTCAAATGCTTTTCCTGTATGAAAGTGAGCAGTGAAAGCAACGATGAATGCACCAATGTAAAAGGGATTGTGTGCTGAACAGGTCCATCACCAGCTTTCAATCCTGGCTCTTCTGCTGTGGGAGCAGAGGCCAAACGTTCGTGCTGTACTAACTGTGCTGCTGGGCAGCTGAGAGACACCACCTGAGAATTTGGATTCAAATGGACTTTTAGGTAGGAAACCGAGGAGAGACTGCAATGATGGTGACCCCGTTGCAAAGCTGCTTGTGTGCTGAAGAAGCAGAGCACTAGCTTTCCCTGCTGCTCCTTCTGCCGTGTGAGCAGATGCCACTGTTCATTCTGTGCTGACTGTGTTGCTGCGCAGCAGAGAGCAGCCTCAGGACTGATTCTATTCAAATGCTTTTCCTGTACGAGTGTTAGCAGTGAAAGCAACGATGGATGCACCAATGTAAAGGGGATTGTGTGCTGAACAGGTCCAGCACCAGCTTTCAATCCCTGCTCTTCTGCTGTGGGAGCAGATGCCAAACGTTCGTGCAGTACTCACTGTGCTGCTGGGCAGCTGAGACCGCTTGAGAATTTGGATTCAAATGGACTTTTAGGTAGGAAACCGAGGAGAGACTGCAATGATGGTGACCCCGTTGCAAAGCTGCTTGTGTGCTGAAGAAGCAGAGCACTAGCTTTCCCTGCTGCTCCTTCTGCCGTGTGAGCAGATGTCACTGTTCATTCTGTGCTGACTGTGTTGCTGCGCAGCAGAGAGCAGGCTCTGGACTGATTCCATTCAAATGCTTTTCCTGTATGAAAGTGAGCAGTGAAAGCAACGATGAATGCACCAATGTAAAAGGGATTGTGTGCTGAACAGGTCCATCACCAGCTTTCAATCCTGGCTCTTCTGCTGTGGGAGCAGAGGCCAAACGTTCGTGCTGTACTAACTGTGCTGCTGGGCAGCTGAGCGACACCACCTGAGAATTCGGATTCAAATGGACTTTTAGGTATGAAGCCGAGGAGAGACTGCAATGATGGTGACCCCGTTGCAAAGCTGCTTGTGTGCTGAAGAAGCAGAGCACTAGCTTTCCCTGCTGCTCCTTCTGCCGTGTGAGCAGATGCCACTGTTCAGTCTGTGCTGACTGTGTTGCTGCGCAGCAGAGAGCAGCCTCAGGACTGATTCTATTCAAATGCTTTTCCTGTACGAGTGTTAGCAGTGAAAGCAACGATGGATGCACCAATGTAAAGGGGATTGTGTGCTGAACAGGTCCAGCACCAGCTTTCAATCCTTGCTCTTCTGCTGTGGGAGCAGATGCCAAACGTTCGTGCAGTACTCACTGTGCTGCTGGGCAGCTGAGACCGCTTGAGAATTTGGATTCAAATGGACTTTTAGGTATGAAACCGAGGAGAGACTGCAATGATGGTGACCCCGTTGCAAAGCTGCTTGTGTGCTGAAGAAGCAGAGCACTAGCTTTCCCTGCTGCTCCTTCTGCCGTGTGAGCAGATGCCACTGTTCATTCTGTGCTGACTGTGTTGCTGCCAGCAGGGAGCAGGCTCTGGACGGATTCTATTCAAATGCTTTTCCTGTATGAGTGTTAGCTGTGAAAGCAACGATGGAGGCACCAATGTAAAGGTGATTGTGTGCTGAACAGGTCCAGCACCAGCTTTCAATCCTGGCTCTTCTGCTGTGGGAGCAGAGGCCAAACGTTCGTGCTGTACTAACTGTGCTGCTGGGCAGCTGAGAGACACCACCTGAGAATTTGGATTCAAATGGACTTTTAGGTATGAAACCGAGGAGAGACTGCAATGATGGTGACCCCGTTGCAAAGCTTCTTGTGTGCTGAAGAGACACAGCACTAGCTTTCCCTGCTGGTCCTTCTGCCGTGTGAGCAGATGCCCCTGTTCATTCTGTGCTGTGTTGCTGCCAGCAGGGAGCAGGCTCTGGACTGATTCTATTCAAATGCTTTTCCTGTACGAGTGTTAGCAGTGAAAGCAACGATGGAGGCACCAATGTAAAAGGGATTGTGTGCTGAACAGGTCCAGCACCAGCTTTCAATCCTGGCTCTTCTGCTGTTGGAGCAGAGGCCAAACGTTCGTGCTGTACTCACTGTGCTGCTGGGCAGCTGAGCGACACCACCTGAGAATTCGGATTCAAATGGACTTTTAGGTATGAAACCGAGGAGAGACTGCAATGATGGTGACCCCGTTGCAAAGCTGCTTGTGTGCTGAAGAAGCAGAGCACTAGCTTTCCCTGCTGCTCCTTCTGCCGTGTGAGCAGATGCCACTGTTCATTCTGTGCTGACTGTGTTGCTGCGCAGCAGAGAGCAGCCTCTGGACTGATTCCATTCAAATGCTTTTCCTGTATGAATGTGAGCAGTGAAAGCAACGATGAATGCACCAATGTAAAAGGGATTGTGTGCTGAACAGGTCCAGCACCAGCTTTCAATCCTTGCTCTTCTGCTGTGGGAGCAGAGGCCAAACGTTCGTGCTGTACTAACTGAGCTGCTGCTGGGCAGCTGAGAGACACCACCTGAGAATTTGGATTCAAATGGACTTTTAGGTAGGAAACCGAGGAGAGACTGCAATGATGGTGACCCCGTTGCAAAGCTGCTTGTGTGCTGAAGAAGCAGAGCACTAGCTTTCCCTGCTGCTCCTTCTGCCGTGTGAGCAGATGCCACTCTTCATTCTGTGCTGACTGTGTTCCGGCGCAGCAGAGAGCAGGCTCTGGACTGATTCCATTCAAATGCTTTTCCTGTATGAAAGTGAGCAGTGAAAGCAACGATGGAGGCACCAATGTAAAAGGGATTGTGTGCTGAACAGGTCCAGCACCAGCTTTCAATCCTGGCTCTTCTGCTGTGGGAGCAGAGGCCAAACGTTCGTGCTGTACTCACTGTGCTGCTGGGCAGCTGAGAGACACCACCTGAGAATTTGGATTCAAATGGACTTTTAGGTATGAAACCGAGGAGAGACTGCAATGATGGTGACCCCGTTGCAAAGCTGCTTGTGTGCTGAAGAAGCAGAGCACTAGCTTTCCCTGCTGCTCCTTCTGCCGTGTGAGCAGATGCCACTGTTCATTCTGTGCTGACTGTGTTGCTGCGCAGCAGAGAGCAGGCTCTGGACTGATTCTATTCAAATGCTTTTCCTGTACGAGTGTTAGCAGTGAAAGCAACGATGGATGCACCAATGTAAAGGGGATTGTGTGCTGAACAGGTCCAGCACCAGCTTTCAATCCTTGCTCTTCTGCTGTGGGAGCAGAGGCCAAACGTTCGTGCAGTACTCACTGTGCTGCTGGGCAGCTGAGACCGCTTGAGAATTTGGATTCAAATGGACTTTTAGGTATGAAACCGAGGAGAGACTGCAATGATGGTGACCCCGTTGCAAAGCTGCTTGTGTGCTGAAGAAGCAGAGCACTAGCTTTCCCTGCTGCTCCTTCTGCCGTGTGAGCAGATGCTACTGTTCATTCTGTGCTGACTGTGTTGCTGCGCAGCAGAGAGCAGCCTCTGGACTGATTCCATTCAAATGCTTTTCCTGTATGAAAGTGAGCAGTGAAAGCAACGATGAATGCACCAATGTAAAAGGGATTGTGTGCTGAACAGGTCCATCACCAGCTTTCAATCCTGGCTCTTCTGCTGTGGGAGCAGAGGCCAAACGTTCGTGCTGTACTAACTGTGCTGCTGGGCAGCTGAGCGACACCACCTGAGAATTCGGATTCAAATGGACTTTTAGGTATGAAGCCGAGGAGAGACTGCAATGATGGTGACCCCATTGCAAAGCTGCTTGTGTGCTGAAGAAGCAGAGCACTAGCTTTCCCTGCTGCTCCTTCTGCCGTGTGAGCAGATGCCACTGTTCATTCTGTGCTGACTGTGTTCCGGCGCAGCAGAGAGCAGGCTCTGGACTGATTCCATTCAAATGCTTTTCCTGTATGAAAGTGAGCAGTGAAAGCAACGATGGAGGCACCAATGTAAAGGGGATTGTGTGCTGAACAGGTCCAGCACCAGCTTTCAATCCTGGCTCTTCTGCTGTGGGAGCAGAGGCCAAACGTTCGTGCTGTACTCACTGTGGTGCTGGGCAGCTGAGACCGCTAGAGAATTTGGATTCAAATGGACTTTTAGGTATGAAACCGAGGAGAGACTGCAATGATGGTGACCCCGTTGCAAAGCTGCTTGTGTGCTGAAGAGGCAGAGCACTAGATTTCCCTGCTGCTCCTTCTGCCGTGTGAGCAGATGCTACTGTTCATTCTGTGCTGACTGTGTTGCTGCGCAGCAGAGAGCAGCCTCTGGACTGATTCCATTCAAATGCTTTTCCTGTATGAAAGTGAGCAGTGAAAGCAACGATGAATGCACCAATGTAAAAGGGATTGTGTGCTGAACAGGTCCAGCACCAGCTTTCAATCCTGGCTCTTCTGCTGTGGGAACAGAGGCCAAACGTTCGTGCTGTACTAACTGTGCTGCTGGGCAGCTGAGAGACACCACCTGAGAATTTGGATTCAAATGGACTTTTAGGTATGAAACCGAGGAGAGACTGCAATGATGGTGACCCCGTTGCAAAGCTGCTTGTGTGCTGAAGAAGCAGAGCACTAGCTTTCCCTGCTGCTCCTTCTGCCGTGTGAGCAGATGCCACTGTTCATTCTGTGCTGTGTTGCTGCCAGCAGGGAGCAGGCTCTGGACTGATTCCATTCAAATGCTTTTCCTGTACGAGTGTTAGCAGTGAAAGCAACGATGGATGCACCAATGTAAAGGGGATTGTGTGCTGAACAGGTCCAGCACCAGCTTTCAATCCTGGCTCTTCTGCTGTGGGAGCAGATGCCAAACGTTCGTGCTGTACTCACTGTGCTGCTGGGCAGCTGAGACCGCTTGAGAATTTGGATTCAAATGGACTTTTAGGTATGAACCCGAGGAGAGACTGCAATGATGGTGACCCCGTTGCAAAGCTGCTTGTGTGCTGAAGAAGCAGAGCACTAGCTTTCCCTGCTGCTCCTTCTGCCGTGTGAGCAGATGCCACTGTTCATTCTGTGCTGACTGTGTTGCTGCGCAGCAGAGAGCAGGCTCTGGACTGATTCCATTCAAATGCTTTTCCTGTATGAAAGTGAGCAGTGAAAGCAACGATGGATGCACCAATGTAAAGGGGATTGTGTGCTGAACAGGTCCAGCACCAGCTTTCAATCCTGGCTCTTCTGCTGTGGGAGCAGAGGCCAAACGTTCGTGCTGTACTCACTGTGCTGCTGGGCAGCTGAGAGACACCACCTGAGAATTTGGATTCAAATGGACTTTTAGGTAGGAAACCGAGGAGAGACTGCAATGATGGTAACCCCGTTGCAAAGCTGCTTGTGTGCTGAAGAAGCAGAGCACTAGCTTTCCCTGCTGCTCCTTCTGCCGTGTGAGCAGATGCCACTGTTCATTCTGTACTGACTGTGTTGCTGCGCAGCAGGGAGCAGCCTCTGGACTGATTCTATTCAAATGCTTTTCCTGTATGAGTGTTAGCAGTGAAAGCAACGATGGAGGCACCAATGTAAAGGTGATTGTGTGCTGAACAGGTCCAGAACCAGCTTTCAATCCTGGCTCTTCTGCTGTGGGAGCAGAGGCCAAACGTTCGTGCTGTACTAACTGTGCTGCTGGGCAGCTGAGAGACACCACCTGAGAAATTGGATTCAAATGGACTTTTAGTTAGGAAACCGAGGAGAGACTGCAATGATGGTGACCCCGTTGCAAAGCTGCTTGTGTGCTGAAGAAGCAGAGCACTAGCTTTCCCTGCTGCTCCTTCTGCCGTGTGAGCAGATGCCACTCTTCATTCTGTGCTGACTGTGTTCCTGCGCAGCAGAGAGCAGGCTCTGGACTGATTCCATTCAAATGCTTTTCCTGTATGAAAGTGAGCAGTGAAAGCAACGATGGAGGCACCAATGTAAAAGGGATTGTGTGCTGAACAGGTCCAGCACCAGCTTTCAATCCTTGCTCTTCTGCTGTGGGAGCAGAGGCCAAACGTTCGTGCAGTACTCTCTGTGCTGCTGGGCAGCTGAGACCGCTTGAGAATTTGGATTCAAATGGACTTTTAGGTATGAAACCGAGGAGAGACTGCAATGATGGTGACCCCGTTGCAAAGCTGCTTGTGTGCTGAAGAAGCAGAGCACTAGCTTTCCCTGCTGCTCCTTCTGCCGTGTGAGCAGAAGCTACTGTTCATTCTGTGCTGACTGTGTTGCTGCGCAGCAGAGAGCAGCCTCTGGACTGATTCCATTCAAATGCTTTTCCTGTATGAAAGTGAGCAGTGAAAGCAACGATGAATGCACCAATGTAAAAGGGATTGTGTGCTGAACAAGTCCAGCACCAGCTTTCAATCCTGGCTCTTCTGCTGTGGGAGCAGAGGCCAAACGTTCGTGCTGTACTAACTGTGCTGCTGGGCAGCTGAGAGACACCATCTGAGAATTTGGATTCAAATGGACTTTTAGGAATGAACCCGAGGAGAGACTGCAATGATGGTGACCCCGTTGCAAAGCTGCTTGTGTGCTGAAGAAGCAGAGCACTAGCTTTCCCTGCTGCTCCTTCTGCCGTGTGAGCAGATGCCACTGTTCATTCTGTGCTGACTGTGTTGCTGCGCAGCAGAGAGCAGCCTCTGGACTGATTCCATTCAAATGCTTTTCCTGTATGAAAGTGAGCAGTGAAAGCAACGATGGAGGCACCAATGTAAAGGTGATTGTGTGCTGAACAGGTCCAGCACCAGCTTTCAATCCTGTCTCTTCTGCTGTGGGAGCAGAGTCCAAACGTTCGTGCTGTACTGTACTGTGCTGCTGGGCAGCTGAGAGACACCACCTGAGAATTTGGATTCAAATGGACTTTTAGGTATGAACCCGAGGAGAGACTGCAATGATGGTGACCCCGTTGCAAAGCTTCTTGTGTGCTGAAGAGACACAGCACTAGCTTTCCCTGCTGGTCCTTCTGCCGTGTGAGTAGATGCCCCTGTTCATTCTGTGCTGTGTTGCTGCCAGCAGGGAGCAGGCTCTGGACTGATTCTATTCAAATGCTTTTCCTGTACGAGTGTTAGCAGTGAAAGCAACGATGGATGCACCAATGTAAAGGGGATTGTGTGCGGAACAGGTCCAGCACCAGCTTTCAATCCTGGCTCTTCTGCTGTGGGAGCAGATGCCAAACGTTCGTGCAGTACTCACTGTGCTGCTGGGCAGCTGAGACCGCTTGAGAATTTGGATTCAAATGGACTTTTAGGTATGAAACCGAGGAGAGACTGCAATGATGGTGACCCCGTTGCAAAGCTGCTTGTGTGCTGAAGAAGCAGAGCACTAGCTTTCCCTGCTGCTCCTTCTGCCGTGTGAGCAGATGCCACTGTTCAGTCTGTGCTGACTGTGTTGCTGCGCAGCAGAGAGCAGCCTCTGGACTGATTCCATTCAAATGCTTTTCCTGTATGAATGTGAGCAGTGAAAGCAACGATGGAGGCACCAATGTAAAGGTGATTGTGTGCTGAACAGGTCCAGCACCAGCTTTCAATCCTGGCTCTTCTGCTGTGGGAGCAGAGGCCAAACGTTCGTGCTGTACTAACTGTGCTGCTGGGCAGCTGAGAGACACCACCTGAGAATTTGGATTCAAATGGACTTTTAGGTATGAACCCGAGGAGAGACTGCAATGATGGTGACCCCGTTGCAAAGCTGCTTGTGTGCTGAAGAAGCAGAGCACTAGCTTTCCCTGCTGCTCCTTCTGCCGTGTGAGCAGATGCCACTGTTCATTCTGTGCTGACTGTGTTGCTGCGCAGCAGAGAGCAGCCTCTGGACTGATTCCATTCAAATGCTTTTCCTGTATGAAAGTGAGCAGTGAAAGCAACGATGGAGGCACCAATGTAAAAGGGATTGTGTGCTGAACAGGTCCAGCACCAGCTTTCAATCCTGGCTCTTCTGCTGTGGGAGCAGAGGCCAAACGTTCGTGCTGTACTAACTGTGCTGCTGGGCAGCTGAGAGACACCACCTGAGAATTTGGATTCAAATGGACTTTTAGGTATGAAAACGAGGAGAGACTGCAATGATGGTGACCCCGTTGCAAAGCTGCTTGTGTGCTGAAGAAGCAGAGCACTAGCTTTCCCTGCTGCTCCTTCTGCCGTGTGAGCAGATGCCACTCTTCATTCTGTGCTGTGTTGCTGCCAGCAGGGAGCAGGCTCTGGACGGATTCTATTCAAATGCTTTTCCTGTACGAGTGTTAGCAGTGAAAGCAACGATGGATGCACCAATGTAAAGGGGATTGTGTGCTGAACACGTCCAGCACCAGCTTTCAATCCTGGCTCTTCTGCTGTGGGAGCAGATGCCAAACGTTCGTGCTGTACTCACTGTGCTGCTGGGCAGCTGAGCGACACCACCTGAGAATTCGGATTCAAATGGACTTTTAGGTATGAAGCCGAGGAGAGACTGCAATGATGGTGACCCCTTTGCAAAGCTGCTTGTGTGCTGAAGAAGCAGATCACTAGCTTTCCCTGCTGCTCCTTCTGCCGTGTGAGCTGATGCCACTGTTCATTCTGTGCTGACTGTGTTGCTGCGCAGCAGAGAGCAGGCTCTGGACTGATTCCATTCAAATGCTTTTCCTGTATGAATGTGAGCAGTGAAAGCAACGATGGAGGCACCAATGTAAAGGGGATTGTGTGCTGAACAGGTCCAGCACCAGCTTTCAATCCTGGCTCTTCTGCTGTGGGAGCAGAGGCCAAACGTTCGTGCTGTACTAACTGTGCTGCTGGGCAGCTGAGCGACACCACCTGAGAATTCGGATTCAAATGGACTTTTAGGTATGAAGCCGAGGAGAGACTGCAATGATGGTGACCCCGTTGCAAAGCTGCTTGTGTGCTGAAGAAGCAGAGCACTAGCTTTCCCTGCTGCTCCTTCTGCCGTGGGAGCAGATGCCACTCTTCATTCTGTGCTGACTGTGTTGCTGCGCAGCAGAGAGCAGCCTCTGGACTGATTCCATTCAAATGCTTTTCCTGTATGAAAGTGAGCAGTGAAAGCAACGATGAATGCACCAATGGAAAAGGGATTGTGTGCTGAACAGGTCCAGCACCAGCTTTCAATCCTGGCTCTTCTGCTGTCGGAGCAGAGGCCAAACGTTCGTGCTGTACTAACTGTGCTGCTGGGCAGCTGAGAGACACCACCTGAGAATTTGGATTCAAATGGACTTTTAGGTATGAAACCGAGGAGAGACTGCAATGATGGTGACCCCGTTGCAAAGCTTCTTGTGTGCTGAAGAGACACAGCACTAGGTTTCCCTGCTGGTCCTTCTGCCGTGTGAGCAGATGCCCCTGTTCATTCTGTGCTGTGTTGCTGCCAGCAGGGAGCAGGCTCTGGACTGATTCTATTCAAATGCTTTACCTGTACGAGTGTTAGCAGTGAAAGCAACGATGGATGCACCAATGTAAAGGGGATTGTGTGCTGAACAGGTCCATCACCAGCTTTCAATCCTGGCTCTTCTGCTGTGGGAGCCGAGGCCAAACGTTCGTGCTGTACTAACTGTGCTGCTGGGCAGCTGAGCGACACCACCTGAGAATTTGGATTCAAATGGACTTTTAGGTATGAAACCGAGGAGAGACTGCAATGATGGTGAACCCCGTTGCAAAGCTGCTTGTGTGCTGAAGAAGCAGAGCACTAGCTTTCCCTGCTGCTCCTTCTGCCGTGTGAGCAGATGCCACTGTTCAGTCTGTGCTGACTGTGTTGCTGCGCAGCAGAGAGCAGCATCTGGACTGATTCTATTCAAATGCTTTTCCTGTATGAAAGTGAGCAGTGAAAGCAACGATGGATGCACCAATGTAAAGGTGATTGTGTGCTGAACAGGTCCAGCACCAGCTTTCAATCCTGGCTCTTCTGCTGTGGGAGCAGAGGCCAAACGTTCGTGCTGTACTAACTGTGCTGCTGGGCAGCTGAGAGACACCACCTGAGAATTTGGATTCAAATGGACTTTTAGGTATGAACCCGAGGAGAGACTGCAATGATGGTGACCCCGTTGCAAAGCTTCTTGTGTGCTGAAGAGACACAGCACTAGGTTTCCCTGCTGGTCCTTCTGCTGTGTGAGCAGATGCCACTCTTCATTCTGTGCTGTGTTGCTGCCAGCAGGGAGCAGGCTCTGGACTGATTCTATTCAAATGCTTTTCCTGTACGAGTGTTAGCAGTGAAAGCAACGATGGATGCACCAATGTAAAGGGGATTGTGTGCTGAACAGGTCCAGCACCAGCTTTCAATCCTGGCTCTTCTGCTGTGGGAGCAGAGGCCAAACGTTCGTGCTGTACTAACTGTGCTGTTGGGCAGCTGAGCGACACCACCTGAGAATTCGGATTCAAAAGGACTTTTAGGTATGAAGCCGAGGAGAGACTGCAATGATGGTGACCCCGTTGCAAAGCTGCTTGTGTGCTGAAGAAGCAGAGCACTAGCTTTCCCTGCTGCTCTTTCTGCCGTGTGAGCATATGCCACTGTTCATTCTGTGCTGCCTGTGTTGCTGCGCAGCAGAGAGCAGCCTCTGGACTGATTCCATTCAAATGCTTTTCCTGTATGAAAGCGAGCAGTGAAAGAAACGATGAATGCACCAATGTAAAAGGGATTGTGTGCTGAACAGGTCCATCACCAGCTTTGAATCCTGGCTCTTCTGCTGTCGGAGCAGAGGCCAAACGTTCGTGCTGTACTAACTGTGCTGCTGGGCAGGTGAGAGACACCACCTGAGAATTTGGATTCAAAAGGACTTTTAGGTAGGAAACCGAGGAGAGACTGCAATGATGGTGACCCCGTTGCAAAGCTGCTTGTGTGCTGAAGAAGCAGAGCACTAGCTTTCCCTGCTGCTCCTTCTGCCGTGTGAGCAGATGCCACTGTTCAGTCTGTGCTGACTGTGTTGCTGCGCAGCAGAGAGCAGCCTCAGGACTGATTCTATTCAAATGCTTTTCCTGTACGAGTGTTAGCAGTGAAAGCAACGATGGATGCACCAATGTAAAGGGGATTGTGTGCTGAACAGGTCCAGCACCAGCTTTCAATCCTTGCTCTTCTGCTGTGGGAGCAGATGCCAAACGTTCGTGCAGTACTCACTGTGCTGCTGGGCAGCTGAGACCGCTTGAGAATTTGGATTCAAATAGACTTTTAGGTATGAAACCGAGGAGAGACTGCAATGATGGTGACCCCGTTGCAAAGCTGCTTGTGTGCTGAAGAAGCAGAGCACTAGCTTTCCCTGCTGCTCCTTCTGCCGTGTGAGCAGATTCCACTCTTCATTCTGTGCTGTGTTGCTGCCAGCAGGGAGCAGGCTCTGGACGGATTCTATTCAAATGCTTTTCCTGTATGAGTGTTAGCAGTGAAAGCAACGATGGAGGCACCAATGTAAAGGTGATTGTGTGCTGAACAGGTCCAGCACCAGCTTTCAATCCTGGCTCTTCTGCTGTGGGAGCAGATGCCAAACGTTCGTGCTGTACTCACTGTGCTGCTGGGCAGCTGAGCGACACCACCTGAGAATTCGGATTCAAATGGACTTTTAGGTATGAAGCCGAGGAGAGACTGCAATGATGGTGACCCCGTTGCAAAGCTGCTTGTGTGCTGAAGAAGCAGAGCACTAGCTTTCCCTGCTGCTCTTTCTGCCGTGTGAGCATATGCCACTGTTCATTCTGTGCTGCCTGTGTTGCTGCGCAGCAGAGAGCAGCCTCTGGACTGATTCCATTCAAATGCTTTTCCTGTATGAAAGCGAGCAGTGAAAGAAACGATGAATGCACCAATGTAAAAGGGATTGTGTGCTGAACAGGTCCATCACCAGCTTTCAATCCTGGCTCTTCTGCTGTCGGAGCAGAGGCCAAACGTTCGTGCTGTACTAACTGTGCTGCTGGGCAGGTGAGAGACACCACCTGAGAATTTGGATTCAAATGGACTTTTA
Organism: Pezoporus flaviventris; assembly: GCF_033815535.1. Taxonomy (NCBI): domain Eukaryota; kingdom Metazoa; phylum Chordata; class Aves; order Psittaciformes; family Psittacidae; genus Pezoporus; species Pezoporus flaviventris. The sequence continues at coordinate 78,077 of NW_026892941.1, forward strand.
GGTAGGAAACCGAGGAGAGACTGCAATGATGGTGACCCCGTTGCAAAGCTGCTTGTGTGCTGAAGAAGCAGAGCACTAGCTTTCCCTGCTGCTCCTTCTGCCGTGTGAGCAGATGCCACTGTTCATTCTGTGCTGACTGTGTTGCTGCGCAGCAGAGAGCAGCCTCAGGACTGATTCTATTCAAATGCTTTTCCTGTACGAGTGTTAGCAGTGAAAGCAACGATGGATGCACCAATGTAAAGGGGATTGTGTGCTGAACAGGTCCAGCACCAGCTTTCAATCCTTGCTCTTCTGCTGTGGGAGCAGATGCCAAACGTTCGTGCAGTACTCACTGTGCTGCTGGGCAGCTGAGACCGCTTGAGAATTTGGATTCAAATAGACTTTTAGGTATGAAACCGAGGAGAGACTGCAATGATGGTGACCCCGTTGCAAAGCTGCTTGTGTGCTGAAGAAGCAGAGCACTAGCTTTCCCTGCTGCTCCTTCTGCCGTGTGAGCAGATTCCACTCTTCATTCTGTGCTGTGTTGCTGCCAGCAGGGAGCAGGCTCTGGACGGATTCTATTCAAATGCTTTTCCTGTATGAGTGTTAGCAGTGAAAGCAACGATGGAGGCACCAATGTAAAGGTGATTGTGTGCTGAACAGGTCCAGCACCAGCTTTCAATCCTGGCTCTTCTGCTGTGGGAGCAGATGCCAAACGTTCGTGCTGTACTCACTGTGCTGCTGGGCAGCTGAGCGACACCACCTGAGAATTCGGATTCAAATGGACTTTTAGGTATGAAGCCGAGGAGAGACTGCAATGATGGTGACCCCGTTGCAAAGCTGCTTGTGTGCTGAAGAAGCAGAGCACTAGCTTTCCCTGCTGGTCCTTCTGCCGTGTGAGCAGATGCCACTGTTCATTCTGTGCTGACTGTGTTGCTGCGCAGCAGAGAGCAGCCTCTGGACTGATTCCATTCAAATGCTTTTCCTGTATGAAAGTGAGCAGTGAAAGCAACGATGGATGCACCAATGTAAAGGGGATTGTGTGCTGAACACGTCCAGCACCAGCTTTCAATCCTGGCTCTTCTGCGGTTGGAGCAGAGGCCAAACGTTCGTGCTGTACTCACTGTGCTGCTGGGCAGCTGAGCGACACCACCTGAGAATTCGGATTCAAATGGACTTTTAGGTATGAAGCCGAGGAGAGACTGCAATGATGGTGACCCCGTTGCAAAGCTGCTTGTGTGCTGAAGAAGCAGAGCACTAGCTTTCCCTGCTGCTCCTTCTGCCGTGTGAGCAGATGCCACTGTTCATTCTGTGCTGACTGTGTTGCTGCGCAGCAGAGAGCAGCCTCTGGACTGATTCCATTCAAATGCTTTTCCTGTATGAATGTGAGCAGTGAAAGCAACGATGAATGCACCAATGTAAAAGGGATTGTGTGCTGAACAGGTCCAGAACCAGCTTTCAATCCTTGCTCTTCTGCTGTGGGAGCAGAGGCCAAACGTTCGTGCTGTACTAACTGAGCTGCTGCTGGGCAGCTGAGAGACACCACCTGAGAATTTGGATTCAAATGGACTTTTAGTTATGAAACCGAGGAGAGACTGCAATGATGGTGACCCCGTTGCAAAGCTGCTTGTGTGCTGAAGAAGCAGAGCACTAGCTTTCCCTGCTGCTCCTTCTGCCGTGTGAGCAGATGCCACTGTTCATTCTGTGCTGACTGTGTTGCTGCGCAGCAGAGAGCAGCCTCTGGACTGATTCCATTCAAATGCTTTTCCTGTATGAATGTGAGCAGTGAAAGCAACGATGGAGGCACCAATGTAAAGGTGATTGTGTGCTGAACAGGTCCAGCACCAGCTTTCAATCCTTGCTCTTCTGCTGTGGGAGCAGAGGCCAAACGTTCGTGCTGTACTAACTGTGCTGCTGGGCAGCTGAGCGACACCACCTGAGAATTTGGATTCAAATTGACTTTTAGGTATGAAACCGAGGAGAGACTGCAATGATGGTGACCCCGTTGCAAAGCTGCTTGTGTGCTGAAGAAGCAGAGCACTAGCTTTCCCTGCTGCTCCTTCTGCCGTGTGAGCAGATGCCACTGTTCAGTCTGTGCTGACTGTGTTGCTGCGCAGCAGAGAGCAGGCTCTGGACTGATTCCATTCAAATGCTTTTCCTGTACGAGTGTTAGCAGTGAAAGCAACGATGGATGCACCAATGTAAAGGGGATTGTGTGCTGAACAGGTCCAGCACCAGCTTTTAATCCTGTCTCTTCTGCTGTGGGAGCAGATGCCAAACGTTCGTGCAGTACTCACTGTGCTGCTGGGCAGCTGAGACCGCTTGAGAATTTGGATTCTAATGGACTTTTAGGTATGAAACCGAGGAGAGACTGCAATGATGGTGACCCCGTTGCAAAGCTGCTTGTGTGCTGAAGAAGCAGAGCACTAGCTTTCCCTGCTGCTCCTTCTGCCCTTGAGCAGATGCCACTGTTCATTCTGTGCTGTGTTGCTGCGCAGCAGAGAGCAGCCTCTGGACTGATTCCATTCAAATGCTTTTCCTGTATGAAAGTGAGCAGTGAAAGCAACGATGGAGGCACCAATGTAAAGGGGATTGTGTGCTGAACAGGTCCAGCACCAGCTTTCAATCCTGGCTCTTCTGCTGTGGGAGCAGAGGCCAAACGTTCGTGCTGTACTAACTGTGCTGCTGGGCAGCTGAGAGACACCACCTGAGAATTTGGATTCAAATGGACTTTTAGGTATGAAACCGAGGAGAGACTGCAATGCTGGTGACCCCGTTGCAAAGCTGCTTGTGTGCTGAAGAAGCAGAGCACTAGCTTTCCCTGCTGCTCCTTCTGCCCTTGAGCAGATGCCACTGTTCATTCTGTGCTGACTGTGTTGCTGCGCAGCAGAGAGCAGCCTCTGGACTGATTCCATTCAAATGCTTTTCCTGTATGAAAGTGAGCAGTGAAAGCAACGATGGAGGCACCAATGTAAAGGGGATTGTGTGCTGAACAGGTCCAGCACCAGCTTTCAATCCTGGCTCTTCTGCTGTGGGAGCGGAGGCCAAACGTTCGTGCTGTACTCACTGTGCTGCTGGGCAGCTGAGAGACACCACCTGAGAATTTGGATTCAAATGGACTTTTAGGTATGAAACCGAGGAGAGACTGCAATGATGGTGACCCCGTTGCAAAGCTGCTTGTGTGCTGAAGAAGCAGAGCACTAGCTTTCCCTGCTGCTCCTTCTGCCGTGTGAGCAGATGCCACTGTTCATTCTGTGCTGTGTTGCTGCCAGCAGGGAGCAGGCTCTGGACGGATTCTATTCAAATGCTTTTCCTGTACGAGTGTTAGCAGTGAAAGCAACGATGGATGCACCAATGTAAAGGGATTGTGTGCTGAAAAGGTCCAGCACCTGCTTTCAATCCTTGCTCTTCTGCTGTGGGTGCAGATGCCAAACGTTCGTGCAGTACTCACTGTGCTGCTGGGCAGCTGAGACCGCTTGAGAATTTGGATTCAAATGGACTTTTAGGTATGAAACCGAGGAGAGACTGCAATGATGGTGACCCCGTTGCAAAGCAGCTTGTGTGCTGAAGAGGCAGAGCACTAGCTTTCCCTGCTGGTCCTTCTGCCCTTGAGCAGATGCTACTGTTCATTCTGTGCTGACTGTGTTGCTGCGCAGCAGAGAGCAGCTCTGGACTGATTCCATTCAAATGCTTTTCTTGTATGAAAGTGAGCAGTGAAAGCAACGATGAATGCACCAATGTAAAAGGGATTGTGTGCTGAACAGGTCCAGCACCAGCTTTCAATCCTGGCTCTTCTGCTGTGGGAGCAGAGGCCAAACGTTCGTGCAGTACTCACTGTGCTGCTGGGCAGCTGATACCGCTTGAGAATTTGGATTTAAATGGACTTTTAGGTATGAAACCGAGGAGAGACTGCAATGATGGTGACCCCGTTGCAAAGCTGCTTGTGTGCTGAAGAAGCAGAGCACTAGCTTTCCCTGCTGCTCCTTCTGCCGTGTGAGCAGATGCCACTGTTCATTCTGTGCTGACTGTGTTGCTGCGCAGCAGAGAGCAGCCTCAGGACTGATTCCATTCAAATGCTTTTCCTGTACGAGTGTTAGCAGTGAAAGCAACGATGGATGCACCAATGTAAAGGGGATTGTGTGCTGAACAGGTCCAGCACCAGCTTTTAAGCCTGTCTCTTCTGCTGTGGGAGCAGATGCCAAACGTTCGTGCAGTACTCACTGTGCTGCTGGGCAGCTGAGACCGCTTGAGAATTTGGATTCAAATGGACTTTTAGGTATGAAACCGAGGAGAGACTGCAATGATGGTGACCCCGTTGCAAAGCTTCTTGTGTGCTGAAGAGACACAGCACTAGCTTTCCCTGCTGGTCCTTCTGCCGTGTGAGCAGATGCTCCTGTTCATTCTGTGCTGTGTTGCTGCCAGCAGGGAGCAGGCTCTGGACTGATTCTATTCAAATGCTTTTCCTGTACCAGTGTTAGCAGTGAAAGAAACGATGAATGCACCAATGTAAAGGGGATTGTGTGCTGAACAGGTCCAGCACCAGCTTTCAATCCTGGCTCTTCTGCTGTCGGAGCAGAGGCCAAACGTTCGTGCTGTACTAACTGTGCTGCTGGGCAGCTGAGACCGCTTGAGAATTTGGATTTAAATGGACTTTTAGGTATGAAACCGAGGAGAGACTGCAATGATGGTGACCCCGTTGCAAAGCTGCTTGTGTGCTGAAGAAGCAGAGCACTAGCTTTCCCTGCTGCTCCTTCTGCCGTGTGAGCAGATGCCACTGTTCATTCTGTGCTGACTGTGTTGCTGCGCAGCAGAGAGCAGGCTCTGGACTGATTCCATTCAAATGCTTTTCCTGTACGAGTGTTAGCAGTGAAAGCAACGATGGATGCACCAATGTAAAGGGGATTGTGTGCTGAACAGGTCCAGCACCAGCTTTTAATCCTGTCTCTTCTGCTGTGGGAGCAGATGCCAAACGTTCGTGCAGTACTCACTGTGCTGCTGGGCAGCTGAGACCGCTTGAGAATTTGGATTCTAATGGACTTTTAGGTATGAAACCGAGGAGAGACTGCAATGATGGTGACCCCGTTGCAAAGCTGCTTGTGTGCTGAAGAAGCAGAGCACTAGCTTTCCTGCTGCTCCTTCTGCCGTGTGAGCAGATGCCACTGTTCATTCTGTGCTGACTGTGTTGCTGCGCAGCAGAGAGCAGCCTCTGGACTGATTCCATTCAAATGCTTTTCCTGTATGAAAGTGAGCAGTGAAAGCAACGATGGAGGCACCAATGTAAAGGGGATTGTGTGCTGAACAGGTCCAGCACCAGCTTTCAATCCTGGCTCTTCTGCTGTGGGAGCAGAGGCCAAACGTTCGTGCTGTACTCACGTGCTGCGGGCAGCTGGAGAGACACCACCTGAGAATTTGGATTCAAATGGACTTTTAGGTATGAAATCGAGGAGAGACTGCAATGCTGGTGACCCCGTTGCAAAGCTGCTTGTGTGCTGAAGAAGCAGAGCACTAGCTTTCCCTGCTGCTCCTTCTCCCGTGTGAGCAGATGCCACTGTTCATTCTGTGCTGACTGTGTTCCTGCGCAGCAGAGAGCAGGCTCTGGACTGATTCCATTCAAATGCTTTTTCCTGTATGAAAGTGAGCAGTGAAAGCAACGATGGAGGCACCAATGTAAAGGGGATTGTGTGCTGAACAGGTCCAGCACCAGCTTTCAGTCCTGGCTCTTCTGCTGTGGGAGCAGAGGCCAAACGTTCGTGCTGTACTCACTGTGCGCTGGGCAGCTGAGAGACACCACCTGAGAATTTGGATTCAAAATGGACTTTTAGGTATGAAACCGAGGAGAGACTGCAATGATGGTGACCCCGTTGCAAAGCTGCTTGTGTGCTGAAGAAGCAGAGCACTAGCTTTCCCTGCTGCTCCTTCTGCCGTGTGAGCAGATGCCACTGTTCATTCTGTGCTGTGTTGCTGCCAGCAGGGAGCAGGCTCTGGACGGATTCTATTCAAATGCTTTTCCTGTACGAGTGTTAGCAGTGAAAGCAACGATGGAGGCACCAATGTAAAGGGGATTGTGTGCTGAAAAGGTCCAGCACCAGCTTTCAATCCTGGCTCTTCTGCTGTGGGAGCAGAGGCCAAACGTTCGTGCTGTACTCACTGTGCTGCTGGGCAGCTGAGAGACACCACCTGAGAATTTGGATTCAAATGGACTTTTAGGTATGAACCCGAGGAGAGACTGCAATGATGGTGACCCCGTTGCAAAGCTGCTTGTGTGCTGAAGAAGCAGAGCACTAGCTTTCCCTGCTGCTCCTTCTGCCGTGTGAGCAGATGCCACTGTTCATTCTGTGCTGTGTTGCTGCCAGCAGGGAGCAGGCTCTGGACAGATTCTATTCAAATGCTTTTCCTGTACGAGTGTTAGCAGTGAAAGCAACGATGGATGCACCAATGTAAAGGGGATGGTGTGCTGAAAAGGTCCAGCACCAGCTTTCAATCCTTGCTCTTCTGCTGTGGGAGCAGATGCCAAACGTTCGTGCTGTACTAACTGTGCTGCTGGGCAGCTGAGACCGCTTGAGAATTTGGATTCAAATGGACTTTTAGGTATGAAACCGAGGAGAGACTGCAATGATGGTGACCCCGTTGCAAAGCAGCTTGTGTGCTGAAGAGGCAGAGCACTAGCTTTCCTGCTGCTCCTTCTGCCGTGTGAGCAGATGCCACTGTTCATTCTGTGCTGACTGTGTTCCTGCGCAGCAGAGAGCAGGCTCTGGACTGATTCCATTCAAATGCTTTTCCTGTATGAAAGTGAGCAGTGAAAGAAACGATGGAGGCACCAATGTAAAGGGGATTGTGTGCTGAACAGGTCCAGCACCAGCTTTCAATCCTGGCTCTTCTGCTGTGGGAGCAGAGGCCAAACGTTCGTGCAGTACTCACTGTGCTGCTGGGCAGCTGAGACCGCTTGAGAATTTGGATTCAAATGGACTTTTAGGTATGAAACCGAGGAGAGACTGCAATGATGGTGACCCCGTTGCAAAGCTGCTTGTGTGCTGAAGAAGCAGAGCACTAGCTTTCCCTGCTGCTCCTTCTGCCGTGGGAGCAGATGCCACTGTTCATTCTGTGCTGACTGTGTTGCTGCGCAGCAGAGAGCAGCCTCTGGACTGATTCCATTCAAATGCTTTTCCTGTATGAAAGTGAGCAGTGAAAGCAACGATGGAGGCACCAATGTAAAGGGGATTGTGTGCTGAACAGGTCCAGCACCAGCTTTCAATCCTGGCTCTTCTGCTGTTGGAGCAGAGGCCAAACGTTCGTGCTGTACTCACTGTGCTGCTGGGCAGCTGAGAGACACCACCTGAGAATTTGGATTCAAATGGACTTTTAGGTAGGAAACCGAGGAGAGACTGCAATGATGGTGACCCCGTTGCAAAGCAGCTTGTGTGCTGAAGAAGCAGAGCACTAGCTTTCCCTGCTGGTCCTTCTGCCCTTGAGCAGATGCTACTGTTCATTCTGTGCTGACTGTGTTGCTGCGCAGCAGAGAGCAGCCTCTGGACTGATTCATTCAAATGCTTTTCCTGTATGAAAGTGAGCAGTGAAAGCAACGATGAATGCACCAATGTAAAAGGGATTGTGTGCTGAACAGGTCCAGCACCAGCTTTCAATCCTGGCTCTTCTGCTGTGGGAGCAGAGGCCAAACGTTCGTGCAGTACTCACTGTGCTGCTGGGCAGCTGAGACCGCTTGAGAATTTGGATTCAAATGGACTTTTAGGTATGAAACGGAGGAGAGACTGCAAAGATAGTGACCCCGTTGCAAAGCTGCTTGTGTGCTGAAGAAGCAGAGCACTAGCTTTCCCTGCTGCTCCTTCTGCCGTGTGAGCAGATGCCACTGTTCATTCTGTGCTTACTGTGTTCCTGCGCAGCAGAGAGCAGCCTCTGGACTGATTCCATTCAAATGCTTTTCCTGTATGAGTGTTAGCAGTGAAAGCAACGATGGAGGCACCAATGTAAAGGGGATTGTGTGCTGAACAGGTCCAGCACCAGCTTTCAATCCTGTCTCTTCTGCTGTGGGAGCAGAGGCCAAACGTTCGTGCTGTACTCACTGTGCTGCTGGGCAGCTGAGCGACACCACCTGAGAATTCGGATTCAAATGGACTTTTAGGTATGAAGCCGAGGAGAGACTGCAATGATGGTGACCCCGTTGCAAAGCTGCTTGTGTGCTGAAAAAGCAGAGCACTAGCTTTCCCTGCAGCTCCTTCTGCCGTGTGAGCAGATGCCACTGTTCATTCTGTGCTGTGTTGCTGCCAGCAGGGAGCAGGCTCTGGACGGATTCTATTCAAATGCTTTTCCTGTATGAGTGTTAGCTGTGAAAGCAACGATGGAGGCACCAATGTAAAGGGGATTGTGTGCTGAACAGGTCCAGCACCAGCTTTCAATCCTGGCTCTTCTGCTGTGGGAGCAGAGACCAAACGTTCGTGCTGTACTCACTGTGCTGCTGGGCAGCTGAGAGACACCACCTGAGAATTTGGATTCAAATTTACTTTTAGGTATGAAACCGAGGAGAGACTGCAATGATGGTGACCCCGTTGCAAAGCAGCTTGTGTGCTGAAGAGGCAGAGCACTAGCTTTCCCTGCTGCTCCTTCTGCCGTGTGAGCAGATGCCACTGTTCATTCTGTGCTGACTGTGTTCCTGCGCAGCAGAGAGCAGGCTCTGGACTGATTCCATTCAAATGCTTTTCCTGTATGAAAGTGAGCAGTGAAAGAAACGATGGAGGCACCAATGTAAAGGGGATTGTGTGCTGAACAGGTCCAGCACCAGCTTTCAATCCTGGCTCTTCTGCTGTGGGAGCAGAGGCCAAACGTTCGTGCAGTACTCACTGTGCTGCTGGGCAGCTGAGACCGCTTGAGAATTTGGATTCAAATGGACTTTTAGGTATGAAACCGAGGAGAGACTGCAATGATGGTGACCCCGTTGCAAAGCTGCTTGTGTGCTGAAGAAGCAGAGCACTAGCTTTCCCTGCTGCTCCTTCTGCCGTGGGAGCAGATGCCACTGTTCATTCTGTGCTGACTGTGTTGCTGCGCAGCAGAGAGCAGCCTCTGGACTGATTCCATTCAAATGCTTTTCCTGTATGAAAGTGAGCAGTGAAAGCAACGATGGAGGCACCAATGTAAAGGGGATTGTGTGCTGAACAGGTCCAGCACCAGCTTTCAATCCTGGCTCTTCTGCTGTTGGAGCAGAGGCCAAACGTTCGTGCTGTACTCACTGTGCTGCTGGGCAGCTGAGAGACACCACCTGAGAATTTGGATTCAAATGGACTTTTAGGTAGGAAACCGAGGAGAGACTGCAATGATGGTGACCCCGTTGCAAAGCAGCTTGTGTGCTGAAGAAGCAGAGCACTAGCTTTCCCTGCTGGTCCTTCTGCCCTTGAGCTATGCTACTGTTCATTCTGTGCTGACTGTGTTGCTGCGCAGCAGAGAGCAGCCTCTGGACTGATTCCATTCAAATGCTTTTCCTGGTATGAAAGTGAGCAGTGAAAGCAACGATGAATGCACCAATGTAAAAGGGATTGTGTGCTGAACAGGTCCAGCACCAGCTTTCAATCCTGGCTCTTCTGCTGTGGGAGCAGAGGCCAAACGTTCGTGCAGTACTCACTGTGCTGCTGGGCAGCTGAGACCGCTTGAGAATTTGGATTCAAATGGACTTTTAGGTATGAAACGGAGGAGAGACTGCAAAGATAGTGACCCCGTTGCAAAGCTGCTTGTGTGCTGAAGAAGCAGAGCACTAGCTTTCCCTGCTGCTCCTTCTGCCGTGTGAGCAGATGCCACTGTTCATTCTGTGCTTACTGTGTTCCTGCGCAGCAGAGAGCAGCCTCTGGACTGATTCCATTCAAATGCTTTTCCTGTATGAGTGTTAGCAGTGAAAGCAACGATGGAGGCACCAATGTAAAGGGGATTGTGTGCTGAACAGGTCCAGCACCAGCTTTCAATCCTGTCTCTTCTGCTGTGGGAGCAGAGGCCAAACGTTCGTGCTGTACTCACTGTGCTGCTGGGCAGCTGAGCGACACCACCTGAGAATTCGGATTCAAATGGACTTTTAGGTATGAAGCCGAGGAGAGACTGCAATGATGGTGACCCCGTTGCAAAGCTGCTTGTGTGCTGAAAAAGCAGAGCACTAGCTTTCCCTGCAGCTCCTTCTGCCGTGTGAGCAGATGCCACTGTTCATTCTGTGCTGTGTTGCTGCCAGCAGGGAGCAGGCTCTGGACGGATTCTATTCAAATGCTTTTCCTGTATGAGTGTTAGCTGTGAAAGCAACGATGGAGGCACCAATGTAAAGGGGATTGTGTGCTGAACAGGTCCAGCACCAGCTTTCAATCCTGGCTCTTCTGCTGTGGGAGCAGAGACCAAACGTTCGTGCTGTACTCACTGTGCTGCTGGGCAGCTGAGAGACACCACCTGAGAATTTGGATTCAAATTTACTTTTAGGTATGAAACCGAGGAGAGACTGCAATGATGGTGACCCCGTTGCAAAGCTGCTTGTGTGCTGAAGAAGCAGAGCACTAGCTTTCCCTGCTGCTCCTTCTGCCGTGTGAGCAGATGCCACTGTTCATTCTGTGCTGACTGTGTTCCTGCGCAGCAGAGAGCAGCCTCTGGACTGATTCCATTCAAATGCTTTTCCTGTATGAAAGTGAGCAGTGAAAGCAACGATGGAGGCACCAGTGTAAAGGGGATTGTGTGCTGAACAGGTCCAGCACCAGCTTTCAATCCTGGCTCTTCTGCTGTGGGAGCAGAGGCCAAACGTTCGTGCTGTACTCACTGTGCTGCTGGGCAGCTGAGAGACACCACCTGAGAATTTGGATTCAAATGGACTTTTAGGTATGAAGCCGAGGAGAGACTGCAATGATGGTGACCCCGTTGCAAAGCTGCTTGTGTGCTGAAGAAGCAGAGCACTAGCTTTCCCTGCTGCTCCTTCTGCGGTGTGAGCAGATGCCACTGTTCATTCTGTGCTGACTGTGTTCCTGCGCAGCAGAGAGCAGCCTCTGGACTGATTCTATTCAAATGCTTTTCCTGTATGAAAGTGAGCAGTGAAAGCAACGATGAAAGCACCACTGTAAAAGGTATTGTGTGCTGAACAGGTCCAGCACCAGCTTTCAATCCTGGCTCTTCTGTGTGGGAGCAGAGGCCAAACGTTCGTGCTGTACTAACTGTGCTGCTGGGCAGCTGAGAGACACCACCTGAGAATTTGGATTCAAATGGACTTTTAGGTATGAAACCGAGGAGAGACTGCAATGATGGTGACCCCGTTGCAAAGCTGCTTGTGTGCTGAAGAAGCAGAGCACTAGCTTTCCCTGCTGCTCCTTCTGCCGTGTGAGCAGATGCCACTGTTCATTCTGTGCTGTGTTGCTGCCAGCAGGGAGCAGGCTCTGGACGGATTCTATTCAAATGCTTTTCCTGTATGAGTGTTAGCAGTGAAAGCAACGATGGAGGCACCAATGTAAAGGGGATTGTGTGCTGAACAGGTCCAGCACCAGCTTTCAATCCTGGCTCTTCTGCAGTGGGAGCAGAGACCAAACGTTCGTGCTGTACTCACTGTGCTGCTGGGCAGCTGAGCGACACCACCTGAGAATTCGGATTCAAATGGACTTTTAGGTATGAAGCCGAGGAGAGACTGCAATGATGGTGACCCCGTTGCAAAGCTGCTTGTGTGCTGAAGAAGCAGAGCACTAGCTTTCCCTGCTGCTCCTTCTGCCGTGTGAGCAGATGCCACTGTTCATTCTGTGCTGTGTTCCTGCGCAGCAGAGAGCAGGCTCTAGACTGATTCCATTCAAATGCTTTTCCTGTATGAAAGTGAGCAGTGAAAGCAACGATGGAGGCACCAATGTAAAGGGGATTGTGTGCTGAACAGGTCCAGCACCAGCTTTCAATCCTGGCTCTTCTGCTGTGGGAGCAGAGGCCAAACGTTCGTGCTGTACTAACTGTGCTGCTGGGCAGCTGAGAGACACCACCTGAGAATTTGGATTCAAATGGACTTTTCGGTATGAAACCGAGGAGAGACTGCAATGATGGTGACCCCGTTGCAAAGCTCCTTGTGTGCTGAAGAGACACAGCACTAGCTTTCCCTGCTGCTCCTTCTGCCGTGTGAGGAGATGCCACGGTTCATTCTGTGCTGTGTTGCTGCCAGCAGGGAGCAGGCTCTGGACTGATTCTATTCAAATGCTTTTCCTGTATGAGTGTTAGCAGTGAAAGCATCGATGGAGGCACCAATGTAAAGGGGATTGTGTGCTGAACAGGTCCAGCACCAGCTTTCAATCCTGGCTCTTCTGCTGTGGGAGCAGATGCCAAACGTTCGTGCTGTACTCACTGTGCTGCTGGGCAGCTGAGACCACCTGAGAATTTGGATTCAAATGGACTTTTAGGTATGAAACCGAGGAGAGACTGCAATGATGGTGACACCGTTGCAAAGCTGCTTGTGTGCTGAAGAAGCCCAGCATTAGCTTTCCCTGCTGGTCCTTCTGCTGTGCGAGCAGAATCCACTGTTCATTCTGTGCTGACTGTGTTGCTGCGCAGCAGAGAGCAGTCTCTGGACTGATTCCATTCAAATGCTTTTCCTGTATGAGTGTTAGCAGTGAAAGCAACGATGGAGGCACCAATGTAAAGGGGATTGTGTGCTGAACAGGTCCAACACCAGCTTTCAATCCTGGCTCTTCTGCTGTGGGAGCAGATGCCAAACGTTCGTGCTGTACTCACTGTGCTGCTGGGCAGCTGAGAGAGACCACCTGAGACTTTGTATTCAAATGGACTTTTAGGTATGAAACCGAATAGAGACAGCAATGATGGTGACCCCGGTGCAAAGCTGCTTGTGTGCTGAAGAAGCAGAGCACTAGCTTTCCCTGCTGGTCCTTCTGCCGTGTGAGCAGATGCCACTGTTCAGTCTGTGCTGACTGTGTTGCTGCGCAGCAGAGAGCAGGCTCTGGACTGATTCCATTCAAATGCTTTTCTCTGTATGAAAGTGAGCAGTGAAGGCAACGATGGAGGCACCAATGTAAAGGGGATTGTGTGCTGAACAGGTCCAGCACCAGCTTTCAATCCTTGCTCTTCTGCTGTGGGAGCAGATGCCAAACGTTCGTGCTGTACTCACTGTGCTGCTGGGCAGCTGAGAGAGACCACCTGAGAATTTGGATTCAAATGGACTTTTAGGTATGAAACCCAGGAGAGACTGCAATGATGGTGACCCCGTTGCAAAGCTCCTTGTGTGCTGAAGAGACACAGCACTAGCTTTCCCTGCTGGTCCTTCTGCCGTGTGAGCAGATGCCACGGTTCATTCTGTGCTGTGTTGCTGCCAGCAGGGAGCAGGCTCTGGACTGATTCTATTCAAATGCTTTTCCTGTATGAGTGTTAGCAGTGAAAGCAACGATGGAGGCACCAATGTAAATGTGATTGTGTGCTGAACAGGTCCAGCACCAGCTTTCAATCCTGGCTCTTCTGCTGTGGGAGCAGATGCCAAACGTTCGTGCTGTACTCACTGTGCTGCTGGGCAGCTGAGAGAGACCACCTGAGAATTTGGATTCAAATGGACTTTTAGGTATGAAACCGAATAGAGACAGCAATGATATTGACCCCGTTGCAAAGCTGCTTGTGTGCTGAAGAAGCAGAGCACTAGCTTTCCCTGCTGCTCCTTCTGCCGTGTGAGCAGATGCCACTGTTCATTCTGTGCTGACTGTGTTCCTGCGCAGCAGAGAGCAGGCTCTGGACTGATTCCATTCAAATGCTTTTCCTGTATGAAAGTGAGCAGTGAAAGCAACGATGGAGGCACCAATGTAAAGGGGATTGTGTGCTGAACAGGTCCAGCACCAGCTTTCAATCCTGGCTCTTCTGCTGTGGGAGCAGAGGCCAAACGTTCGTGCTGTACTCACTGTGCTGCTGGGCAGCTGAGAGACACCACCTGAGAATTTGGATTCAAATGAACTTTTAGGTATGAAACCGAGGAGAGACTGCAATGATGGTGACCCCGTTGCAAAGCTGCTTGTGTGCTGAAGAGGCAGAGCACTAGCTTTCCCTGCTGCTCCTTCTGCCGTGTGAGCAGATGCTACTGTTCATTCTGTGCTGTGTTGCTGCGCAGCAGGGATCAGGCTCTGGACTGATTCTATTCAAATGCTTTTCCTGTACGAGTGTTAGCAGTGAAAGCAACGATGGATGCACCAATGTAAAGGGGATTGTGTGCTGAACAGGTCCAGCACCAGCTTTCAATCCTTGCTCTTCTGCTGTGGGAGCAGATGCCAAACGTTCGTGCTGTACTCACTGTGCTGCTGGGCAGCTGAGCGACACCACCTGAGAATTCGGATTCAAATGGACTTTTAGGTATGAAACCGAGGAGAGACTGCAATGATGGTGACCCCGTTGCAAAGCTGCTTGTGTGCTGAAGAAGCAGAGCACTAGCTTTCCCTGCTGCTCCTTCTGCCGTGTGAGCAGATGCCACTGTTCATTCTGTGCTGACTGTGTTCCTGCGCAGCAGAGAGCAGGCTCTGGACTGATTCCATTCAAATGCTTTTCCTGTATGAATGTGAGCAGTGAAAGCAACGATGGAGGCACCAATGTAAAGGGGATTGTGTGCTGAACAGGTCCAGCACCAGCTTTCAATCCTGGCTGTTCTGCTGTGGGAGCAGAGGCCAAACGTTCGTGCAGTACTCACTGTGCTGCTGGGCAGCTGAGACCGCTTGAGAATTTGGATTCAAATGGACTTTTAGGTATGAAACGGAGGAGAGACTGCAAAGATAGTGACCCCGTTGCAAAGCTGCTTGTGTGCTGAAGAAGCAGAGCACTAGCTTTCCCTGCTGCTCCTTCTGCCGTGTGAGCAGATGCCACTGTTCATTCTGTGCTTACTGTGTTCCTGCGCAGCAGAGAGCAGCCTCTGGACTGATTCCATTCAAATGCTTTTCCTGTATGAGTGTTAGCAGTGAAAGCAACGATGGAGGCACCAATGTAAAGGGGATTGTGTGCTGAACAGGTCCAGCACCAGCTTTCAATCCTGTCTCTTCTGCTGTGGGAGCCAGAGGCCAAACGTTCGTGCTGTACTCACTGTGCTGCTGGGCAGCTGAGCGACACCACCTGAGAATTCGGATTCAAATGGACTTTTAGGTATGAAGCCGAGGAGAGACTGCAATGATGGTGACCCCGTTGCAAAGCTGCTTGTGTGCTGAAAAAAGCAGAGCACTAGCTTTCCCTGCAGCTCCTTCTGCCGTGTGAGCAGATGCCACTGTTCATTCTGTGCTGTGTTGCTGCCAGCAGGGAGCAGGCTCTGGACGGATTCTATTCAAATGCTTTTCCTGTATGAGTGTTAGCTGTGAAAGCAACGATGGAGGCACCAATGTAAAGGGGATTGTGTGCTGAACAGGTCCAGCACCAGCTTTCAATCCTGGCTCTTCTGCTGTGGGAGCAGAGACCAAACGTTCGTGCTGTACTCACTGTGCTGCTGGGCAGCTGAGAGACACCACCTGAGAATTTGGATTCAAATTTACTTTTAGGTATGAAACCGAGGAGAGACTGCAATGATGGTGACCCCGTTGCAAAGCTGCTTGTGTGCTGAAGAAGCAGAGCACTAGCTTTCCCTGCTGCTCCTTCTGCCGTGTGAGCAGATGCCACTGTTCATTCTGTGCTGACTGTGTTCCTGCGCAGCAGAGAGCAGCCTCTGGACTGATTCCATTCAAATGCTTTTCCTGTATGAAAGTGAGCAGTGAAAGCAACGATGGAGGCACCAGTGTAAAGGGGATTGTGTGCTGAACAGGTCCAGCACCAGCTTTCAATCCTGGCTCTTCTGCTGTGGGAGCAGAGGCCAAACGTTCGTGCTGTACTCACTGTGCTGCTGGGCAGCTGAGAGACACCACCTGAGAATTTGGATTCAAATGGACTTTTAGGTATGAAGCCGAGGAGAGACTGCAATGATGGTGACCCCGTTGCAAAGCTGCTTGTGTGCTGAAGAAGCAGAGCACTAGCTTTCCCCTGCTGCTCCTTCTGCGGTGTGAGCAGATGCCACTGTTCATTCTGTGCTGACTGTGTTCCTGCGCAGCAGAGAGCAGCCTCTGGACTGATTCTATTCAAAATGCTTTTCCTGTATGAAAGTGAGCAGTGAAAGCAACGATGAAAGCACCACTGTAAAAGGTATTGTGTGCTGAACAGGTCCAGCACCAGCTTTCAATCCTGGCTCTTCTGGTGTGGGAGCAGAGGCCAAACGTTCGTGCTGTACTAACTGTGCTGCTGGGCAGCTGAGAGACACCACCTGAGAATTTGGATTCAAATGGACTTTTAGGTATGAAACCGAGGAGAGACTGCAATGATGGTGACCCCGTTGCAAAGCTGCTTGTGTGCTGAAGAAGCAGAGCACTAGCTTTCCCTGCTGCTCCTTCTGCCGTGTGAGCAGATGCCACTGTTCATTCTGTGCTGTGTTGCTGCCAGCAGGGAGCAGGCTCTGGACGGATTCTATTCAAATGCTTTTCCTGTATGAGTGTTAGCAGTGAAAGCAACGATGGAGGCACCAATGTAAAGGGGATTGTGTGCTGAACAGGTCCAGCACCAGCTTTCAATCCTGGCTCTTCTGCTGTGGGAGCAGAGGCCAAACGTTCGTGCTGTACTCTCTGTGCTGCTGGGCAGCTGAGAGACACCACCTGAGAATTTGGATTCAAATGGACTTTTAGGTATGAAACCGAGGAGAGACTGCAATGATGGTGACCCCGTTGCAAAGCTGCTTGTGTGCTGAAGAAGCAGAGCACTAGCTTTCCCTGCTGCTCCTTCTGCCGTGTGAGCAGATGCTACTGTTCATTCTGAGCTGACTGTGTTGCTGCGCAGCAGAGAGCAGCCTCTGGACTGATTCCATTCAAATGCTTTTCCTGTATGAAAGTGAGCAGTGAAAGCAACGATGAATGCACCAATGTAAAAGGGATTGTGTGCTGAACAGGTCCAGCACCAGCTTTCAATCCTGGCTCTTCTGCTGTGGGAGCAGAGGCCAAACGTTCGTGCTGTACTAAATGTGCTGCTGGGCAGCTGAGAGACACCACCTGAGAATTTGGATTCAAATGGACTTTTAGGTATGAAACCGAGGAGAGACTGCAATGATGGTGACCCCGTTGCAAAGCTGCTTGTGTGCTGAAGAAGCAGAGCACTAGCTTTCCCTGCTGCTCCTTCTGCCGTGTGAGCAGATGCCACTGTTCATTCTGTGCTGTGTTGCTGCCAGCAGGGAGCAGGCTCTGGACGGATTCTATTCAAATGCTTTTCCTGTATGAAAGTGAGCAGTGAAAGCAACGATGGAGGCACCAATGTAAAGGGGATTGTGTGCTGAACAGGTCCAGCACCAGCTTTCAATCCTGGCTCTTCTGCAGTGGGAGCAGAGACCAAACGTTCGTGCTGTACTCACTGTGCTGCTGGGCAGCTGAGCGACACCACCTGAGAATTCGGATTCAAATGGACTTTTAGGTATGAAGCCGAGGAGAGACTGCAATGATGGTGACCCCGTTGCAAAGCTGCTTGTGTGCTGAAGAAGCAGAGCACTAGCTTTCCCTGCTGCTCCTTCTGCCGTGTGAGCAGATGCCACTGTTCATTCTGTGCTGTGTTCCTGCGCAGCAGAGAGCAGGCTCTAGACTGATTCCATTCAAATGCTTTTCCTGTATGAAAGTGAGCAGTGAAAGCAACGATGGAGGCACCAATGTAAAGGGGATTGTGTGCTGAACAGGTCCAGCACCAGCTTTCAATCCTGGCTCTTCTGCTGTGGGAGCAGAGGCCAAACGTTCGTGCTGTACTAACTGTGCTGCTGGGCAGCTGAGAGACACCACCTGAGAATTTGGATTCAAATGGACTTTTCGGTATGAAACCGAGGAGAGACTGCAATGATGGTGACCCCGTTGCAAAGCTCCTTGTGTGCTGAAGAGACACAGCACTAGCTTTCCCTGCTGCTCCTTCTGCCGTGTGAGGAGATGCCACGGTTCATTCTGTGCTGTGTTGCTGCCAGCAGGGAGCAGGCTCTGGACTGATTCTATTCAAATGCTTTTCCTGTATGAGTGTTAGCAGTGAAAGCATCGATGGAGGCACCAATGTAAAGGGGATTGTGTGCTGAACAGGTCCAGCACCAGCTTTCAATCCTGGCTCTTCTGCTGTGGGAGCAGATGCCAAACGTTCGTGCTGTACTCACTGTGCTGCTGGGCAGCTGAGACCACCTGAGAATTTGGATTCAAATGGACTTTTAGGTATGAAACCGAGGAGAGACTGCAATGATGGTGACACCGTTGCAAAGCTGCTTGTGTGCTGAAGAAGCCCAGCATTAGCTTTCCCTGCTGGTCCTTCTGCTGTGCGAGCAAGAATCCACTGTTCATTCTGTGCTGACTGTGTTGCTGCGCAGCAGAGAGCAGTCTCTGGACTGATTCCATTCAAATGCTTTTCCTGTATGAGTGTTAGCAGTGAAAGCAACGATGGAGGCACCAATGTAAAGGGGATTGTGTGCTGAACAGGTCCAACACCAGCTTTCAATCCTGGCTCTTCTGCTGTGGGAGCAGATGCCAAACGTTCGTGCTGTACTCACTGTGCTGCTGGGCAGCTGAGAGAGACCACCTGAGAATTTGGATTCAAATGGACTTTTAGGTATGAAACCCAGGAGAGACTGCAATGATGGTGACCCCGTTGCAAAGCTCCTTGTGTGCTGAAGAGACACAGCACTAGCTTTCCCTGCTGGTCCTTCTGCCGTGTGAGCAGATGCCACGGTTCATTCTGTGCTGTGTTGCTGCCAGCAGGGAGCAGGCTCTGGACTGATTCTATTCAAATGCTTTTCCTGTATGAGTGTTAGCAGTGAAAGCAACGATGGAGGCACCAATGTAAATGTGATTGTGTGCTGAACAGGTCCAGCACCAGCTTTCAATCCTGGCTCTTCTGCTGTGGGAGCAGATGCCAAACGTTCGTGCTGTACTCACTGTGCTGCTGGGCAGCTGAGAGAGACCACCTGAGAATTTGGATTCAAATGGACTTTTAGGTATGAAACCGAATAGAGACAGCAATGATATTGACCCCGTTGCAAAGCTGCTTGTGTGCTGAAGAAGCAGAGCACTAGCTTTCCCTGCTGCTCCTTCTGCCGTGTGAGCAGATGCCACTGTTCATTCTGTGCTGACTGTGTTCCTGCGCAGCAGAGAGCAGGCTCTGGACTGATTCCATTCAAATGCTTTTCCTGTATGAAAGTGAGCAGTGAAAGCAACGATGGAGGCACCAATGTAAAGGGGATTGTGTGCTGAACAGGTCCAGCACCAGCTTTCAATCCTGGCTCTTCTGCTGTGGGAGCAGAGGCCAAACGTTCGTGCTGTACTCACTGTGCTGCTGGGCAGCTGAGAGACACCACCTGAGAATTTGGATTCAAATGAACTTTTAGGTATGAAACCGAGGAGAGACTGCAATGATGGTGACCCCGTTGCAAAGCTGCTTGTGTGCTGAAGAGGCAGAGCACTAGCTTTCCCTGCTGCTCCTTCTGCCGTGTGAGCAGATGCTACTGTTCATTCTGTGCTGTGTTGCTGCGCAGCAGGGATCAGGCTCTGGACTGATTCTATTCAAATGCTTTTCCTGTACGAGTGTTAGCAGTGAAAGCAACGATGGATGCACCAATGTAAAGGGGATTGTGTGCTGAACAGGTCCAGCACCAGCTTTCAATCCTTGCTCTTCTGCTGTGGGAGCAGATGCCAAACGTTCGTGCTGTACTCACTGTGCTGCTGGGCAGCTGAGCGACACCACCTGAGAATTCGGATTCAAATGGACTTTTAGGTATGAAACCGAGGAGAGACTGCAATGATGGTGACCCCGTTGCAAAGCTGCTTGTGTGCTGAAGAAGCAGAGCACTAGCTTTCCCTGCTGCTCCTTCTGCCGTGTGAGCAGATGCCACTGTTCATTCTGTGCTGACTGTGTTCCTGCGCAGCAGAGAGCAGGCTCTGGACTGATTCCATTCAAATGCTTTTCCTGTATGAATGTGAGCAGTGAAAGCAACGATGGAGGCACCAATGTAAAGGGGATTGTGTGCTGAACAGGTCCAGCACCAGCTTTCAATCCTGGCTGTTCTGCTGTGGGAGCAGAGGCCAAACGTTCGTGCTGTACTCACTGTGCTGCTGGGCAGCTGAGAGACACCACCTGAGAATTTGGATTCAAATGGACTTTTAGGTATGAAACCGAGGAGAGACTGCAATGATGGTGACCCCGTTGCAAAGCTGCTTGTGTGCTGAAGAAGCAGAGCACTAGCTTTCCCTGCTGCTCCTTCTGCCTTGTGAGCAGATGCCACTGTTCATTCTGTGCTGTGTTGCTGCCAGCAGGGAGCAGCCTCTGGACTGATTCCATTCAAATGCTTTTCCTGTATGAATGTGAGCAGTGAAAGCAACGATGGAGGCACCAATGTAAAGGTGATTGTGTGCTGAACAGGTCCAGCACCAGCTTTCAATCCTGGCTCTTCTGCTGTGGGAGCAGAGGCCAAACGTTCGTGCTGTACTAACTGTGCTGCTGGGCAGCTGAGAGACACCACCTGAGAATTTGGATTCAAATGGACTTTTAGGTATGAAACCGAGGAGAGACTGCAATGATGGTGACCCCGTTGCAAAGCTGCTTGTGTGCTGAAGAAGCAGAGCACTAGCTTTCCCTGCTGCTCCTTCTGCCGTGTGAGCAGATGCCACTGTTCATTCTGTGCTGACTGTGTTGCTGCACAGCAGAGAGCAGGCTCTGGACTGATTCCATTCAAATGCTTTTCCTGTACGAGTGTTAGCAGTGAAAGCAACGATGGATGCACCAATGTAAAGGGGATTGTGTGCTGAACAGGTCCAGCACCAGCTTTTAATCCTTGCTCTTCTGCTGTGGGAGCAGATGCCAAACGTTCGTGCAGTACTCACTGTGCTGCTGGGCAGCTGAGACCGCTTGAGAATTTGGATTCTAATGGACTTTTAGGTATGAAACCGAGGAGAGACTGCAATGATGGTGACCCCGTTGCAAAGCTGCTTGTGTGCTGAAGAAGCAGAGCACTAGCTTTCCCTGCTGCTCCTTCTGCCGTGTGAGCAGATGCCACTGTTCATTCTGTGCTGACTGTGTTGCTGCGCAGCAGAGAGCAGCCTCTGGACTGATTCCATTCAAATGCTTTTCCTGTATGAAAGTGAGCAGTGAAAGCAACGATGGAGGCACCAATGTAAAGGTGATTGTGTGCTGAACAGGTCCAGCACCAGCTTTCAATCCTGGCTCTTCTGCTGTGGGAGCAGAGGCCAAACGTTCGTGCTGTACTCACTGTGCTGCTGGGCAGCTGAGCGACACCACCTGAGAATTCGGATTCAAATGGACTTTTAGGTATGAAGCCGAGGAGAGACTGCAATGATGGTGACCCCGTTGCAAAGCTGCTTGTGTGCTGAAGAAGCAGAGCACTAGCTTTCCCTGCTGCTCCTTCTGCCGTGTGAGCAGATGCCACTGTTCATTCTGTGCTGACTGTGTTGCTGCGCAGCAGAGAGCAGCCTCTGGACTGATTCTATTCAAATGCTTTTCCTGTATGAATGTGAGCAGTGAAAGCAACGATGGAGGCACCAATGTAAAGGTGATTGTGTGCTGAACAGGTCCAGCACCAGCTTTCAATCCTGGCTCTTCTGCTGTGGGAGCAGAGGCCAAACGTTCGTGCTGTACTAACTGTGCTGCTGGGCAGCTGAGAGACACCACCTGAGAATTTGGATTCAAATGGACTTTTAGGTAGGAAACCGAGGAGAGACTGCAATGATGGTGACCCCGTTGCAAAGCTTCTTGTGTGCTGAAGAGACACAGCACTAGCTTTCCCTGCGGGTCCTTCTGCCGTGTGAGCAGATGCCCCTGTTCATTCTGTGCTGTGTTGCTGCCAGCAGGGAGCAGGCTCTACTCTGATTCTATTCAACTGCTTTTCCTGTACGAGTGTTAGCAGTGAAAGCAACGATGGAGGCACCAATGTAAAGGGGATTGTGTGCTGAACAGGTCCAGCACCAGCTTTCAATCCTTGCTCTTCTGCTGTGGGAGCAGATGCCAAACGTTCGTGCTGTACTCACTGTGCTGCTGGGCAGCTGAGACCGCTTGAGAATTTGGATTCAAATGGACTTTTAGGTATGAAACCGAGGAGAGACTGCAATGATGGTGACCCCGTTGCAAAGCTGCTTGTGTGCTGAAGAAGCAGAGCGCTAGCTTTCCCTGCTGCTCCTTCTGCCGTGTGAGCAGATGCCACTCTTCATTCTGTGCTGACTGTGTTGCTGCGCAGCAGAGAGCAGCCTCTGGACTGATTCCATTCAAATGCTTTTCCTGTATGAATGTGAGCAGAGAAAGCAACGATGGAGGCACCAATGTAAAGGTGATTGTGTGCTGAACAGGTCCAGCACCAGCTTTCAATCCTGGCTCTTCTGCTGTGGGAGCAGAGGCCAAACGTTCGTGCTGTACTAACTGTGCTGCTGGGCAGCTGAGAGACACCACCTGAGAATTTGGATTCAAATGGACTTTTAGGTATGAACCCGAGGAGAGACTGCAATGATGGTTACCCCTTTGCAAAGCTGCTTGTGTGCTGAAGAAGCAGAGCACTAGCTTTCCCTGCTGCTCCTTCTGCCGTGTGAGCAGATGCCACTGCTCATTCTGTGCTGACTGTGTTCCTGCGCAGCAGAGAGCAGGCTCTGGACTGATTCCATTCAAATGCTTTTCCTGTATGAATGTGAGCAGTGAAAGCAACGATGGAGGCACCAATGTAAAGGGGATTGTGTGCTGAACAGGTCCAGCACCAGCTTTCAATCCTGGCTCTTCTGCTGTGGGAGTAGAGGCCAAACGTTCGTGCTGTACTCACTGTGCTGCTGGGCAGCTGAGACCGCTTGAGAATTTGTATTTAAATGGACTTTTAGGTATGAAACCGAGGAGAGACTGCAATGATGGTGACCCCGTTGCAAAGCTGCTTGTGTGCTGAAGAAGCAGAGCACTAGCTTTCCCTGCTGCTACTTCTGCCGTGTGAGCAGATGCCACTGTTCATTCTGTGCTGACTGTGTTGCTGCGCAGCAGAGAGCAGGCTCTGGACTGATTCCATTCAAATGCTTTTCCTGTATGAGTGTTAGCAGTGAAAGCAACGATGGAGGCACCAATGTAAAGGGGATTGTGTGCTGAACAGGTCCAGCACCAGCTTTCAATCCTTGCTCTTCTGCTGTGGGAGCAGATGCCAAACGTTCGTGCAGTACTCACTGTGCTGCTGGGCAGCTGAGACCGCTTGAGAATTTGGATTCTAATGGACTTTTAGGTATGAAACCGAGGAGAGACTGCAATGATGGTGACCCCGTTGCAAAGCTG
This sequence comes from Pezoporus flaviventris, assembly GCF_033815535.1. Lineage (NCBI taxonomy): Eukaryota > Metazoa > Chordata > Aves > Psittaciformes > Psittacidae > Pezoporus > Pezoporus flaviventris. The sequence goes on from NW_026892941.1 coordinate 101,345, forward strand.
CTTGTGTGCTGAAGAAGCAGAGCACTAGCTTTCCCTGCTGCTCCTTCTGCCGTGTGAGCAGATGCCACTGTTCATTCTGTGCTGACTGTGTTGCTGCGCAGCAGAGAGCAGCCTCTGGACTGATTCCATTCAAATGCTTTTCCTGTATGAAAGTGAGCAGTGAAAGCAACGATGGAGGCACCAATGTAAAGGGGATTGTGTGCTGAACAGGTCCAGCACCAGCTTTCAATCCTGGCTCTTCTGCTGTGGGAGCAGAGGCCAAACGTTCGTGCTGTACTCACTGTGCTGCTGGGCAGCTGAGAGACACCACCTGAGAATTTGGATTCAAATGGACTTTTAGGTATGAAACGGAGGAGAGACTGCAATGATGGCGACCCCGTTGCAAAGCTGCTTGTGTGCTGAAGAAGCAGAGCAGTAGCTTTCCCTGCTGCTCCTTCTGCCGTGTGAGCAGATGCCACTGTTCATTCTGTGCTGTGTTGCTGCCAGCAGGGAGCAGGCTCTGGACGGATTCTATTCAAATGCTTTTCCTGTATGAGTGTTAGCAGTTAAAGCAACGATGGAGGCACCAATGTAAAGGTGATTGTGTGCTGAACAGGTCCAGCACCAGCTTTCAATCCTGGCTCTTCTGCTGTGGGAGCAGAGGCCAAACGTTCGTGCTGTACTCACTGTGCTGCTGGGCAGCTGAGAGACACCACCTGAGAATTTGGATTCAAATGGACTTTTAGGTATGAAACCGAGGAGAGACTGCAATGATGGTGACCCCTTTGCAAAGCTGCTTGTGTGCTGAGGTAGCAGAGCACTAGCTTTCCCTGCTGCTCCTTCTGCCGTGTGAGCAGATGCCACTGTTCATTCTGTGCTGACTGTGTTGCTGCGCAGCAGAGAGCAGCCTCTGGACTGATTCCATTCAAATGCTTTTACTGTATGAATGTGAGCAGTGAAAGCAACGATGGAGGCACCAATGTAAAGGTGATTGTGTGCTGAACAGGTCCAGCACCAGCTTTCAATCCTGGCTCTTCTGCTGTGGGAGCAGAGGCCAAACGTTCGTGCTGTACTAACTGTGCTGCTGGGCAGCTGAGAGACACCACCTGAGAATTTGGATTCAAATGGACTTTTAGGTATGAACCCGAGGAGAGACTGCAATGATGGTGACCCCGTTGCAAAGCTGCTTGTGTGCTGAAGAAGCAGAGCACTAGCTTTCCCTGCTGCTCCTTCTGCCGTGTGAGCAGATGCCACTGTTCATTCTGTGCTGACTGTGTTGCTGCGCAGCAGAGAGCAGGCTCTGGACTGATTCCATTCAAATGCTTTTCCTGTATGAAAGTGAGCAGTGAAAGCAACGATGAATGCACCAATGTAAAAGGGATTGTGTACTGAACAGGTCCAGCACCAGCTTTCAATCCTGGCTCTTCTGCTGTGGGAGCAGAGGCCAAACGTTCGTGCTGTACTAACTCTGCTGCTGGGCAGCTGAGAGACACCACCTGAGAATTTGGATTCAAATGGACATTTAGGTATGAAACCGAGGAGAGACTGCAATGATGGTGACCCCGTTGCAAAGCTGCTTGTGTGCTGAAGAAGCAGAGCACTAGCTTTCCCTGCTGCTCCTTCTGCCGTGTGAGCAGATGCCACTGTTCATTCTGTGCTGTGTTGCTGCCAGCAGGGAGCAGGCTCTGGACTGATTCTATTCAAATGCTTTTCCTGTATGAGTGTTAGCAGTGAAAGCAACGATGGAGGCACCAATGTAAAGGGGATTGTGTGCTGAACAGGTCCAGCACCAGCTTTCAATCCTGGCTCTTCTGCTGTGGGAGCAGATGCCAAACGTTCGTGCTGTACTCACTGTGCTGCTGGGCAGCTGAGCGACACCACCTGAGAATTCGGATTCAAATGGACTTTTAGGTATGAAGCCGAGGAGAGACTGCAATGATGGTGACCCCGTTGCAAAGCTGCTTGTGTGCTGAAGAGACACAGCACTAGCTTTCCCTGCGGGTCCTTCTGCCGTGTGAGCAGATGCCCCTGTTCATTCTGTGCTGCGTTGCTGCCAGCAGGGAGCAGGCTCTACTCTGATTCTATTCAACTGCTTTTCCCGTACGAGTGTTAGCAGTGAAAGCAACGATTGAGGCACCAATGTAAAGGGGATTGTGTGCTGAACAGGTCCAGCACCAGCTTTCAATCCTGGCTCTTCTGCTGTGGGAGCAGAGGCCAAACGTTCGTGCTGTACTCACTGTGCTGCTGGGCAGCTGAGAGACACCACCTGAGAATTTGGATTCAAATGGACTTTTAGGTATGAAACCGAGGAGAGACTGCAATGATGGTGACCCCTTTGCAAAGCTGCTTGTGTGCTGAAGAAGCAGAGCACTAGCTTTCCCTGCTGCTCCTTCTGCCGTGTGAGCAGATGCCACTGTTCATTCTGTGCTGACTGTGTTCCTGCGCAGCAGAGAGCAGGCTCTGGACTGATTCCATTCAAATGCTTTTCCTGTATGAATGTGAGCAGTGAAAGCAACGATGGAGGCACCAATGTAAAGGGGATTGTGTGCTGAACAGGTCCAGCACCAGCTTTCAATCCTGGCTCTTCTGCTGTGGGAGCAGAGGCCAAACGTTCGTGCTGTACTCACTGTGCTGCTGGGCAGCTGAGAGACACCACCTGAGAATTTGGATTCAAATGGACTTTTAGGTATGAAGCCGAGGAGAGACTGCAATGATGGTGACCCCGTTGCAAAGCTGCTTGTGTGCTGAAGAAGCAGAGCAGTAGCTTTCCCTGCTGCTCCTTCTGCCGTGTGAGCAGATGCCACTGTTCATTCTGTGCTGTGTTGCTGCCAGCAGGGAGCAGGCTCTGGACGGATTCTATTCAAATGCTTTTCCTGTATGAGTGTTAGCAGTTAAAGCAACGATGGAGGCACCAATGTAAAGGGGATTGTGTGCTGAACAGGTCCAGCACCAGCTTTCAATCCTGGCTCTTCTGCTGTGGGAGCAGAGGCCAAACGTTCGTGCTGTACTCACTGTGCTGCTGGGCAGCTGAGCGACACCACCTGAGAATTTGGATTCAAATGGACTTTTAGGTATGAAGCCGAGGAGAGACTGCAATGATGGTGACCCCGTTGCAAAGCTGCTTGTGTGCTGAAGAAGCAGAGCACTAGCTTTCCCTGCTGCTCCTTCTGCCGTGTGAGCAGATGCCACTGTTCATTCTGTGCTGTGTTGCTGCCAGCAGGAACAGGCTCTGGACGGATTCTATTCAAATGCTTTTCCTGTATGAGTGTTAGCAGTTAAAGCAACGATGGAGGCACCAATGTAAAGGTGATTGTGTGCTGAACAGGTCCAGCACCAGCTTTCAATCCTGGCTCTTCTGCTGTGGGAGCAGAGGCCAAACGTTCGTGCTGTACTCACTGTGCTGCTGGGCAGCTTATACCGCTTGAGAATTTGGATTCAAATGGACTTTTAGGTATGAAACCGAGGAGAGACTGCAATGATGGTGACCCCGTTGCATAGCTGCTTGTGTGCTGAAGAAGCAGAGCACTAGCTTTCCCTGCTGCTCCTTCTGCCGTGTGAGCAGATGCCACTCTTCATTCTGTGCTGACTGTGTTGCTGCGCAGCAGAGAGCAGCCTCTGGACTGATTCCATTCAAATGCTTTTCCTGTATGAATGTGAGCAGAGAAAGCAACGATGGAGGCACCAATGTAAAGGTGATTGTGTGCTGAACAGGTCCAGCACCAGCTTTCAATCCTGGCTCTTCTGCTGTGGGAGCAGAGGAAAAACGTTCGTGCTGTACTAACTGTGCTGCTGGGCAGCTGAGAGACACCACCTGAGAATTTGGATTCAAATGGACTTTTAGGTAGGAAACCGAGGAGAGACTGCAATGATGGTGACCCCGTTGCAAAGCTTCTTGTGTGCTGAAGAGACACAGCACTAGCTTTCCCTGCGGGTCCTTCTGCCGTGTGAGCAGATGCCCCTGTTCATTCTGTGCTGTGTTGCTGCGCAGCAGGGATCAGGCTCTGGACTGATTCTATTCAAATGCTTTTCCTGTACGAGTGTTAGCAGTGAAAGCAACGATGGATGCACCAATGTAAAGGGGATTGTGTGCTGAACAGGTCCAGCACCAGCTTTCAATCCTTGCTCTTCTGCTGTGGGAGCAGATGCCAAACGTTCGTGCAGTACTCACTGTGCTGCTGGGCAGCTGAGCGACACCACCTGAGAATTCGGATTCAAATGGACTTTTAGGTATGAAACCGAGGAGAGACTGCAATGATGGTGACCCCGTTGCAAAGCTGCTTGTGTGCTGAAGAAGCAGAGCACTAGCTTTCCCTGCTGCTCCTTCTGCCGTGTGAGCAGATGCCACTGTTCATTCTGTGCTGACTGTGTTGCTGCGCAGCAGAGAGCAGCCTCTGGACTGATTCCATTCAAATGCTTTTCCTGTATGAAAGTGAGCAGTGAAAGCAACGACGGAGGCACCAATGTGAAAGGGATTGTGTGCTGAACAGGTCCAGCACCAGCTTTCAATCCTGGCTCTTCTGCTGTGGGAGCAGAGGCCAAACGTTCGTGCTGTACTAACTGTGCTGCTGGGCAGCTGAGAGACACCACCTGAGAATTTGGATTCAAATGGACTTTTAGGTAGGAACCCGAGGAGAGACTGCAATGATGGTGACCCCGTTGCAAAGCTGCTTGTGTGCTGAAGAGACACAGCACTAGCTTTCCCTGCTGGCCCTTCTGCCGTGTGAGCAGATGCCCCTGTTCATTCTGTGCTGTGTTGCTGCCAGCAGGGAGCAGGCTCTGGACTGATTCTATTCAAATGCTTTTCCTGTATGAGTGTTAGCAGTGAAAGGAACGATGGATGCACCAATGTAAAGGGGATTGTGTGCTGAACAGGTCCAGCACCAGCTTTCAATCCTTCCTCTTCTGCTGTGGGAGCAGATGCCAAACGTTCGTGCTGTACTCACTGTGCTGCTGGGCAGCTGAGACCGCTTGAGAATTTGGATTCAAATGGACTTTTAGGTATGAAACCGAGGAGAGACTGAAATGATGGTGACCCCGTTGCAAAGCTGCTTGTGTGCTGAAGAAGCAGAGCACTAGCTTTCCCTGCTGCTCCTTCTGCCGTGTGAGCAGATGCCACTGTTCATTCTGTGCTGACTGTGTTGCTGCGCAGCAGAGAGCAGCCTCTGGACTGATTCCATTCAAATGCTTTTCCTGTATGAAAGTGAGCAGTGAAAGCAACGATGAATGCACCAATGTAAAAGGGATTGTGTGCTGAACAGGTCCAGCACCAGCTTTCAATCCTGGCTCTTCTGCTGTGGGAGCAGAGGCCAAACGTTCGTGCTGTACTAACTGTGCTGCTGGGCAGCTGAGAGACACCACCTGAGAATTTGGATTCAAATGGACTTTTAGGTATGCACCCGAGGAGAGACTGCAATGATGGTGACCCCGTTGCAAAGCTGCTTGTGTGCTGAAGAAGCAGAGCACTAGCTTTCCCTGCTGCTCCTTCTGCCTTGTGAGCAGATGCCACTGTTCATTCTGTGCTGACTGTGTTGCTGCGCAGCAGAGAGCAGCCTCTGGACTGATTCCATTCAAATGCTTTTCCTGTATGAATGTGAGCAGTGAAAGCAACGATGGAGGCACCAATGTAAAGGTGATTGTGTGCTGAACAGGTCCAGCACCAGCTTTCAATCCTGGCTCTTCTGGTGTGGGAGCAGAGGCCAAACGTTCGTGCTGTACTAACTGTGCTGCTGGGCAGCTGAGAGACACCACCTGAGAATTTGGATTCAAATGGACTTTTAGGTATGAAGCCGAGGAGAGACAGCAATGATGGTGACCCCGTTGCAAAGCTGCTTGTGTGCTGAAGAAGCAGAGCACTAGCTTTCCCTGCTGCTCCTTCTGCGTGTGAGCAGATGCCACTGTTCATTCTGTGCTGACTGTGTTCCTGCGCAGCAGGGAGCAGGCCCTGGACTGATTCCATTCAAATGCTTTTCCTGTATGAAAGTGAGCAGTGAAAGCAACGATGGAGGCACCAGTGTAAAGGGGATTGTGTGCTGAACAGGTCCAGCACCAGCTTTCAATCCTGGCTCTTCTGCTGTGGGAGCAGAGGCCAAACGTTCGTGCAGTACTCACTGTGCTGCTGGGCAGCTGAGAGACACCACCTGAGAATTTGGATTCAAATGGACTTTTAGGTATGAAACCGAGGAGAGACTGCAATGATGGTGACCCCGTTGCAAAGCTGCTTGTGTGCTGAAGAAGCAGAGCACTAGCTTTCCCTGCTGCTCCTTCTGCCGTGTGAGCAGATGCCACTGTTCATTCTGTGCTGTGTTGCTGCGCAGCAGAGAGCAGCCTCTGGACTGATTCCATTCAAATGCTTTTCCTGTATGAAAGTGAGCAGTGAAAGCAACGATGAATGCACCAATGTAAAAGGGATTGTGTGCTGAACAGGTCCAGCACCAGCTTTCAATCCTGGCTCTTCTGCTGTGGGAGCAGAGGCCAAACGTTCGTACTGTACTAACTGTGCTGCTGGGCAGCTGAGAGACACCACCTGAGAATTTGGATTCAAATGGACTTTTAGGTATGAAACCGAGGAGAGACTGCAATGATGGTGACCCCGTTGCAAAGCTGCTTGTGTGCTGAAGAAGCAGAGCACTAGCTTTCCCTGCTGCTCCTTCTGCCTTGTGAGCAGATGCCACTGTTCATTCTGTGCTGACTGTGTTGCTGCGCAGCAGAGAGCAGCCTCTGGACTGATTCCATTCAAATGCTTTTCCTGTATGAATGTGAGCAGAGAAAGCAACGATGGAGGCACCAATGTAAAGGTGATTGTGTGCTGAACAGGTCCAGCACCAGCTTTCAATCCTGGCTCTTCTGCTGTGGGAGCAGAGGCCAAACGTTCGTGCTGTACTAACTGTGCTGCTGGGCAGCTGAGAGAGACCACCTGAGAATTAGGATTCAAATGGACTTTTAGGTATGAAACCGAGGAGAGACTGCAATGATGGTGACCCCGTTGCAAAGCTGCTTGTGTGCTGAAGAAGCAGAGCACTAGCTTTCCCTGCTGCTCCTTCTGCCGTGTGAGCAGATGCCACTGTTCACTCTGTGCTGACTGTGTTGCTGCGCAGCAGAGAGCAGCCTCTGGACTGATTCCATTCAAATGCTTTTCCTGTATGAAAGTGAGCAGTGAAAGCAACGATGGAGGCACCAATGTAAAGGTGATTGTGTGCTGAACAGGTCCAGCACCAGCTTTCAATCCTGGCTCTTCTGCTGTGGGAGCAGAGGCCAAACGTTCGTGCTGTACTAACTGTGCTGCTGGGCAGCTGAGAGACACCACCTGAGAATTTGGATTCAAATGGACTTTTAGGTAGGAAACCGAGGAGAGACTGCAATGATGGTGACCCCGTTGCAAAGCTTCTTGTGTGCTGAAGAGTCACAGCACTAGCTTTCCCTGCGGGTCCTTCTGCCGTGTGAGCAGATGCCCCTGTTCATTCTGTGCTGTGTTGCTGCCAGCAGGGAGCAGGCTCTACTCTGATTCTATTCAACTGCTTTTCCTGTACGAGTGTTAGCAGTGAAAGCAACGATGGAGGCACCAATGTAAAGGGGATTGTGTGCTGAACAGGTCCAGCACCAGCTTTCAATCCTTGCTCTTCTGCTGTGGGAGCAGATGCCAAACGTTCGTGCTGTACTCACTGTGCTGCTGGGCAGCTGATACCGCTTGAGAATTTGGATTCAAATGGACTTTTAGGTATGAAACCGAGGAGAGACTGCAATGATGGTGACCCCGTTGCATAGCTGCTTGTGTGCTGAAGAAGCAGAGCACTAGCTTTCCCTGCTGCTCCTTCTGCCGTGTGAGCAGATGCCACTCTTCATTCTGTGCTGACTGTGTTGCTGCGCAGCAGAGAGCAGCCTCTGGACTGATTCCATTCAAATGCTTTTCCTGTATGAATGTGAGCAGAGAAAGCAACGATGGAGGCACCAATGTAAAGGTGATTGTGTGCTGAACAGGTCCAGCAGCAGCTTTCAATCCTGGCTCTTCTGCTGTGGGAGCAGAGGAAAAACGTTCGTGCTGTACTAACTGTGCTGCTGGGCAGCTGAGAGACACCACCTGAGAATTTGGATTCAAACGGACTTTTAGGTAGGAAACCGAGGAGAGACTGCAATGATGGTGACCCCGTTGCAAAGCTTCTTGTGTGCTGAAGAGACACAGCACTAGCTTTCCCTGCGGGTCCTTCTGCCGTGTGAGCAGATGCCCCTGTTCATTCTGTGCTGTGTTGCTGCGCAGCAGGGAGCAGGCTCTGGACTGATTCTATTCAAATGCTTTTACTGTACGAGTGTTAGCAGTGAAAGCAACGATGGAGGCACCAATGTAAAGGGGATTGTGTGCTGAACAGGTCCAGCACCAGCTTTCAATCCTTGCTCTTCTGCTGTGGGAGCAGATGCCAAACGTTCGTGCTGTACTCACTGTGCTGCTGGGCAGCTGAGACCGCTTGAGAATTTGGATTCAAATGGACTTTTAGGTATGAAACCGAGGAGAGACTGCAATGATGGTGACCCCGTTGCAAAGCTGCTTGTGTGCTGAAGAAGCAGAGCACTAGCTTTCCCTGCTGCTCCTTCTGCCGTGTGAGCAGATGCCACTGTTCATTCTGTGCTGTGTTGCTGCGCAGCAGAGAGCAGGCTCTGGACTGATTCCATTCAAATGCTTTTCCTGTATGAAAGTGAGCAGTGAAAGCAACGACGGAGGCACCAATGTAAAAGGGATTGTGTGCTGAACAGGTCCAGCACTAGCTTTCAATCCTGGCTCTTCTGCTGTGGGAGCAGAGGCCAAACGTTCGTGCTGTACTAACTGTGCTGCTGGGCAGCTGAGAGACACCACCTGAGAATTTGGATTCAAATGGACTTTTAGGTAGGAAACCGAGGAGAGACTGCAATGATTGTGACCCCGTTGCAAAGCTTCTTGTGTGCTGAAGAGACACAGTACTAGCTTTCCCTGCTGGTCCTTCTGCCGTGTGAGCAGATGCCCCTGTTCATTCTGTGCTGTGTTGCTGCCAGCAGGGAGCAGGCTCTGGACTGATTCTATTCAAATGCTTTTCCTGTACGAGTGTTAGCAGTAAAAGGAACGATGGATGCACCAATGTAAAGGGGATTGTGTGCTGAACAGGTCCAGCACCAGCTTTCAATCCTTGCTCTTCTGCTGTGGGAGCAGATGCCAAACGTTCGTGCTGTACTCACTGTGCTGCTGGGCAGCTGAGACCGCTTGAGAATTTGGATTCAAATGGACTTTTAGGTATGAAACCGAGGAGAGACTGAAATGATGGTGACCCCGTTGCAAAGCTGCTTGTGTGCTGAAGAAGCAGAGCACTAGCTTTCCCTGCTGCTCCTTCTGCCGTGTGAGCAGATGCCACTGTTCATTCTGTGCTGACTGTGTTGCTGCGCAGCAGAGAGCAGCCTCTGGACTGATTCCATTCAAATGCTTTTCCTGTATGAGTGTTAGCAGTGAAAGCAACGATGGAGGCACCAATGTAAAGGGGATTGTGTGCTGAACAGGTCCAGCACCAGCTTTCAATCCTGGCTCTTCTGCTGTGGGAGCAGAGGCCAAACGTTCGTGCTGTACTCACTGTGCTGCTGGGCAGCTGAGCGACACCACCTGAGAATTTGGATTCAAATGGACTTTTAGGTATGAACCCGAGGAGAGACTGCAATGATGGTGACCCCGTTGCAAAGCTGCTTGTGTGCTGAAGAAGCAGAGCACTAGCTTTCCCTGCTGCTCTTCTGCCGTGTGAGCAGATGCCACTGTTCATTCTGTGCTGTGTTGCTGCCAGCAGGGAGCAGGCTCTGGACGGATTCTATTCAAATGCTTTTCCTGTATGAGTGTTTGCAGTGAAAGCAACGATGGAGGCACCAATGTAAAGGGGATTGTGTGCTGAACAGGTCCAGCACCAGCTTTCAATCCTGGCTCTTCTGCTGTGGGAGCAGAGGCCAAACGTTCGTGCTGTACTAACTGTGCTGCTGGGCAGCTGAGAGACACCACCTGAGAATTTGGATTCAAATGGACTTTTAGGTATGAACCCGAGGAGAGACTGCAATGATGGTGACCCCGTTGCAAAGCTGCTTGTGTGCTGAAGAAGCAGAGCACTAGCTTTCCCTGCTGGTCCTTCTGCCGTGTGAGCAGATGCCACTGTTCATTCTGTGCTGACTGTGTTGCTGCGCAGCAGAGAGCAGCCTCTGGACTGATTCCATTCAAATGCTTTTCCTGTATGAAAGTGAGCAGTGAAAGCAACGATGAATGCACCAATGTAAAAGGGATTGTGTGCTGAACAGGTCCAGCACCAGCTTTCAATCCTGGCTCTTCTGCTGTGGGAGCAGAGGCCAAACGTTCGTGCTGTACTAACTGTGCTGCTGGGCAGCTGAGAGACACCACCTGAGAATTTGGATTCAAATGGACTTTTAGGTAGGAAACCGAGGAGAGACTGCAATGATGGTGACCCCGTTGCAAAGCTGCTTGTGTGCTGAAGAAGCAGAGCACTAGCTTTCCCTGCTGCTCTTCTGCCGTGTGAGCAGATGCCACTGTTCATTCTGTGCTGACTGTGTTGCTGCCAGCAGGGAGCAGGCTCTGGACGGATTCTATTCAAATGCTTTTCCTGTATGAGTGTTAGCAGTGAAAGCAACGATGGAGGCACCAATGTAAAAGGGATTGTGTGCTGAACAGGTCCAGCACCAGCTTTCAATCCTGGCTCTTCTGCTGTGGGAGCAGAGGCCAAACGTTCGTGCTGTACTCACTGTGCTGCTGGGCAGCTGAGCGACACCACCTTAGAATTTGGATTCAAATGGACTTTTAGGTATGAAACCGAGGAGAGACTGCAATGATGGTGACCCCGTTGCAAAGCTGCTTGTGTGCTGAAGAAGCAGAGCACTAGCTTTCCCTGCTGCTCCTTCTGCCGTGTGAGCAGATGCCACTGTTCATTCTGTGCTGACTGTGTTGCTGCGCAGCAGAGAGCAGCCTCTGGACTGATTCCATTCAAATGCTTTTCCTGTATGAATGTGAGCAGTGAAAGCAACGATGGAGGCACCAATGTAAAGGTGATTGTGTGCTGAACAGGTCCAGCACCAGCTTTCAATCCTGGCTCTTCTGCTGTGGGAGCAGAGGCCAAACGTTCGTGCTGTACTAACTGTGCTGCTGGGCAGCTGAGAGACACCACCTGAGAATTTGGATTCAAATGGACTTTTAGGTATGAACCCGAGGAGAGACTGCAATGATGGTGACCCCGTTGCAAAGCTGCTTGTGTGCTGAAGAAGCAGAGCACTAGCTTTCCCTGCTGGTCCTTCTGCCGTGTGAGCAGATGCCACTGTTCATTCTGTGCTGACTGTGTTGCTGCGCAGCAGAGAGCAGCCTCTGGACTGATTCCATTCAAATGCTTTTCCTGTATGAAAGTGAGCAGTGAAAGCAACGATGAATGCACCAATGTAAAAGGGATTGTGTGCTGAACAGGTCCAGCACCAGCTTTCAATCCTGGCTCTTCTGCTGTGGGAGCAGAGGCCAAACGTTCGTGCTGTACTAACTGTGCTGCTGGGCAGCTGAGCGATACCACCTGAGAATTCGGATTCAAAAGGACTTTTAGGTATGAAGCCGAGGAGAGACTGCAATGATGGTGACCCCGTTGCAAAGCTGCTTGTGTGCTGAAGAAGCAGAGCACTAGCTTTCCCTGCTGCTCTTCTGCCGTGTGAGCAGATGCCACTGTTCATTCTGTGCTGTGTTGCTGCCAGCAGGGAGCAGGCTCTGGACGGATTCTATTCAAATGCTTTTCCTGTATGAGTGTTAGCAGTGAAAGCAACGATGAAGGCACCAATGAAAAGGGGATTGTGTGCTGAACAGGTCCAGCACCAGCTTTCAATCCTGGCTCTTCTGCTGTGGGAGCAGAGGCCAAACGTTCGTGCTGTACTCACTGTGCTGCTGGGCAGCTGAGCGACACCACCTGAGAATTTGGATTCAAATGGACTTTTAGGTATGAAACCGAGGAGAGACTGCAATGATGGTGACCCCGTTGCAAAGCTGCTTGTGTGCTGAAGAAGCAGAGCACTAGCTTTCCCTGCTGCTCCTTCTGCCGTGTGAGCAGATGCCACTGTTCATTCTGTGCTGACTTTGTTGCTGCGCAGCAGAGAGCAGCCTCTGGACTGATTCCATTCAAATGCTTTTCCTGTATGAGTGTGAGCAGTGAAAGCAACGATGGAGGCACCAATTTAAAGGTGATTGTGTGCTGAACAGGTCCAGCACCAGCTTTCAATCCTGGCTCTTCTGCTGTGGGAGCAGAGGCCAAACGTTCGTGCTGTACTAACTGTGCTGCTGGGCAGCTGAGAGACACCACCTGAGAATTTGGATTCAAATGGACTTTTAGGTATGAAACCGTGGAGAGACTGCAATGATGGTGACCCCGTTGCAAAGCTTCTTGTGTGCTGAAGAGACACAGCACTAGGTTTCCCTGCTGCTCCTTCTGCCGTGTGAGCAGATGCCCCTGTTTATTCTGTGCTGTGTTGCTGCCAGCAGGGAACAGGCTCTGGACTGATTCTATTCAAATGCTTTTCCTGTACGAGTGTTAGCAGTGAAAGCAACGATGGATGCACCAATGTAAAGGGGATTGTGTGCTGAACAGGTCCAGCACCAGCTTTCAATCCTGGCTCTTCTGCTGTGGGAGCAGAGGCCAAACGTTCGTGCTGTACTCACTGTGCTGCTGGGCAGCTGAGCGACACCACCTGAGAATTTGGATTCAAATGGACTTTTAGGTATGAAGCCGAGGAGAGACTGCAATGATGGTGACCCCGTTGCAAAGCTGCTTGTGTGCTGAAGAAGCAGAGCACTAGCTTTCCCTGCTGCTCCTTCTGCCGTGTGAGCAGATGCCACTGTTCATTCTGTGCTGACTGTGTTGCTGCGCAGCAGAGAGCAGGCTCTGGACTGATTCCATTCAAATGCTTTTCCTGTATGAATGTCAGCAGTGAAAGCAACGATGGAGGCACCAATGTAAAGGTGATTGTGTGCTGAACAGGTCCAGCACCAGCTTTCAATCCTGGCTCTTCTGCTGTGGGAGCAGATGCCAAACGTTCGTGCAGTACTCACTGTGCTGCTGGGCAGCTTAGACCGCTTGAGAATTTGGATTGAAATGGACTTTTAGGTATGAAACCGAGGAGAGACTGCAATGATGGTGACCCCGTTGAAAAGCTGCTTGTGTGCTGAAGCAGAGCACTAGCTTTCCCTGCTGGTCCTTCTGCCGTGTGAGCAGATGCCACTGTTCATTCTGTGCTGACTGTGTTGCTGCGCAGCAGAGAGCAGGCTCTGGACTGATTCCATTCAAATGCTTTTCCTGTATGAAAGTGAGCAGTGAAAGCAACGATGAATGCACAAATGTAAAAGGGATTGTGTGCTGAACAGGTCCAGCACCAGCTTTCAATCCTGGCTCTTCTGCGGTGGGAGCAGAGGCCAAACGTTCGTGCTGTACTAACTGTGCTGCTGGGCAGCTGAGAGACACCACCTGAGAATTTGGATTCAAATGGACTTTTAGGTATGAACCCGAGGAGAGACTGCAATGATGGTGACCCCGTTGCACAGCTGCTTGTGTGCTGAAGAAGCAGAGCACTAGCTTTCCCTGCTGCTCCTTCTGCCGTGTGAGAGATGCCACTGTTCATTCTGTGCTGACTGTGTTGCTGCGCAGCAGAGAGCAGCCTCTGGACTGATTCTATTCAAATGCTTTTCCTGTATGAAAGTGAGCAGTGAAAGCAACGATGAATGCACCAATGTAAAAGGGATTGTGTGCTGAACAGGTCGTTCACCAGCTTTCAATCCTGGCTCTTCTGCTGTGGGAGCAGAGGCCAAACGTTCGTGCTGTACTAACTGTGCTGCTGGGCAGCTGAGAGACACCACCTGAGAATTTGGATTCAAATGGACTTCTAGGTAGGAAACCGAGGAGAGACTGCAATGATGGTGACCACGTTGCAAAGCTGCTTGTGTGCTGAAGAAGCAGAGCACTAGCTTTCCCTGCTGCTCCTTCTGCCGTGTGAGCAGATAACACTGTTCATTCTGTGCTGACTGTGTTGCTGCGCAGCAGAGAGCAGCCTCAGGACTGATTCTATTCAAATGCTTTTCCTGTACGAGTGTTAGCAGTGAAAGCAACGATGGATGCACCAATGTAAAGGGGATTGTGTGCTGAACAGGTCCAGCACCAGCTTTCAATCCTTGCTCTTCTGCTGTGGGAGCAGATGCCAAACATTCGTGCAGTACTCACTGTGCTGGGCAGCTGAGAGACACCACCTGAGAATTTGGATTCAAATGGACTTTTAGGTATGAACCCGAGGAGAGACTGCAATGATGGTGACCCCGTTGCAAAGCTGCTTGTGTGCTGAAGAAGCAGAGCACTAGCTTTCCCTGCTGCTCCTTCTGCCGTGTGAGCAGATGCCACTCTTCATTCTGTGCTGACTTTGTTGCTGCGCGTCAGAGAGCAGCCTCTGGACTGATTCCATTCAAATGCTTTTCCTGTATGAAAGTGACCAGTGAAAGCAACGATGAATGCGCCAATGTAAAAGGGATTGTGTGCTGAACAGGTCCAGCACCAGCTTTCAATCCTGGCTGTTCTGCTGTGGGAGCAGAGGCCAAACGTTCGTGCTGTACTCACTGTGCTGCTGGGCAGCTGAGAGACACCACCTGAGAATTTGGATTCAAATGGACTTTTAGGTATGAACCCGAGGAGAGACTGCAATGATGGTGACCCCGTTGCAAAGCTGCTTGTGTGCTGAAGAAGCAGAGCACTAGCTTTCCCTGCTGGTCCTTCTGCCGTGTGAGCAGATGCCACTGTTCATTCTGTGCTGACTGTGTTGCTGCGCAGCAGAGAGCAGCCTCTGGACTGATTCCATTCAAATGCTTTTCCTGTATGAAAGTGAGCAGTGAAAGCAACGATGAATGCACCAATGTAAAAGGGATTGTGTGCTGAACAGGTCCAGCACCAGCTTTCAATCCTGGCTCTTCTGCTGTGGGAGCAGAGGCCAAACGTTCGTGCTGTACTAACTGTGCTGCTGGGCAGCTGAGCGATACCACCTGAGAATTCGGATTCAAAAGGACTTTTAGGTATGAAGCCGAGGAGAGACTGCAATGATGGTGACCCCGTTGCAAAGCTGCTTGTGTGCTGAAGAAGCAGAGCACTAGCTTTCCCTGCTGCTCTTCTGCCGTGTGAGCAGATGCCACTGTTCATTCTGTGCTGTGTTGCTGCCAGCAGGGAGCAGGCTCTGGACGGATTCTATTCAAATGCTTTTCCTGTATGAGTGTTAGCAGTGAAAGCAACGATGAAGGCACCAATGAAAAGGGGATTGTGTGCTGAACAGGTCCAGCACCAGCTTTCAATCCTGGCTCTTCTGCTGTGGGAGCAGAGGCCAAACGTTCGTGCTGTACTAACTCTGCTGCTGGGCAGCTGAGAGACACCACCTGAGAATTTGCATTCAAATGGACTTTTAGGTATGAACCCGAGGAGAGACTGCAATGATGGTGACCCCGTTGCAAAGCTGCTTGTGTGCTGAAGAAGCAGAGCACTAGCTTTCCCTGCTGGTCCTTCTGCCGTGTGAGCAGATGCCACTGTTCATTCTGTGCTGACTGTGTTGCTGCGCAGCAGAGAGCAGCCTCTGGACTGATTCCATTCAAATGCTTTTCCTGTATGAAAGTGAGCAGTGAAAGCAACGATGAATGCACCAATGTAAAAGGGATTGTGTGCTGAACAGGTCCAGCACCAGCTTTCAATCCTGGCTCTTCTGCTGTGGGAGCAGAGGCCAAACGTTCGTGCAGTACTAACTGTGCTGCTGGGCAGCTGAGCGACACCACCTGAGAATTCGGATTCAAAAGGACTTTTAGGTATGAAGCCGAGGAGAGACTGCAATGATGGTGACCCCGTTGCAAAGCTGCTTGTGTGCTGAAGAAGCAGAGCACTAGCTTTCCCTGCTGCTCCTTCTGCCGTGTGAGCAGATGCCACTGTTCAGTCTGTGCTGTGTTGCTGCCAGCAGGGAGCAGGCTCTGGACTGATTCTATTCAAATGCTTTTCCTGTACGAGTGTTAGCAGTGAAAGCAACGATGGATGCACCAATGTAAAGGGGATTGTGTGCTGAACAGGTCCAGCACCAGCTTTCAATCCTGGCTCTTCTGCTGTGGGAGCAGAGGCCAAACGTTCGTGCTGTACTCACTGTGCTGCTGGGCAGCTGAGACCGCTTGAGAATTTGGATTCAAATGGACTTTTAGGTATGAAACCGAGGAGAGACTGCAATGATGCTGTCCCCGTTGCAAAGCTGCTTGTGTGCTGAAGAAGCAGAGCACTAGCTTTCCCTGCTGCTCCTTCTGCCGTGTGAGCAGATAACAGTGTTCATTCTGTGCTGACTGTGTTCCTGCGCAGCAGAGAGCAGGCTCTGGACTGATTCCATTCAAATGCTTTTCCTGTATGAAAGTGAGCAGTGAAAGCACCGATGGAGGCACCAATGTAAAGGGGATTGTGTGCTGAACAGGTCCAGCACCAGCTTTCAATCCTGGCTCTTCTGCTGTGGGAGCAGAGGCCAAACGTTCGTGCTGTACTAACTGTGCTGCTGGGCAACTGAGAGAGACCACCTGAGAATTTGGATTCAAATGGACTTTTAGGTAGGAACCCGAGGAGAGACTGCAATGATGGTGACCCCGTTGCAAAGCTGCTTGTGTGCTGAAGAAGCAGAGCACTAGCTTTCCCTGCTGCTCTTCTGCCGTGTGAGCAGATGCCACTGTTCATTCTGTGCTGTGTTGCTGCCAGCAGGGAGCAGGCTCTGGACGGATTCTATTCAAATGCTTTTCCTGTATGAGTGTTAGCAGTGAAAGCAACGATGGATGCACCAATGTAAAGGGGATTGTGTGCTGAACAGGTCCAGCACCAGCTTTCAATCCTTGCTCTTCTGCTGTGGGAGCAGAGGCCAAACGTTCGTGCTGTACTAACTGTGCTGCTGGGCAGCTGAGACGGCTTGAGAATTTGGATTCAAATGGACTTTTAGGTATGAAACCGAGGAGAAACTGCAATGATGGTGACCCCGTTGCAAAGCTGCTTGTGTGCTGAAGAAGCAGAGCACTAGCTTTCCCTGCTGCTCCTTCTGCCGTGTGAGCAGATGCCACTGTTCATTCTGTGCTGACTGTGTTCCTGCGCAGCAGAGAGCAGCCTCTGGACTGATTCTATTCAAATGCTTTTCCTGTATGAAAGTGAGCAGTGAAAGCAACGATGAATGTACCAATGTAAAAGGGATTGTGTGCTGAACAGGTCCATCACCAGCTTTCAATCCTGGCTCTTCTGCTGTGGGAGCAGAGGCCAAACGTTCGTGCTGTTCTAAATGTGCTGCTGGGCAGCTGAGAGACACCACCTGAGAATTTGCATTCAAATGGACTTTTAGGTAGGAAACCGAGGAGAGACTGCAATGATGGTGACCCCGTTGCAAAGCTGCTTGTGTGCTGAAGAAGCAGAGCACTAGCTTTCCCTGCTGGTCCTTCTGCCGTGTGAGCAGATGCGACTGTTCATTCTGTGCTGACTGTGTTGCTGCGCAGCAGAGAGCAGCCTCAGGACTGATTCTATTCAAATGCTTTTCCTGTACGAGTGTTAGCAGTGAAAGCAACGATGGATGCACCAATGTAAAGGGGATTGTGTGCTGAACAGGTCCAGCACCAGCTTTCAATCCCTGCTCTTCTGCTGTGGGAGCAGATGCCAAACGTTCGTGCAGTACTCACTGTGCTGCTGGGCAGCTGAGACCGCTTGAGAATTTGGATTCAAATGGACTTTTAGGTAGGAAACCGAGGAGAGACTGCAATGATGGTGACCCCGTTGAAAAGCTGCTTGTGTGCTGAAGAAGCAGAGCACTAGCTTTCCCTGCTGCTCCTTCTGCCGTGTGAGCAGATGCCACTGTTCATTCTGTGCTGACTGTGTTCCTGCGCAGCAGAGAGCAGGCTCTGGACTGATTCCATTCAAATGCTTTTCCTGTATGAAAGTGAGCAGTGAAAGCAACGATGGAGGCACCAATGTAAAAGGGATTGTGTGCTGAACAGGTCCAGCACCAGCTTTCAATCCTGGCTCTTCTGCTGTGGGAGCAGAGGCCAAACGTTCGTGCTGTACTAACTGTGCTGCTGGGCAGCTGAGCGACACCACCTGAGAATTCGGATTCAAATGGACTTTTAGGTATGAAGCCGAGGAGAGACTGCAATGATGGTGACCCCGTTGCAAAGCTGCTTGTGTGCTGAAGAAGCAGAGCACTAGCTTTCCCTGCTGCTCCTTCTGCCGTGTGAGCAGATGCCACTGTTCATTCTGTGCTGACTGTGTTCCTGCGCAGCAGAGAGCAGGCTCTGGACTGATTCCATTCAAATGCTTTTCCTGTATGAAAGTGAGCAGTGAAAGCAACGATGAATGCACCAATGTAAAAGGGATTGTGTGCTGAACAGGTCCAGCACCAGCTTTCAATCCTGGCTCTTCTGCTGTGGGAGCAGAGGCCAAACGTTCGTGCTGTACTCACTGTGCTGCTGGGCAGCTGAGACCGCTTGAGAATTTGGATTCAAATGGACTTTTAGGTATGAAACCGAGGAGAGACTGCAATGATGGTGACCCCGTTGCAAAGCTGCTTGTGTGCTGAAGAAGCAGAGCACTAGCTTTCCCTGCTGCTCTTCTGCCGTGTGAGCAGATGCCACTGTTCATTCTGTGCTGTGTTGCTGCCAGCAGGGAGCAGGCTCTGGACGGATTCTATTCAAATGCTTTACCTGTATGAGTGTTAGCAGTGAAAGCAACGATGGAGGCACCAATGTAAAGGGGATTGTGTGCTGAACAGGTCCAGCACCAGCTTTCAATCCTGGCTCTTCTGCTGTGGGAGCAGAGGCCAAACGTTCGTGCTGTACTAACTGTGCTGCTGGGCAGCTGAGCGACACCACCTGAGAATTTGGATTCAAATGGACTTTTAGGTATGAAGCCGAGGAGAGACTGCAATGATGGTGACCCCGTTGCAAAGCTGCTTGTGTGCTGAAGAAGCAGAGCACTAGTTTTCCCTGCTGGTCCTTCTGCCGTGTGAGCAGATGCCACTGTTCATTCTGTGCTGACTGTGTTGCTGCGCAGCAGAGAGCAGCCTCTGGACTGATTCCATTCAAATGCTTTTCCTGTATGAATGTGAGCAGTGAAAGCAACGATGGAGGCACCAATATAAAGGTGATTGTGTGCTGAACAGGTCCAGCACCAGCTTTCAATCCTGGCTCTTCTGCTGTCGGAGCAGAGGCCAAACGTTCGTGCTGTACTAACTGTGCTGCTGGGCAGCTGAGAGACACCACCTGAGAATTTGGATTCAAATGGACTTTTAGGTATGAACCCGAGGAGAGACTGCAATGATGGTGACCCCGTTGCAAAGCTGCTTGTGTGCTGAAGAAGCAGAGCACTAGCTTTCCCTGCTGCTCCTTCTGCCGTGTGAGCAGATGCCACTGTTCATTCTGTGCTGACTGTGTTGCTGCGCAGCAGAGAGCAGCCTCTGGACTGATTCCATTCAAATGCTTTTCCTGTATGAATGTCAGCAGTGAAAGCAACGATGGAGGCACCAATGTAAAGGGGATTGTGTGCTGAACAGGTCCTGCACCAGCTTTCAATCCTGGCTCTTCTGCTGTCTGCAGAGGCCAAACGTTCGTGCTGTACTAACTGTGCTGCTGGGCAGCTGAGAGACACCACCTGAGAATTTGGATTCAAATGGACTTTTAGGTATGAAACCGAGGAGAGACTGCAATGATGGTGACCCCGTTGCAAAGCTGCTTGTGTGCTGAAGAAGCAGAGCACTAGCTTTCCCTGCTGGTCCTTCTGCCGTGTGAGCAGATGCCACTGTTCATTCTGTGCTGACTGTGTTGCTGCGCAGCAGAGAGCAGCCTCTGGACTGATTCCATTCAAATGCTTTTCCTGTATGAATGTCAGCAGTGAAAGCAACGATGGAGGCACCAATGTAAAGGGGATTGTGTGCTGAACAGGTCCTGCACCAGCTTTCAATCCTGGCTCTTCTGCTGTCGGAGCAGAGGCCAAACGTTCGTGCTGTACTAACTGTGCTGCTGGGCAGCTGAGAGACACCACCTGAGAATTCGGATTCAAATGGACTTTTAGGTATGAAACCGAGGAGAGACTGCAATGATGGTGACCCCGTTGCAAAGCTGCTTGTGTGCTGAAGAAGCAGAGCACTAGCTTTCCCTGCTGCTCCTTCTGCCGTGTGAGCAGATGCCACTGTTCATTCTGTGCTGACTGTGTTGCTGCGCAGCAGAGAGCAGCCTCTGGACTGATTCTATTCAAATGCTTTTCCTGTATGAAAGTGAGCAGTGAAAGCAACGATGAATGCACCAATGTAAAAGGGATTGTGTGCTGAACAGGTCCCAGCACCAGCTTTCAATCCTGGCTCTTCTGCTGTGGGAGCAGAGGCCAAACGTTCGTGCTGTACTAACTGTGCTGCTGGGCAGCTGAGAGACACCACCTGAGAATTTGCATTCAAATGGACTTTTAGGTAGGAAACCGAGGAGAGACTGCAATGATGGTGACCCCGTTGCAAAGCTGCTTGTGTGCTGAAGAAGCAGAGCACTAGCTTTCCCTGCTGCTCCTTCTGCCGTGTGAGCAGATGCCACTGTTCATTCTGTGCTGACTGTGTTGCTGCGCAGCAGAGAGCAGCCTCAGGACTGATTCTATTCAAATGCTTTTCCTGTACGAGTGTTAGCAGTGAAAGCAACGATGGATGCACCAATGTAAAGGGGATTGTGTGCTGAACAGGTCCAGCACCAGCTTTCAATCCCTGCTCTTCTGCTGTGGGGAGCAGATGCCAAACGTTCGTGCAGTACTCACTGTGCTGCTGGGCAGCTGAGACCGCTTGAGAATTTGGATTCAAATGGACTTTTAGTTAGGAAACCGAGGAGAGACTGCAATGATGGTGACCCCGTTGAAAAGCTGCTTGTGTGCTGAAGAAGCAGAGCACTAGCTTTCCCTGCTGGTCCTTCTGCCGTGTGAGCAGATGCCACTGTTCATTCTGTGCTAACTGTGTTCCTGCGCAGCAGAGAGCAGGCTCTGGACTGATTCCATTCAAATGCTTTTCCTGTATGAAAGTGAGCAGTGAAAGCAACGATGGAGGCACCAATGTAAAAGGGATTGTGTGCTGAACAGGTCCAGCACCAGCTTTCAATCCTGGCTCTTCTGCTGTGGGAGCAGAGGCCAAACGTTCGTGCTGTACTAACTGTGCTGCTGGGCAGCTGAGAGACACCACCTGAGAATTTGGATTCAAATGGACTTTTAGGTATGAACCCGAGGAGAGACTGCAATGATGGTGACCCCGTTGAAAAGCTGCTTGTGTGCTGAAGAAGCAGAGCACTAGCTTTCCCTGCTGCTCCTTCTGCCGTGTGAGCAGATGCCACTGTTCATTCTGTGCTGACTGTGTTCCTGCGCAGCAGAGAGCAGGCTCTGGACTGATTCCATTCAAATGCTTTTCCAGTATGAAAGTGAGCAGTGAAAGCAACGATGAATGCACCAATGTAAAGGGGATTGTGTGCTGAACAGGTCCAGCACCAGCTTTCAATCCTGGCTCTTCTGCTGTGGGAGCAGAGGCCAAACGTTCGTGCTGTACTCACTGTGCTGCTGGGCAGCTGAGAGACACCACCTGAGAATTTGGATTCAAATGGACTTTTAGGTAGGAAACAGGGGAGAGACTGCAATGATGGTGACCCCGTTGCAAAGCTGCTTGTGTGCTGAAGAAGCAGAGCACTAGCTTTCCCTGCTGCTCCTTCTGCCGTGTGAGCAGATGCCACTGTTCATTCTGTGCAATGCTTTTACTGTATGAAAGTGAGCAGTGAAAGCAACGATGGAGGCACCAATGTAAAAGGGGATTCTGTGCTGAACAGGTCCAGCACCAGCTTTCAGTCCTGGCTCTTCTGCTGTGGGGAGCAGAGGCCAAACGTTCGTGCAGTACTAACTGTGCTGCTGGGCAGCTGAGAGACACCACCTGAGAATTCGGATTCAAATGGACTTTTAGGTATGAACCCGAGGAGAGACTGCAATGATGGTGACCCCGTTGCAAAGCTGCTTGTGTGCTGAAGAAGCAGAGCACTAGCTTTCCCTGCTGCTCCTTCTGCCGTGTGAGCAGATGCCACTGTTCATTCTGTGCTGTGTTGCTGCCAGCAGGGAGAAGGCTCTTGACGGATTCTATTCAAATGCTTTTCCTGTATGAGTGTTAGCAGTGAAAGCAACGATGGAGGCACCAATGAAAAGGGGATTGTGTGCTGAACAGGTCCAGCACCAGCTTTCAATCCTGGCTCTTCTGCTGTGGGAGCAGAGGCCAAACGTTCGTGCTGTACTCACTGTGCTGCTGGGCAGCTGAGCGACACCACCTGAGAATTTGGATTCAAATGGACTTTTAGGTATGAAACCGAGGAGAGACTGCAATGATGGTGACCCCGTTGCAAAGCTGCTTGTGTGCTGAAGAAGCAGAGCACTAGCTTTCCCTGCTGCTCCTTCTGCCGTGTGAGCAGATGCCACTGTTCATTCTGTGCTGACTGTGTTGCTGCGCAGCAGAGAGCAGCCTCTGGACTGATTCCATTCAAATGCTTTTCCTGTATGAATGTGAGCATGAAAGCAACGATGGAGGCACCAATGTAAAGGTGATTGTGTGCTGAACAGGTCCAGCACCAGCTTTCAATTCTGGCTCTTCTGCTGTCGGAGCAGAGGCCAAACGTTCGTGCTGTACTAACTGTGCTGCTGGGCAGCTGAGAGACACCACCTGAGAATTTGGATTCAAATGGACTTTTAGGTATGAAGCCGAGGAGAGACTGCAATGATGGTGACCCCGTTGCAAAGCTGCTTGTGTGCTGAAGAAGCAGAGCACTAGCTTTCCCTGCTGGTCCTTCTGCCGTGTGAGCAGATGCCACTGTTCATTCTGTGCTGACTGTGTTGCTGCGCAGCAGAGAGCAGCCTCTGGACTGATTCCATTCAAATGCTTTTCCTGTATGAAAGTGAGCAGTGAAAGCAACGATGAATGCACCAATGTAAAAGGGATTGTGTGCTGAACAGGTCCAGCACCAGCTTTCAATCCTGGCTCTTCTGCTATGGGAGCAGAGGCCAAACGTTCGTGCTGTACTAACTGTGCTGCTGGGCAGCTGAGAGACACCACCTGAGAATTTGGATTCAAATGGACTTTTAGGTAGGAAACCGAGGAGAGACTGCAATGATGGTGACCCCGTTGCAAAGCTGCTTGTGTGCTGAAGAAGCAGAGCACTAGCTTTCCCTGCTGCTCTTCTGCCGTGTGAGCAGATGCCACTGTTCATTCTGTGCTGACTGTGTTGCTGCGCAGCAGAGAGCAGCCTCTGGACTGATTCCATTCAAATGCTTTTCCTGTATGAATGTGAGCAGTGAAAGCAACGATGGAGGCACCAATGTAAAGGTGATTGTGTGCTGAACAGGTCCAGGACCAGCTTTCAATCCTGGCTCTTCAGCTGTGGATGCAGAGGCCAAACGTTCGTGCTGTACTAACTGTGCTGCTGGGCAGCTGAGAGACACCACCTGAGAATTTGGATTCAAATGGACTTTTAGGTAGGAAACCGAGGAGAGACTGCAATGATGGTGACCCCGTTGCAAAGCTGCTTGTGTGCTGAAGAAGCAGAGCACTAGCTTTCCCTGCTGGTCCTTCTGCCGTGTGAGCAGATGCCACTGTTCATTCTGTGCTGACTGTGTTCCTGCGCAGCAGAGAGCAGCCTCTGGACTGATTCTATTCAAATGCTTTTCCTGTATGAAAGTGAGCAGTGAAAGCAACGATGAATGCACCAATGTAAAAGGGATTGTGTGCTGAACAGGTCCATCACCAGCTTTCAATCCTGGCTCTTCTGCTGTGGGAGCAGAGGCCAAACGTTCGTGCTGTACTAACTGTGCTGCTGGGCAGCTGAGAGACACCACCTGAGAATTTGGATTCAAATGGACTTTTAGGTATGAACCCGAGGAGAGACTGCAATGATGGTGACCCCGTTGAAAAGCTGCTTGTGTGCTGAAGAAGCAGAGCACTAGCTTTCCCTGCTGCTCCTTCTGCCGTGTGAGCAGAAGCCACTGTTCATTCTGTGCTGACTGTGTTGCTGCGCAGCAGAGAGCAGGCTCTGGACTGATTCTATTCAAATGCTTTTCCTGTACGAGTGTTAGCAGTGAAAGCAACGATGGATGCACCAATGTAAAGGGGATTGTGTGCTAAACAGGTCCAGCACCAGCTTTCAATCCTGGCTCTTCTGCTGTGGGAGCAGATGCCAAACGTTCGTGCAGTACTCACTGTGCTGCTGGGCAGCTGAGACCGCTTGAGAATTTGGATTCAAATGGACTTTTAGGTATGAACCCGAGGAGAGACTGCAATGATGGTGACCCCGTTGCAAAGCTGCTTGTGTGCTGAAGAAGCAGAGCACTAGCTTTCCCTGCTGCTCCTTCTGCCGTGTGAGCAGATGCCACTGTTCAGTCTGTGCTGACTGTGTTGCTGCGCAGCAGAGAGCAGCCTCTGGACTGATTCCATTCAAATGCTTTTCCTGTATGAAAGTGAGCAGTGAAAGCAACGATGAATGCACCAATGTAAAAGGGATTGTGTGCTGAACAGGTCCAGCAGCAGCTTTCAATCCTGGCTCTTCTGCTGTGGGAGCAGAGGCCAAACGTTCGTGCTGTACTAACTGTGCTGCTGGGCAGCTGAGAAACACCACCTGAGTATTTGGATTCAAATGGACTTTTAGGTATGAACCCGAGGAGAGACTGCAATGATGGTGACCCCGTTGCAAAGCTGCTTGTGTGCTGAAGAAGCAGAGCACTAGCTTTCCCTGCTGCTCCTTCTGCCGTGTGAGCAGATGCCACTGTTCAGTCTGTGCTGACTGTGTTGCTGCGCAGCAGAGAGCAGCCTCTGGACTGATTCCATTCAAATGCTTTTCCTGTATGAAAGTGAGCAGTGAAAGCAACGATGAATGCACCAATGTAAAAGGGATTGTGTGCTGAACAGGTCCAGCAGCAGCTTTCAATCCTGGCTCTTCTGCTGTGGGAGCAGAGGCCAAACGTTCGTGCTGTACTCACTGTGCTGCTGGGCAGCTGAGAGACACCACCTGAGAATTTGGATTCAAATGGACTTTTAGGTATGAACCCGAGGAGAGACTGCAATGATGGTGACCCCGTTGCAAAGCTGCTTGTGTGCTGAAGAAGCAGAGCACTAGCTTTCCCTGCTGCTCCTTCTGCCGTGTGAGCAGATGCCACTCTTCATTCTGTGCTGACTGTGTTGCTGCGCAGCAGAGAGCAGCCTCTGGACTGATTCCATTCAAATGCTTTTCCTGTATGAATGTGAGCAGTGAAAGCAACGATGGATGCACCAATGTAAAGGGGATTGTGTGCTGAACAGGTCCAGCACCAGCTTTCAATCCTTGCTCTTCTGCTGTGGGAGCAGAGGCCAAACGTTCGTGCAGTACTCACTGTGCTGCTGGGCAGCTGAGACCGCTTGAGAATTTGGATTCAAATGGACTTTTAGGTATGAAACCGAGGAGAGACTGCAATGATGGTGACCCCGTTGCAAAGCTGCTTGTGTGCTGAAGAAGCAGAGCACTAGCTTTCCCTGCTGCTCTTCTGCCGTGTGAGCAGATGCCACTGTTCATTCTGTGCTGACTGTGTTGCTGCGCAGCAGAGAGCAGGCTCTGGACTGATTCCATTCAAATGCTTTTCCTGTATGAATGTGAGCAGTGAAAGCAACGATGGAGGCACCAATGTAAAGGTGATTGTGTGCTGAACAGGTCCAGCACCAGCTTTCAATCCTGGCTCTTCTGCTGTGGGAGCAGAGGCCAAACGTTCGTGCTGTACTAACTGTGCTGCTGGGCAGCTGAGAGACACCACCTGAGAATTTGCATTCAAATGGACTTTTAGGTAGGAAACCGAGGAGAGACTGCAATGATGGTGACCCCGTTGCAAAGCTGCTTGTGTGCTGAAGAGACACAGCACTAGGTTTCCCTGCTGGTCCTTCTGCCGTGTGAGCAGATGCCACTGTTCATTCTGTGCTGTGTTGCTGCCAGCAGGGAGCAGGCTCTGGACGGATTCTATTCAAATGCTTTTCCTGTACGAGTGTTAGCAGTGAAAGCAACGATGGATGCACCAATGTAAAGGGGATTGTGTGCTGAACAGGTCCAGCACCAGCTTTCAATCCTGGCTCTTCTGCTGTGGGAGCAGAGGCCAAACGTTCGTGCTGTACTCACTGTGCTGCTGGGCAGCTGAGAGACACCACCTGAGAATTTGGATTCAAATGGACTTTTAGGTATGAACCCGAGGAGAGACTGCAATGATGGTGACCCCGTTGCAAGGCTGCTTGTGTGCTGAAGAAGCAGAGCACTAGCTTTCCCTGCTGCTCCTTCTGCCGTGTGAGCAGATGCCAATGCTCATTCTGTGCTGACTGTGTTCCTGCGCAGCAGAGAGCAGGCTCTGGACTGATTCCATTCAAATGCTTTTCCTGTATGAAAGTGAGCAGTGAAAGCAACGATGAATGCACCAATGTAAAAGGGATTGTGTGCTGAACAGGTCCAGCACCAGCTTTCAATCCTGGCTCTTCTGCTGTGGGAGCAGAGGCCAAACGTTCGTGCTGTACTCACTGTGCTGCTGGGCAGCTGAGCGACACCACCTGAGAATTTGGATTCAAATGGACTTTTAGGTATGAACCCGAGGAGAGACTGCAATGATGGTGACCCCGTTGCAAAGCTGCTTGTGTGCTGAAGAAGCAGAGCACTAGCTTTCCCTGCTGCTCTTCTGCCGTGTGAGCAGATGCCACTGTTCATTCTGTGCTGACTGTGTTGCTGCGCAGCAGAGAGCAGGCTCTGGACTGATTCCATTCAAATGCTTTTCCTGTATGAAAGTGAGCAGTGAAAGCAACGATGGATGCACCAATGTAAAGGGGATTGTGTGCTGAACAGGTCCAGCACCAGCTTTCAATCCTTGCTCTTCTGCTGTGGGAGCAGATGCCAAACGTTCGTGCAGTACTCACTGTGCTGCTGGGCAGCTGAGACCGCTTGAGAATTTGGATTGAAATGGACTTTTAGGTATGAAACCGAGGAGAGACTGCAATGATGGTGACCCCGTTGAAAAGCTGCTTTTGTGCTGAAGCAGAGCACTAGCTTTCCCTGCTGCTCCTTCTGCCGTGTGAGCAGATGCCACTGTTCATTCTGTGCTGACTGTGTTGCTGCGCAGCAGAGAGCAGGCTCTGGACTGATTCCATTCAAATGCTTTTCCTGTATGAAAGTGAGCAGTGAAAGCAACGATGGAGGCACCAATGTAAAAGGGATTGTGTGTTGAACAGGTCCAGCACCAGCTTTCAATCCTGGCTCTTCTGCTGTGGGAGCAGAGGCCAAACGTTCGTGCTGTACTAACTGTGCTGCTGGGCAGCTGAGAGACACCACCTGAGAATTTGGATTCAAATGGACTTTTAGGTAGGAAACCGAGGAGAGACTGCAATGATGGTGACCCCGTTGCAAAGCTTCTTGTGTGCTGAAGAGACACAGCACTAGGTTTCCCTGCTGGTCCTTCTGCCGTGTGAGCAGGTGCCACTGTTCATTCTGTGCTGTGTTGCTGCCAGCAGGGAGCAGGCTCTGGACGGATTCTATTCAAATGCTTTTCCTGTACGAGTGTTAGCAGTGAAAGCAACGATGGATGCACCAATGTAAAGGGGATTGTGTGCTGAACAGGTCCAGCACCAGCTTTCAATCCTGGCTCTTCTGCTGTTGGAGCAGAGGCCAAACGTTCGTGCTGTACTCACTGTGCTGCTGGGCAGCTGAGAGACACCACCTGAGAATTTGGATTCAAATGGACTTTTAGGTATGAACCCGAGGAGAGACTGCAATGATGGTGACCCCGTTGCAAGGCTGCTTGTGTGCTGAAGAAGCAGAGCACTAGCTTTCCCTGCTGCTCCTTCTGCCGTGTGAGCAGATGCCAATGCTCATTCTGTGCTGACTGTGTTGCTGCGCAGCAGAGCGCAGCCTCTGGACTGATTCCATTCAAATGCTTTTCCTGTATGAAAGTGAGCAGTGAAAGCAACGATGAATGCACCAATGTAAAAGGGATTGTGTGCTGAACAGGTCCAGCACCAGCTTTCAATCCTGGCTCTTCTGCTGTGGGAGCAGAGGCCAAACGTTCGTGCTGTACTAACTGTGCTGCTGGGCAGCTGAGAGACACCACCTGAGAATTTGGATTCAAATGGACTTTTAGGTATGAACCCGAGGAGAGACTGCAATGATGGTGACCCCGTTGCAAAGCTGCTTGTGTGCTGAAGAAGCAGAGCACTAGCTTTCCCTGCTGCTCCTTCTGCCGTGTGAGCAGATGCCAAAGCTCATTCTGTGCTGACTGTGCTGCTGCGCAGCAGAGAGCAGCCTCTGGACTGATTCCATTCAAATGCTTTTCCTGTATGAAAGTGAGCAGTGAAAGCAACGATGAATGCACCAATGTAAAAGGGATTGTGTGCTGAACAGGTCCAGCACCAGCTTTCAATCCTGGCTCTTCTGCTGTGGGAGCAGAGGCCAAACGTTCGTGCTGTACTAACTGTGCTGCTGGGCAGCTGAGAGACACCACCTGAGAATTTGGATTCAAATGGACTTTTAGGTATGAAACCGAGGAGAGACTGCAATGATGGTGACCCCGTTGCAAAGCTGCTTGTGTGCTGAAGAAGCAGAGCACTAGCTTTCCCTGCTGCTCTTCTGCCGTGTGAGCAGATGCCACTGTTCATTCTGTGCTGACTGTGTTGCTGCGCAGCAGAGAGCAGCCTCTGGACTGATTCCATTCAAATGCTTTTCCTGTATGAATGTGAGCAGTGAAAGCAACGATGGAGGCACCAATGTAAAGGTGATTGTGTGCTGAACAGGTCCAGCACCAGCTTTCAATCCTGGCTCTTCTGCTGTGGGAGCAGAGGCCAAACGTTCGTGCTGTACTAACTGTGCTGCTGGGCAGCTGAGAGACACCACCTGAGAATTTGCATTCAAATGGACTTTTAGGTAGGAAACCGAGGAGAGACTGCAATGATGGTGACCCCGTTGCAAAGCTGCTTGTGTGCTGAAGAGACACAGCACTAGGTTTCCCTGCTGGTCCTTCTGCCGTGTGAGCAGATGCCACTGTTCATTCTGTGCTGTGTTGCTGCCAGCAGGGAGCAGGCTCTGGACGGATTCTATTCAAATGCTTTTCCTGTACGAGTGTTAGCAGTGAAAGCAACGATGGATGCACCAATGTAAAGGGGATTGTGTGCTGAACAGGTCCAGCACCAGCTTTCAATCCTGGCTCTTCTGCTGTTGGAGCAGAGGCCAAATGTTCGTGCTGTACTCACTGTGCTGCTGGGCAGCTGAGAGACACCACCTGAGAATTTGGATTCAAATGGACTTTTAGGTATGAACCCGAGGAGAGACTGCAATGATGGTGACCCCGTTGCAAGGCTGCTTGTGTGCTGAAGAAGCAGAGCACTAGCTTTCCCTGCTGCTCCTTCTGCCGTGTGAGCAGATGCCAATGCTCATTCTGTGCTGACTGTGTTCCTGCGCAGCAGAGAGCAGGCTCTGGACTGATTCCATTCAAATGCTTTTCCTGTATGAAAGTGAGCAGTGAAAGCAACGATGAATGCACCAATGTAAAAGGGATTGTGTGCTGAACAGGTCCAGCACCAGCTTTCAATCCTGGCTCTTCTGCTGTGGGAGCAGAGGCCAAACGTTCGTGCTGTACTAACTGTGCTGCTGGGCAGCTGAGAGACACCACCTGAGAATTTGGATTCAAATGGACTTTTAGGTAGGAAACCGAGGAGAGACTGCAATGATGGTGACCCCGTTGCAAAGCTGCTTGTGTGCTGAAGAAGCAGAGCACTAGCTTTCCCTGCTGCTCTTCTGCCGTGTGAGCAGATGCCACTGTTCATTCTGTGCTGTGTTGCTGCCAGCAGGGAGCAGGCTCTGGACGGATTCTATTCAAATGCTTTACCTGTATGAGTGTTAGCAGTGAAAGCAACGATGGAGGCACCAATGTAAAGGGGATTGTGTGCTGAACAGGTCCAGCACCAGCTTTCAATCCTGGCTCTTCTGCTGTGGGAGCAGAGGCCAAACGTTCGTGCTGTACTCACTGTGCTGCTGGGCAGCTGAGAGACACCACCTGAGAATTTGGATTCAAATGGACTTTTAGGTATGAAGCCGAGGAGAGACTGCAATGATGGTGACCCCGTTGCAAAGCTGCTTGTGTGCTGAAGAAGCAGAGCACTAGCTTTCCCTGCTGCTCCTTCTGCCGTGTGAGCAGATGCCACTGTTCATTCTGTGCTGACTGTGTTGCTGCGCAGCAGAGAGCAGCCTCTGGACTGATTCCATTCAAATGCTTTTCCTGTATGAATGTCAGCAGTGAAAGCAACGATGGAGGCACCAATGTAAAGGTGATTGTGTGCTGAACAGGTCCAGCACCAGCTTTCAATCCTGGGTCTTCTGCTGTGGGAGCAGAGGCCAAACGTTCGTGCAGTACTAACTGTGCTGCTGGGCAGCTGAGCGACACCACCTGAGAATTCGGATTCAAAAGGACTTTTAGGTATGAAGCCGAGGAGAGACTGCAATGATGGTGACCCTGTTGCAAAGCTGCTTGTGGGCTGAAGAAGCAGAGCACTAGCTTTCCCTGCTGGTCCTTCTGCCGTGTGAGCAGATGCCACTGTTCATTCTGTGCTGACTGTGTTGCTGCGCAGCAGAGAGCAGCCTCTGGACTGATTCTATTCAAATGCTTTTCCTGTATGAAAGTGAGCAGTGAAAGCAACGATGAATGCACCAATGTAAAAGGGATTGTGTGCTGAATAGGTCGTTCACCAGCTTTCAATCCTGGCTCTTCTGCTGTGGGAGCAGAGGCCAAACGTTCGTGCTGTACTAACTGTGCTGCTGGGCAGCTGAGAGACACCACCTGAGAATTTGCATTCAAATGGACTTTTAGGTAGGAAACCGAGGAGAGACTGCAATGATGGTGACCCCGTTGCAAAGCTGCTTGTGTGCTGAAGAAGCAGAGCACTAGCTTTCCCTGCTGCTCCTTCTGCCGTGTGAGCAGATGCCACTGTTCATTCTGTGCTGACTGTGTTGCTGCGCAGCAGAGAGCAGCCTCAGGACTGATTCTATTCAAATGCTTTTCCTGTACGAGTGTTAGCAGTGAAAGCAACGATGGAGGCACCAATGTAAAGGGGATTGTGTGCTGAACAGGTCCAGCACCAGCTTTCAATCCCTGCTCTTCTGCTGTGGGAGCAGATGCCAAACGTTCGTGCAGTACTCACTGTGCTGCTGGGCAGCTGAGACCGCTTGAGAATTTGGATTCAAATGGACTTTTAGGTAGGAAACCGAGGAGAGACTGCAATGATGGTGACCCCGTTGAAAAGCTGCTTGTGTGCTGAAGAAGCAGAGCACTAGCTTTCCCTGCTGCTCCTTCTGCCGTGTGAGCAGATGCCACTGTTCATTCTGTGCTGAGTGTGTTGCTGCGCAGCAGAGAGCAGGCTCTGGACTGATTCCATTCAAATGCTTTTCCTGTATGAAAGTGAGCAGTGAAAGCAACGATGGAGGCACCAATGTAAAAGGGATTGTGTGCTGAACAGGTCCAGCACCAGCTTTCAATCCTGGCTCTTCTGCTGTGGGAGCAGAGGCCAAACGTTCGTGCTGTACTCACTGTGCTGCTGGGCAGCTGAGAGACACCACCTGAGAATTTGGATTCAAATGGACTTTTAGGTATGAACCCGAGGAGAGACTGCAATGATGGTGACCCCGTTGCAAAGCTGCTTGTGTGCTGAAGAAGCAGAGCACTAGCTTTCCCTGCTGCTCTTCTGCCGTGTGAGCAGATGCCACTGTTCATTCTGTGCTGACTGTGTTGCTGCGCAGCAGAGAGCAGGCTCTGGACTGATTCCATTCAAATGCTTTTCCTGTATGAAAGTGAGCAGTGAAAGCAACGATGAATGCACCAATGTAAAAGGGATTGTGTGCGGAACAGGTCCAGCACCAGCTTTCAATCCTGGCTCTTCTGGTGTGGGAGCAGAGGCCAAACGTTCGTGCTGTACTAACTGTGCTGCTGGGCAGCTGAGAGACACCACCTGAGAATTTGGATTCAAATGGACTTTTAGGTATGAAACCGAGGAGAGACTGCAATGATGGTGACCCCGTTGCAAAGCTTCTTGTGTGCTGAAGAAGCAGAGCACTAGCTTTCCCTGCTGCTCCTTCTGCCGTGTGAGCAGATGCCACTGTTCATTCTGTGCTGACTGTGTTGCTGAGCAGCAGAGAGCAGCCTCTGGACTGATTCCATTCAAATGCTTTTCCTGTATGAATGTGAGCAGTGAAAGCAACGATGGAGGCACCAATGTAAAGGTGATTGTGTGCTGAACAGGTCCAGCACCAGCTTTCAATCCTGGCTCTTCTCCTGTGGGAGCAGAGGCCAAACGTTCGTGCTGTACTAACTGTGCTGCTGGGCAGCTGAGAGACACCACCTGAGAATTTGGATTCAAATGGACTTTTAGGTAGTAAACCGAGGAGAGACTGCAATGATGGTGACCCCGTTGCAAAGCTGCTTGTGTGCTGAAGAAGCAGAGCACTAGCTTTCCCTGCTGCTCCTTCTGCCGTGTGAGCAGATGCCACTTTTCATTCTGTGCTGACTGTGTTCCTGCGCAGCAGAGAGCAGGCTCTGGACTGATTCCATTCAAATGCTTTTCCTGTATGAAAGTGAGCAGTGAAAGCAACGATGGCGGCACCAATGTAAAAGGGATTGTGTGCTGAACAGGTCCAGCACCAGCTTTCAATCCTGGCTCTTCTGCTGTGGGAGCAGAGGCCAAACGTTCGTGCTGTACTCACTGTGCTGCTGGGCAGCTGAGACCGCTTGAGAATTTGGATTCAAATGGACTTTTAGGTATGAACCCGAGGAGAGACTGCAATGATGGTGACCCCGTTGCAAAGCTGCTTGTGTGCTGAAGAAGCAGAGCACTAGCTTTCCCTGCTGCTCCTTCTGCCGTGTGAGCAGATGCCACTGTTCATTCTGTGCTGACTGTGTTGCTGCGCAGCAGAGAGCAGCCTCTGGACTGATTCCATTCAAATGCTTTTCCTGTATGAAAGTGAGCAGTGAAAGCAACGATGAATGCACCAATGTAAAAGGGATTGTGTGCTGAACAGGTCCAGCACCAGCTTTCAATCCTGGCTCTTCTGCTGTGGGAGCAGAGGCCAAACGTTCGTGCAGTACTAACTGTGCTGCTGGGCAGCTGAGCGACACCACCTGAGAATTCGGATTCAAAAGGACTTTTAGGTATGAAGCCGAGGAGAGACTGCAATGATGGTGACCCCGTTGCAAAGCTGCTTGTGTGCTGAAGAAGCAGAGCACTAGCTTTCCCTGCTGCTCCTTCTGCCGTGTGAGCAGATGCCACTGTTCAGTCTGTGCTGTGTTGCTGCCAGCAGGGAGCAGGCTCTGGACTGATTCTATTCAAATGCTTTTCCTGTACGAGTGTTAGCAGTGAAAGCAACGATGGATGCACCAATGTAAAGGGGATTGTGTGCTGAACAGGTCCAGCACCAGCTTTCAATCCTGGCTCTTCTGCTGTGGGAGCAGAGGCCAAACGTTCGTGCTGTACTCACTGTGCTGCTGGGCAGCTGAGACCGCTTGAGAATTTGGATTCAAATGGACTTTTAGGTATGAAACCGAGGAGAGACTGCAATGATGGTGACCCCGTTGCAAAGCTGCTTGTGTGCTGAAGAAGCAGAGCACTAGCTTTCCCTGCTGCTCCTTCTGCCGTGTGAGCAGATGCCACTGTTCATTCTGTGCTGACTGTGTTGCTGCGCAGCAGAGAGCAGCCTCAGGACTGATTCTATTCAAATGCTTTTCCTGTACGAGTGTTAGCAGTGAAAGCAACGATGGATGCACCAATGTAAAGGGGATTGTGTGCTGAACAGGTCCAGCACCAGCTTTCAATCCTTGCTCTTCTGCTGTGGGAGCAGATGCCAAACGTTCGTGCAGTACTCACTGTGCTGCTGGGCAGCTGAGACCGCTTGAGAATTTGGATTCAAATGGACTTTTAGGTATGAAACCGAGGAGAGACTGCAATGATGGTGACCCCGTTGCAAAGCTGCTTGTGTGCTGAAGAAGCAGAGCACTAGCTTTCCCTGCTGCTCCTTCTGCCGTGTGAGCAGATGCCACTGTTCATTCTGTGCTGACTGTGTTCCTGCGCAGCAGAGAGCAGGCTCTGGACTGATTCCATTCAAATGCTTTTCCTGTATGAAAGTGAGCAGTGAAAGAAACGATGGAGGCACCAATGTAAAGGGGATTGTGTGCTGAACAGGTCCAGCACCAGCTTTCAATCCTGGCTCTTCTGCTGTGGGAGCAGAGGCCAAACGTTCGTGCAGTACTCACTGTGCTGCTGGGCAGCTGAGACCGCTTGAGAATTTGGATTCAAATGGACTTTTAGGTATGAAACCGAGGAGAGACTGCAATGATGGTGACCCCGTTGCAAAGCTGCTTGTGTGCTGAAGAAGCAGAGCACTAGCTTTCCCTGCTGCTCCTTCTGCCGTGTGAGCTGATGCTACTGTTCATTCTGTGCTGACTGTGTTGCTGCGCAGCAGAGAGCAGCCTCTGGACTGATTCCATTCAAATGCTTTTCCTGTATGAAAGTGAGCAGTGAAAGCAACGATGAATGCACCAATGTAAAAGGGATTGTGTGCTGAACAGGTCCAGCACCAGCTTTCAATCCTGGCTCTTCTGCTGTGGGAGCAGAGGCCAAACGTTCGTGCTGTACTCACTGTGCTGCTAGGCAGCTGAGCGACACCACCTGAGAATTTGCATTCAAATGGACTTTTAGGTAGGAAACCGAGGAGAGACTGCAATGATGGTGACCCCGTTGCAAAGCTGCTTGTGTGCTGAAGAAGCAGAGCACTAGCTTTCCCTGCTGCTCCTTCTGCCGTGTGAGCAGATGCCACTGTTCATTCTGTGCTGTGTTGCTGCGCAGCAGAGAGCAGCCTCTGGACTGGTTCCATTCAAATGCTTTTCCTGTATGAAAGTGAGCAGTGAAAGCAACGATGGAGGCACCAATGTAAAGGTGATTGTGTGCTGAACAGGTCCAGCACCAGCTTTCAATCCTGGCTCTTCTGCTGTGGGAGCAGAGGCCAAACGTTCGTGCTGTACTAACTGTGCTGCTGGGCAGCTGAGAGACACCACCTGAGAATTTGGATTCAAATGGACTTTTAGGTATGAACCCGAGGAGAGACTGCAATGATGGTGACCCCGTTGCAAAGCTGCTTGTGTGCTGAAGAAGCAGAGCACTAGCTTTCCCTGCTGCTCCTTCTGCCGTGGGAGCAGATGCCACTGTTCATTCTGTGCTGACTGTGTTGCTGCGCAGCAGAGAGCAGCCTCTGGACTGATTCCATTCAAATGCTTTTCCTGTATGAAAGTGAGCACTGAAAGCAACGATGAATGCACCAATGTAAAAGGGATTGTGTGCTGAACAGGTCCAGCACCAGCTTTCAATCCTGGCTCTTCTGCTGTGGGAGCAGAGGCCAAACGTTCGTGCTGTACTCACTGTGCTGCTGGGCAGCTGAGACCGCTTGAGAGACACCACCTGAGAATTTGGATTCAAATGGACTTTTAGGTATGAAACCGAGGAGAGACTGCAATGATGGTGACCCCGTTGCAAAGCTGCTTGTGTGCTGAAGAAGCAGAGCACTAGCTTTCCCTGCTGGTCCTTCTGCCGTGTGAGCAGATGCCACTGTTCATTCTGTGCTGACTGTGTTGCTGCGCAGCAGAGAGCAGGCTCTGGACTGATTCTATTCAAATGCTTTTCCTGTACGAGTGTTAGCAGTGAAAGAAACGATGAATGCACCAATGTAAAGGTGATTGTGTGCTGAACAGGTCCAGCACCAGCTTTCAATCCTGGCTCTTCTGCTGTCGGAGCAGAGGCCAAACGTTCGTGCTGTACTCACTGTGCTGCTGGGCAGCTGAGACCGCTTGAGAGACACCACCTGAGAATTTGGATTCAAATGGACTTTTAGGTATGAAACCGAGGAGAGACTGCAATGATGGTGACCCCGTTGCAAAGCTGCTTGTGTGCTGAAGAAGCAGAGCACTAGCTTTCCCTGCTGGTCCTTCTGCCGTGTGAGCAGATGCCACTGTTCATTCTGTGCTGACTGTGTTGCTGCGCAGCAGAGAGCAGGCTCTGGACTGATTCTATTCAAATGCTTTTCCTGTACGAGTGTTAGCAGTGAAAGAAACGATGAATGCACCAATGTAAAGGTGATTGTGTGCTGAACAGGTCCAGCACCAGCTTTCAATCCTGGCTCTTCTGCTGTCGGAGCAGAGGCCAAACGTTCGTGCTGTACTCACTGTGCTGCTGGGCAGCTGAGACCGCTTGAGAATTTGGATTTAAATGGACTTTTAGGTATGAAACCGAGGAGAGACTGCAATGATGGTGACCCCGTTGCAAAGCTGCTTGTGTGCTGAAGAAGCAGAGCACTAGCTTTCTCTGCTGCTCCTTCTGCCCTTGAGCAGATGCCACTGTTCATTCTGTGCTGACTGTGTTGCTGCGCAGCAGAGAGCAGCCTCTGGACTGATTCCAGTCAAATGCTTTTCCTGTATGAAAGTGAGCAGTGAAAGCAACGATGGAGGCACCAATGTAAAGGGGATTGTGTGCTGAACAGGTCCAGCACCAGCTTTCAATCCTGGCTCTTCTGCTGTGGGAGCAGAGGCCAAACGTTCGTGCTGTACTCACTGTGCTGCTGGGCAGCTGAGAGACACCACCTGAGAATTTGGATTCAAATGGACTTTTAGGTATGAAACCGAGGAGAGACTGCAATGATGGTGACCCCGTTGCAAAGCTGCTTGTGTGCTGAAGAAGCAGAGCACTAGCTTTCCCTGCTGCTCCTTCTGCCGTGTGAGCAGATGCCACTGTTCATTCTGTGCTGACTGTGTTGCTGGGCAGCAGAGAGCAGCCTCTGGACTGATTCCATTCAAATGCTTTTCCTGTATGAAAGAGAGCACTGAAAGCAACGATGAATGCACCAATGTAAAAGGGATTGTGTGCT
Organism: Pezoporus flaviventris; assembly: GCF_033815535.1. Lineage (NCBI taxonomy): Eukaryota > Metazoa > Chordata > Aves > Psittaciformes > Psittacidae > Pezoporus > Pezoporus flaviventris. The sequence goes on from NW_026892941.1 coordinate 138,339, forward strand.
GAACAGGTCCAGCACCAGCTTTCAATCCTGGCTCTTCTGCTGTCGGAGCAGAGGCCAAACGTTCGTGCTGTACTAACTGTGCTGCTGGGCAGCTGAGAGACACCACCTGAGAATTTGGATTCAAATGGACTTTTAGGTATGAAACCGAGGAGAGACTGCAATGATGGTGACCCCGTTGCAAAGCTGCTTGTGTGCTGAAGAGACACAGCACTAGCTTTCCCTGCTGGTCCTTCTGCCGTGTGAGCAGATGCCACTGTTCATTCTGTGCTGACTGTGTTGCTGCCAGCAGGGAGCAGGCTCTGGACTGATTTTATACAAATGCTTTTCCTGTACGAGTGTTAGCAGTGAAAGCAACGACGAATGCACCAATGTAAAAGGGATTGTGTGCTGAACAGGTCCAGCACCAGCTTTCAATCCTGGCTCTTCTGCTGTGGGAGCAGAGGCCAAACGTTCGTGCTGTACTCACTGTGCTGCTGGGCAGCTGAGAGTCACCACCTGAGAATTTGGATTCAAATGGACTTTTAGGTATGAAACCGAGGAGAGACTGCAATGATGGTGACCCCGTTGCAAAGCTGCTTGTGTGCTGAAGAAGCAGAGCACTAGCTTTCCCTGCTGCTCCTTCTGCCGTGTGAGCAGATGCCACTGTTCATTCTGTGCTGACTGTGTTGCTGCGCAGCAGAGAGCAGGCTCTGGACTGATTCTATTCAAATGCTTTTCCTGTACGAGTGTTAGCAGTGAAAGCAACGATGGATGCACCAATGTAAAGGGGATTGTGTGCTGAACAGGTCCAGCACCAGCTTTCAATCCTTGCTCTTCTGCTGTGGGAGCAGATGCCAAACGTTCGTGCAGTACTCACTGTGCTGCTGGGCAGCTGAGACCGCTTGAGAATTTGGATTCAAATTTACTTTTAGGTATGAAACCGAGGAGAGACTGCAATGATGGTGACCCCGTTGCAAAGCTGCTTGTGTGCTGAAGAAGCAGAGCACTAGCTTTCCCTGCTGCTCCTTCTGCCGTGTGAGCAGATGCTACTGTTCATTCTGTGCTGACTGTGTTGCTGCGCAGCAGAGAGCAGCCTCTGGACTGATTCCATTCAAATGCTTTTCCTGTATGAAAGTGAGCAGTGAAAGCAACGATGAATGCACCAATGTAAAAGGGATTGTGTGCTGAACAGGTCCAGCACCAGCTTTCAATCCTGGCTCTTCTGCTGTGGGAGCAGAGGCCAAACGTTCGTGCTGTACTAACTGTGCTGCTGGGCAGCTGAGAGAGACCACCTGAGAATTCGGATTCAAATGGACTTTTAGGTATGAAACCGAGGAGAGACTGCAATGATGGTGACCCCGTTGCAAAGCTGCTTGTGTGCTGAAGAAGCAGAGCACTAGCTTTCCCTGCTGCTCCTTCTGCCGTGTGAGCAGATGCCACTGTTCATTCTGTGCTGTGTTGCTGCCAGCAGGGAGCAGGCTCTGGACTGATTCTATTCAAATGCTTTTCCTGTATGAGTGTTAGCAGTGAAAGCAACGATGGAGGCACCAATGTAAAGGGGATTGTGTGCTGAACAGGTCCAGCACCAGCTTTCAATCCTGGCTCTTCTGCTGTTGGAGCAGAGGCCAAACGTTCGTGCTGTACTCACTGTGCTGCTGGGCAGCTGAGAGACACCACCTGAGAATTTGGATTCAAATGGACTTTTAGGTATGAAACCGAGGAGAGACTGCAATGATGGTGACCCCGTTGCAAAGCAGCTTGTGTGCTGAAGAAGCAGAGCACTAGCTTTCCCTGCTGGTCCTTCTGCCCTTGAGCAGATGCTACTGTTCATTCTGTGCTGACTGTGTTGCTGCGCAGCAGAGAGCAGCCTCTGGACTGATTCCATTCAAATGCTTTTCCTGTATGAAAGTGAGCAGTGAAAGCAACGATGAATGCACCAATGTAAAAGGGATTGTGTGCTGAACAGGTCCAGCACCAGCTTTCAATCCTGGCTCTTCTGCTGTGGGAGCAGAGGCCAAACGTTCGTGCAGTACTCACTGTGCTGCTGGGCAGCTGAGACCGCTTGAGAATTTGGATTCAAATGGACTTTTAGGTATGAAACGGAGGAGAGACTGCAAAGATAGTGACCCCGTTGCAAAGCTGCTTGTGTGCTGAAGAAGCAGAGCACTAGCTTTCCCTGCTGCTCCTTCTGCCGTGTGAGCAGATGCCACTGTTCATTCTGTGCTTACTGTGTTCCTGCGCAGCAGAGAGCAGCCTCTGGACTGATTCCATTCAAATGCTTTTCCTGTATGAGTGTTAGCAGTGAAAGCAACGATGGAGGCACCAATGTAAAGGTGACTGTGTGCTGAACAGGTCCAGCACCAGCTTTCAATCCTGTCTCTTCTGCTGTGGGAGCAGAGGCCAAACGTTCGTGCTGTACTCACTGTGCGGCTGGGCAGCTGAGCGACACCACCTGAGAATTCGGATTCAAATAGACTTTTAGGTATGAAGCCGAGGAGAGACTGCAATGATGGTGACTCCGTTGCAAAGCTGCTTGTGTGCTGAAGAAGCAGAGCACTAGCTTTCCCTGCAGCTCCTTCTGCCGTGTGAGCAGATGCCACTGTTCATTCTGTGCTGTGTTGCTGCCAGCAGGGAGCAGGCTCTGGACGGATTCTATTCAAATGCTTTTCCTGTATGAGTGTTAGCTGTGAAAGCAACGATGGAGGCACCAATGTAAAGGGGATTGTGTGCTGAACAGGTCCAGCACCAGCTTTCAATCCTGGCTCTTCTGCTGTGGGAGCAGAGACCAAACGTTCGTGCTGTACTCACTGTGCTGCTGGGCAGCTGAGAGACACCACCTGAGAATTTGGATTCAAATGGACTTTTAGGTATGAAACCGAGGAGAGACTGCAATGATGGTGACCCCGTTGCAAAGCTGCTTGTGTGCTGAAGAAGCAGAGCACTAGCTTTCCCTGCTGCTCCTTCTGCCGTGTGAGCAGATGCCACTGTTCATTCTGTGCTGTGTTGCTGCCAGCAGGGAGCAGGCTCTGGACGGATTCTATTCAAATGCTTTTCCTGTATGAAAGTGAGCAGTGAAAGCAACGATGGAGGCACCAATGTAAAGGGGATTGTGTGCTGAACAGGTCCAGCACCAGCTTTCAATCCTGGCTCTTCTGCTGTGGGAGCAGAGACCAAACGTTCGTGCTGTACTCACTGTGCTGCTGGGCAGCTGAGCGACACCACCTGAGAATTCGGATTCAAATGGACTTTTAGGTATGAAGCCGAGGAGAGACTGCAATGATGGTGACCCCGTTGCAAAGCTGCTTGTGTGCTGAAGAAGCAGAGCACTAGCTTTCCCTGCTGCTCCTTCTGCCGTGTGAGCAGATGCCACTGTTCATTCTGTGCTGTGTTCCTGCGCAGCAGAGAGCAGGCTCTAGACTGATTCCATTCAAATGCTTTTCCTGTATGAAAGTGAGCAGTGAAAGCAACGATGGAGGCACCAATGTAAAGGGGATTGTGTGCTGAACAGGTCCAGCACCAGCTTTCAATCCTGGCTCTTCTGCTGTGGGAGCAGAGGCCAAACGTTCGTGCTGTACTAACTGTGCTGCTGGGCAGCTGAGAGACACCAACTGAGAATTTGGATTCAAATGGACTTTTAGGTAGGAAACCGAGGAGAGACTGCAATGATGGTGACCCCGTTGCAAAGCTGCTTGTGTGCTGAAGAAGCAGAGCACTAGCTTTCCCTGCTGCTCTTCTGCCGTGTGAGCAGATTCCACTGTTCATTCTGTGCTGACTGTGTTGCTGCGCAGCAGAGGGCAGGCTCTGGACTGATTCCATTCAAATGCTTTTCCTGTATGAAAGTGAGCAGTGAAAGCAACGATGGAGGCACCAGTGTAAAGGGGATTGTGTGCTGAACAGGTCCAGCACCAGCTTTCAATCCTGGCTCTTCTGCTGTGGGAGCAGAGGCCAAACGTTCGTGCTGTACTCACTGTGCTGCTGGGCAGCTGAGAGACACCACCTGAGAATTTGGATTCAAATTTACTTTTAGGTATGAAACCGAGGAGAGACTGCAATGATGGTGACCCCGTTGCAAAGCTGCTTGTGTGCTGAAGAAGCAGAGCACTAGCTTTCCCTGCTGCTCCTTCTGCCGTGTGAGCAGATGCCACTGTTCATTCTGTGCTGACTGTGTTCCTGCGCAGCAGAGAGCAGGCTCTGGACTGATTCCATTCAAATGCTTTTCCTGTATGAAAGTGAGCAGTGAAAGCAACGATGGAGGCACCAATGTAAAGGGGATTGTGTGCTGAACAGGTCCAGCACCAGCTTTCAATCCTGGCTCTTCTGCTGTGGGAGCAGAGGCCAAAAGTTCGTGCTGTACTAACTGTGCTGCTGGGCAGCTGAGAGACACCACCTGAGAATTTGGATTCAAATGGACTTTTAGGTATGAACCCGAGGAGAGACTGCAATGATGGGGACCCCGTTGCAAAGCTGCTTGTGTGCTGAAGAAGCAGAGCACTAGCTTTCCCTGCTGCTCCTTCTGCCGTGTGAGCAGATGCTACTGTTCATTCTGTGCTGACTGTGTTGCTGCGCAGCAGAGAGCAGCCTCTGGACTGATTCCATTCAAATGCTTTTCCTGTATGAAAGTGAGCAGTGAAAGCAACGATGAATGCACCAATGTAAAAGGGATTGTGTGCTGAACAGGTCCAGCACCAGCTTTCAATCCTGGCTCTTCTGCTGTGGGAGCAGAGGCCAAACGTTCGTGCTGTACTCACTGTGCTGCTGGGCAGCTGAGAGAGACCACCTGAGAATTTGGATTCAAATGGACTTTTAGGTATGAAACCGAGGAGAGACTGCAATGATGGTGACCCCGTTGCAAAGCTGCTTGTGTGCTGAAGAAGCAGAGCACTAGCTTTCCCTGCTGCTCCTTCTGCCGTGTGAGCAGATGCCACTGTTCATTCTGTGCTGTGTTGCTGCCAGCAGGGAGCAGGCTCTGGACGGATTCTATTCAAATGCTTTTCCTGTATGAAAGTGAGCAGTGAAAGCAACGATGGAGGCACCAATGTAAAGGGGATTGTGTGCTGAACAGGTCCAGCACCAGCTTTCAATCCTGGCTCTTCTGCTGTGGGAGCAGAGACCAAACGTTCGTGCTGTACTCACTGTGCTGCTGGGCAGCTGAGCGACACCACCTGAGAATTCGGATTCAAATGGACTTTTAGGTATGAAGCCGAGGAGAGACTGCAATGATGGTGACCCCGTTGCAAAGCTGCTTGTGTGCTGAAGAAGCAGAGCACTAGCTTTCCCTGCTGCTCCTTCTGCCGTGTGAGCAGATGCCACTGTTCATTCTGTGCTGTGTTCCTGCGCAGCAGAGAGCAGGCTCTAGACTGATTCCATTCAAATGCTTTTCCTGTATGAAAGTGAGCAGTGAAAGCAACGATGGAGGCACCAATGTAAAGGGGATTGTGTGCTGAACAGGTCCAGCACCAGCTTTCAATCCTGGCTCTTCTGCTGTGGGAGCAGAGACCAAACGTTCGTGCTGTACTCACTGTGCTGCTGGGCAGCTGAGCGACACCACTTGAGAATTCGGATTCAAATGGACTTTTAGGTATGAAGCCGAGGAGAGACTGCAATGATGGTGACCCCGTTGCAAAGCTGCTTGTGTGCTGAAGAAGCAGAGCACTAGCTTTCCCTGCTGCTCCTTCTGCCGTGTGAGCAGATGCCACTGTTCATTCTGTGCTGACTGTGTTGCTGCGCAGCAGAGGGCAGCCTCTGGACTGATTCCATTCAAATGCTTTTCCTGTATGAAAGTGAGCAGTGAAAGCAACGATGGAGGCACCAATGTAAAAGGGATTGTGTGCTGAACAGGTCCAGCACCAGCTTTCAATCCTGGCTCTTCTGGTGTGGGAGCAGAGGCCAAACGTTCGTGCTGTACTAACTGTGCTGCTGGGCAGCTGAGAGACACCACCTGAGAATTTGGATTCAAATGGACTTTTAGGTATGAAACCGAGGAGAGACTGCAATGATGGTGACCCCGTTGCAAAGCTGCTTGTGTGCTGAAGAGACACAGCACTAGCTTTCCCTGCTGCTCCTTCTGCCGTGTGAGCAGATGCCACTCTTCATTCTGTGCTGTGTTGCTGCGCAGCAGAGAACAGGGTCTGGACTGATTCCATTCAAATGCTTTTCCTGTATGAAAGTGAGCAGTGAAAGACACGATGGAGGCACCAATGTAAAGGGGATTGTGTGCTGAACAGGTCCAGCACCAGCTTTCAATCCTGGCTCTTCTGCTGTGGGAGCAGAGGACAAACGTTCGTGCTGTACTCACTGGCGGCTGGGTAGCTGAGAGACACCACCTGAGAATTTGGATTCAAATGGACTTTTAGGTATGAAACCGAGGAGAGACTGCAATGATGGTGACCCCGTTGCAAAGCTGCTTGTGTGCTGAAGAAGCAGAGCACTAGCTTTCCCTGCTGCTCCTTCTGCCGTGAGAGCAGATGCCACTCTTCATTCTGTGCTGACTGTGTTGCTGCGCAGCAGAGAGCAGCCTCTGGACTGATTCCATTCAAATGCTTTTCCTGTATGAATGTGAGCAGTGAAAGCAACGATGGAGGCACCAATGTAAAGGTGATTGTGTGCTGAACAGGTCCAGCACCAGCTTTCAATCCTGGCTCTTCTGCTGTGGGAGCAGAGGCCAAACGTTCGTGCTATGCTAACTGTGCTGCTGGGCAGCTGAGAGACACCACCTGAGAATTTGGATTCAAATGGACTTTTAGGTAGGAAACCGAGGAGAGACTGCAATGATGGTGACCCCGTTGCAAAGCTGCTTGTGTGCTGAAGAAGCAGAGCACTAGCTTTCCCTGCTGCTCCTTCTGCCGTGTGAGCAGATGCCACTGTTCATTCTGTGCTGACTGTGTTGCTGCGCAGCAGAGAGCAGCTTCTGGACTGATTCCATTCAAATGCTTTTCCTGTATGAAAGTGAGCAGTGAAAGCAACGATGAATGCACCAATGTAAAAGGGATTGTGTGCTGAACAGGTCCAGCACCAGCTTTCAATCCTGGCTCTTCTGCTGTCGGAGCAGAGGCCAAACGTTCGTGCTGTACTAACTGTGCTGCTGGGCAGCTGAGAGACACCACCTGAGAATTTGGATTCAAATGGACTTTTAGGTATGAACCCGAGGAGAGACTGCAATGATGGTGACCCCGTTGCAAAGCTGCTTGTGTGCTGAAGAAGCAGAGCACTAGCTTTCCCTGCTGCTCCTTCTGCCGTGTGAGCAGATGCCACTGTTCATTCTGTGCTGACTGTGTTCCTGCGCAGCAGAGAGCAGGCTCTGGACTGATTCCATTCAAAAGCTTTTCCTGTATGAAAGTGAGCAGTGAAAGCAACGATGGAGGCACCAAAGTAAAGGGGATTGTGTGCTGAACAGGTCCAGCACCAGCTTTCAATCCTGGCTCTTCTGCTGTGGGAGCAGAGGCCAAACGTTCGTGCTGTACTAACTGTGCTGCTGGGCAGCTAAGAGACACCACCTGAGAATTTGGATTCAAATGGACTTTTAGGTATGAAACCGAGGAGAGACTGCAATGATGGTGACCCCGTTGCAAAGCTGCTTGTGTGCTGAAGAAGCAGAGCACTAGCTTTCCCTGCTGCTCTTCTGCCGTGTGAGCAGATGCCACTGTTCATTCTGTGCTGTGTTGCTGCCAGCAGGGAGCAGGCTCTGGACGGATTCTATTCAAATGCTTTTCCTGTATGAGTGTTAGCAGTGAAAGCAACGATGGAGGCACCAATGTAAAGGGGATTGTGTGCTGAACAGGTCCAGCACCAGCTTTCAATCCTGGCTCTTCTGCTGTTGGAGCAGAGGCCAAACGTTCGTGCTGTACTCACTGTGCTGCTGGGCAGCTGAGAGACACCACCTGAGAATTTGGATTCAAATGGACTTTTAGGTATGAAACCGAGGAGAGACTGCAATGCTGGTGACCCCGTTGCAAAGCTGCTTGTGTGCTGAAGAAGCAGAGCACTAGCTTTCCCTGCTGCTCCTTCTGCCGTGTGAGCAGATGCCACTGTTCATTCTGTGCTGACTGTGTTGCTGCGCAGCAGAGAGCAGCCTCTGGACTGATTCCATTCAAATGCTTTTCCTGTATGAAAGTGAGCAGTGAAAGCAACGATGGAGGCACCAATGTAAAGGGGATTGTGTGCTGAACAGGTCCAGCACCAGCTTTTAATCCTTGCTCTTCTGCTGTGGGAGCAGATGCCAAACGTTCGTGCAGTACTCACTGTGCTGCTGGGCAGCTGAGACCGCTTGAGAATTTGGATTCTAATGGACTTTTAGGTATGAAACCGAGGAGAGACTGCAATGATGGTGACCCCGTTGCAAAGCTGCTTGTGTGCTGAAGAAGCAGAGCACTAGCTTTCCCTGCTGCTCCTTCTGCCGTGTGAGCAGATGCCACTGTTCATTCTGTGCTGACTGTGTTCCTGCGCAGCAGAGAGCAGGCTCTGGACGGATTCTATTCAAATGCTTTTCCTGTATGAAAGTGAGCAGTGAAAGCAACGATGGAGGCACCAATGTAAAGGGGATTGTGTGCTGAACAGGTCCAGCACCAGCTTTCAATCCTGGCTCTTCTGCTGTGGGAGCAGAGGCCAAACGTTCGTGCTGTACTAACTGTGCTGCTGGGCAGCTGAGAGACACCACCTGAGAATTCGGATTCAAATGGACTTTTAGGTATGAACCCGAGGAGAGACTGCAATGATGGTGACCCCGTTGCAAAGCTGCTTGTGTGCTGAAGAAGCAGAGCACTAGCTTTCCCTGCTGCTCCTTCTGCCGTGTGAGCAGATGCCACTGTTCATTCTGTGCTGACTGTGTTGCTGCGCAGCAGAGAGCAGGCTCTGGACTGATTCCATTCAAATGCTTTTCCTGTATGAAAGTGAGCAGTGAAAGCAACGATGAATGCACCAATGTAAAAGGGATTGTGTGCTGAACAGGTCCAGCACCAGCTTTCAATCCTGGCTCTTCTGCTGTGGGAGCAGAGGCCAAACGTTCGTGCTGTACTAACTGTGCTGCTGGGCAGCTGAGAGACACCACCTGAGAATTTGGATTCAAAAGGACTTTTAGGTATGAAAAAGAGGAGAGACTGCAATGATGGTGACCCCGTTGCAAAGCTGCTTGTGTGCTGAAGAAGCAGAGCACTAGCTTTCCCTGCTGCTCCTTCTGCTGTGTGAGCAGATGCCACTGTTCATTCTGTGCTGACTGTGTTGCTGCGCAGCAGAGAGCAGCCTCTGGACTGATTCCATTCAAATGCTTTTCCTGTATGAAAGTGAGCAGTGAAAGCAACGATGAATGCACCAATGTAAAAGGGATTGTGTGCTGAACAGGTCCATCACCAGCTTTCAATCCTGGCTCTTCTGCTGTGGGAGCAGAGGCCAAACGTTCGTGCTGTACTAACTGTGCTGCTGGGCAGCTGAGAGACACCACCTGAGAATTTGGATTCAAATGGACTTTTAGGTAGGAAACCGAGGAGTGACTGCAATGATGGTGACCCCGTTGCAAAGCTGCTTGTGTGCTGAAGAAGCAGAGCACTAGCTTTCCCTGCTGCTCTTCTGCCGTGTGAGCAGATGCCACTGTTCATTCTGTGCTGTGTTGCTGCCAGCAGGGAGCAGGCTCTGGACGGATTCTATTCAAATGCTTTTCCTGTATGAGTGTTAGCAGTGAAAGCAACGATGGAGGCACCAATGTAAAGGGGATTGTGTGCTGAACAGGTCCAGCACCAGCTTTCAATCCTGGCTCTTCTGCTGTTGGAGCAGAGGCCAAACGTTCGTGCTGTACTCACTGTGCTGCTGGGCAGCTGAGAGACACCACCTGAGAATTTGGATTCAAATGGACTTTTAGGTATGAACCCGAGGAGAGACTGCAATGATGGTGACCCCGTTGCAAAGCTGCTTGTGTGCTGAAGAAGCAGAGCACTAGCTTTCCCTGCTGCTCCTTCTGCCGTGTGAGCAGATGCCACTGTTCATTCTGTGCTGACTGTGTTCCTGCGCAGCAGAGGGCAGGCTCTGGACTGATTCCATTCAAATGCTTTTCCTGTATGAAAGTGAGCAGTGAAAGCAACGATGGAGGCACCAGTGTAAAGGGGATTGTGTGCTGAACAGGTCCAGCACCAGCTTTCAATCCTGGCTCTTCTGCTGTGGGAGCAGAGGCCAAACGTTCGTGCTGTACTCACTGTGCTGCTGGGCAGCTGAGAGACACCACCTGAGAATTTGGATTCAAATGGACTTTTAGGTATGAAACCGAGGAGAGACTGCAATGATGGTGACCCCGTTGCAAAGCTGCTTGTGTGCTGAAGAAGCAGAGCACTAGCTTTCCCTGCTGCTCCTTCTGCCGTGTGAGCAGATGCCACTGTTCATTCTGTGCTGTGTTGCTGCCAGCAGGGAGCAGGCTCTGGACGGATTCTATTCAAATGCTTTTCCTGTATGAGTGTTAGCAGTGAAAGCAACGATGGAGGCACCAATGTAAAGGGGATTGTGTGCTGAAAAGGTCCAGCACCAGCTTTCAATCCTGGCTCTTCTGCTGTGGGAGCAGAGGCCAAACGTTCGTGCTGTACTCTCTGTGCTGCTGGGCAGCTGAGAGACACCACCTGAGAATTTGGATTCAAATGGACTTTTAGGTATGAAACCGAGGAGAGACTGCAATGATGGTGACCCCGTTGCAAAGCTGCTTGTGTGCTGAAGAAGCAGAGCACTAGCTTTCCCTGCTGCTCCTTCTGCCGTGTGAGCAGATGCTACTGTTCATTCTGAGCTGACTGTGTTGCTGCGCAGCAGAGAGCAGCCTCTGGACTGATTCCATTCAAATGCTTTTCCTGTATGAAAGTGAGCAGTGAAAGCAACGATGAATGCACCAATGTAAAAGGGATTGTGTGCTGAACAGGTCCAGCACCAGCTTTCAATCCTGGCTCTTCTGCTGTGGGAGCAGAGGCCAAACGTTCGTGCTGTACTAACTGTGCTGCTGGGCAGCTGAGAGACACCACCTGAGAATTTGGATTCAAATGGACTTTTAGGTATGAAACCGAGGAGAGACTGCAATGATGGTGACCCCGTTGCAAAGCTGCTTGTGTGCTGAAGAAGCAGAGCACTAGCTTTCCCTGCTGCTCCTTCTGCCGTGTGAGCAGATGCCACTGTTCATTCTGTGCTGTGTTGCTGCCAGCAGGGAGCAGGCTCTGGACGGATTCTATTCAAATGCTTTTCCTGTACGAGTGTTAGCAGTGAAAGCAACGATGGATGCACCAATGTAAAGGGGATTGTGTGCTGAAAAGGTCCAGCACCAGCTTTCAATCCTTGCTCTTCTGCTGTGGGAGCAGATGCCAAACGTTCGTGCAGTACTCACTGTGCTGCTGGGCAGCTGAGACCTCTTGAGAATTTGGATTCAAATGGACTTTTAGGTATGAAACCGAGGAGAGACTGCAATGATGGTGACCCCGTTGCAAAGCTGCTTGCGTGCTGAAGAGGCAGAGCACTAGCTTTCCCTGCTGGTCCTTCTGCCCTTGAGCAGATGCTACTGTTCATTCTGTGCTGACTGTGTTGCTGCGCAGCAGAGAGCAGCCTCTGGACTGATTCCATTCAAATGCTTTTCTTGTATGAAAGTGAGCAGTGAAAGCAACGATGAATGCACCAATGTAAAAGGGATTCTGTGCTGAACAGGTCCAGCACCAGCTTTAAATCCTGGCTCTTCTGCTGTGGGAGCAGAGGCCAAACGTTCGTGCAGTACTCACTGTGCTGCTGGGCAGCTGAGACCGCTTGAGAATTTGGATTCAAATGGACTTTTAGGTATGAAACCGAGGAGAGACTGCAATGATGGTGACCCCGTTGCAAAGCTGCTTGTGTGCTGAAGAAGCAGAGCACTAGCTTTCCCTGCTGCTCCTTCTGCCGTGTGAGCAGATGCCACTGTTCATTCTGTGCTGACTGTGTTCCTGCGCAGCAGAGAGCAGGCTCTGGACTGATTCCATTCAAATGCTTTTCCTGTATGAAAGTGAGCAGTGAAAGCAACGATGGAGGCACCAATGTAAAGGGGATTGTGTGCTGAACAGGTCCAGCACCAGCTTTCAATCCTGGCTCTTCTGCTGTGGGAGCAGAGGCCAAACGTTCGTGCTGTACTCACTGTGCTGCTAGGCAGCTGAGCGACACCACCTGAGAATTCGTATTCAAATGGACTTTTAGGTATGAAACCGAGGAGAGACTGCAATGATGGTGACCCCGTTGCAAAGCTGCTTGTGTGCTGAAGAAGCAGAGCACTAGCTTTCCCTGCTGCTCCTTCTGCCGTGTGAGCAGATGCCACTGTTCATTCTGTGCTGACTGTGTTGCTGCGCAGCAGAGAGCAGCCTCTGGACTGATTCCATTCAAATGCTTTTCCTGTATGAATGTGAGCAGTGAAAGCAACGATGGAGGCACCAATGTAAAGGTGATTGTGTGCTGAACAGGTCCAGCACCAGCTTTCAATCCTGGCTTTTCTGCTGTGGGAGCAGAGGCCAAACGTTCGTGCTGTACTCACTGTGCTGCTGGGCAGCTGAGAGACACCACCTGAGAATTTGGATTCAAATGGACTTTTAGGTATGAACCCGAGGAGAGACTGCAATGATGGTGACCCCGTTGCAAAGCTGCTTGTGTGCTGAAGAAGCAGAGCACTAGCTTTCCCTGCTGCTCCTTCTGCCGTGTGAGCAGATGCCACTGTTCATTCTGTGCTGACTGTGTTGCTGCGCAACAGAGAGCAGCCTCTGGACTGGTTCCATTCAAATGCTTTTCCTGTATGAATGTGAGCAGTGAAAGCAACGATGGAGGCACCAATGTAAAGGTGATTGTGTGCTGAAGAGGTCCAGCACCAGCTTTCAATCCTGGCTCTTCTGCTGTGGGAGCAGAGGCCAAACGTTCGTGCTGTACTAACTGTGCTGCTGGGCAGCTGAGAGACACCACCTGAGAATTTGGATTCAAATGGACTTTTAGGTATGAACCCGAGGAGAGACTGCAATGATGGTGACCCCGTTGCAAAGCTGCTTGTGTGCTGAAGAAGCAGAGCACTAGCTTTCCCTGCTGCTCCTTCTGCCGTGTGAGCAGATGCCACTGTTCATTCTGTGCTGACTGTGTTGCTGCGCAGCAGAGAGCAGCCTCTGGACTGATTCCATTCAAATGCTTTTCCTGTATGAAAGTGAGCAGTGAAAGCAACGATGGAGGCACCAATGTAAAGGGGATTGTGTGCTGAACAGGTCCAGCACCAGCTTTTAATCCTTGCTCTTCTGCTGTGGGAGCAGATGCCAAACGTTCGTGCAGTACTCACTGTGCTGCTGGGCAGCTGAGACCGCTTGAGAATTTGGATTCTAATGGACTTTTAGGTATGAAACCGAGGAGAGACTGCAATGATGGTGACCCCGTTGCAAAGCTGCTTGTGTGCTGAAGAAGCAGAGCACTAGCTTTCCCTGCTGCTCCTTCTGCCGTGTGAGCAGATGCCACTGTTCATTCTGTGCTGACTGTGTTCCTGCGCAGCAGAGAGCAGGCTCTGGACTGATTCCATTCAAATGCTTTTCCTGTATGAAAGTGAGCAGTGAAAGCAACGATGGAGGACCAGTGTAAAGGGGATTGTGTGCTGAACAGGTCCAGCACCAGCTTTCAATCCTGGCTCTTCTGCTGTGGGAGCAGAGGACAAACGTTCGTGCTGTACTCACTGTGCTGCTGGGCAGCTGAGAGACACCACCTGAGAATTTGGATTCAAAAGGACTTTTAGGTATGAAAAAGAGGAGAGACTGCAATGATGGTGACCCCGTTGCTAAGCTGCTTGTGTGCTGAAGAAGCAGAGAACTAGCTTTCCCTGCTGCTCCTTCTGCCGTGTGAGCAGATGCCACTGTTCATTCTGTGCTGACTGTGTTCCTGCGCAGCAGAGAGCAGCCTCTGGACTGATTCTATTCAAATGCTTTTCCTGTATGAAAGTGAGCAGTGAAAGCAACGATGAATGCATCAATGTAAATGGGATTGTGTGCTGAACAGGTCCAGCACCAGCTTTCAATCCTGTCTCTTCTGCTGTGGGAGCAGAGGCCAAACGTTCGTGCTGTACTCACTGTGCTGCTGGGCAGCTGTGAGACACCACCTGAGAATTTGGATTCAAATGGACTTTTAGGTATGAACCCGAGGAGAGACTGCAATGATGGTGACCCCGTTGCAAAGCTGCTTGTGTGCTGAAGAAGCAGAGCACTAGCTTTCCCTGCTGCTCCTTCTGCCGTGTGAGCAGATGCCACTGTTCATTCTGTGCTGACTGTGTTCCTGCGCAGCAGAGAGCAGGCTCTGGACTGATTCCATTCAAATGCTTTTCCTGTATGAAAGTGAGCAGTGAAAGCAACGATGGAGGCACCAATGTAAAGGGGATTGTGTGCTGAACAGGTCCAGCACCAGCTTTCAATCCTGGCTCTTCTGCTGTGGGAGCAGAGGCCAAACGTTCGTGCTGTACTCACTGTGCTGCTGGGAAGCTGAGAGACACCACCTGAGAATTTGGATTCAAATGGACTTTTAGGTATGAAGCCGAGGAGAGACTGCAATGATGGTGACCCCGTTGCAAAGCTGCTTGTGTGCTGAAGAAGCAGAGCACTAGCTTTCCCTGCTGCTCCTTCTGCCGTGTGAGCAGATGCCACTGTTCATTCTGTGCTGTGTTGCTGCCTGTAGGGAGCAGGCTCTGGACGGATTCTATTCAAATGCTTTTCCTGTATGAGTGTTAGCAGTGAAAGCAACGATGGAGGCACCAATGTAAAGGGGATTGTGTGCTGAACAGGTCCAGCACCAGCTTTCAATCTTGGCTCTTCTGCTGTGGGAGCAGAGACCAAACGTTCGTGCTGTACTCACTGTGGTGCTGGGCAGCTGAGCGACACCACCTGAGAATTCGGATTCAAATGGACTTTTAGGTATGAAACCTAGGAGAGACTGCAATGATGGTGACCCCGTTGCAAAGCTGCTTGTGTGCTGAAGAAGCAGAGCACTAGCTTTCCCTGCTGCTCCTTCTGCCGTGTGAGCAGATGCCACTGTTCATTCTGTGCTGTGTTGCTGCGCAGCAGAGAGCAGGGTCTGGACTGATTCCATTCAAATGCTTTTCCTGTATGAAAGTGAGCAGTGAAAGCAACGATGGAGGCACCAATGTAAAGGGGATTGTGTGCTGAACAGGTCCAGCACCAGCTTTCAATCCTGGCTCTTCTGCTGTGGGAGCAGAGGACAAACGTTCGTGCTGTACTCACTGGCGGCTGGGCAGCTGAGAGACACCACCTGAGAATTTGGATTCAAATGGACTTTTAGGTATGAAACCGAGGAGAGACTGCAATGATGGTGACCCCGTTGCAAAGCTGCTTGTGTGCTGAAGAAGCAGAGCACTAGCTTTCCCTGCTGCTCCTTCTGCCGTGTGAGCAGATGCCACTCTTCATTCTGTGCTGACTGTGTTGCTGCGCAGCAGAGAGCAGCCTCTGGACTGATTCCATTCAAATGCTTTTCCTGCATGAATGTGAGCAGTGAAAGCAACGATGGAGGCACCAATGTAAAGGTGATTGTGTGCTGAACAGGTCCAGCACCAGCTTTCAATCCTTGCTCTTCTGCTGTGGGAGCAGATGCCAAACGTTCGTGCAGTACTCACTGTGCTGCTGGGCAGCTGAGACCGCTTGAGAATTTGGATTCAAATTTACTTTAGGTATGAAACCGAGGAGAGACTGCAATGATGGTGACCCCGTTGCAAAGCTGCTTGTGTGCTGAAGAAGCAGAGCACTAGCTTTCCCTGCTGCTCCTTCTGCCGTGTGAGCAGATGCCACTGTTCATTCTGTGCTGACTGTGTTGCTGCGCAGCAGAGAGCAGCCTCAGGACTGATTCTATTCAAATGCTTTTCCTGTACGAGTGTTAGCAGTGAAAGCAATGATGGATGCACCAATGTAAAGGGGATTGTGTGCTGAACAGGTCCAGCACCAGCTTTCAATCCCTGCTCTTCTGCTGTGGGAGCAGATGCCAAACGTTCGTGCAGTACTCACTGTTCTGCTGGGCAGCTGAGACCGCTTGAGAATTTGGATTCAAATGGACTTTTAGGTAGGAAACCGAGGAGAGACTGCAATGATGGTGACCCCGTTGCAAAGCTGCTTGTGTGCTGAAGAAGCAGAGCACTAGCTTTCCCTGCTGCTCCTTCTGCCGTGTGAGCAGATGCCACTGTTCATTCTGTGCTGACTGTGTTGCTGCGCAGCAGAGAGCAGGCTCTGGACTGATTCCATTCAAATGCTTTTCCTGTATGAAAGTGAGCAGTGAAAGCAACGATGGAGGCACCAATGTAAAAGGGATTGTGTGCTGAACAGGTCCAGCACCAGCTTTCAATCCTGGCTCTTCTGCTGTGGGAGCAGAGGCCAAACGTTCGTGCTGTACTAACTGTGCTGCTGGGCAGCTGAGAGACACCACCTGAGAATTTGGATTCAAATGGACTTTTAGGTATGAACCCGAGGAGAGACTGCAATGATGGTGACCCCGTTGCAAAGCTGCTTGTGTGCTGAAGAAGCAGAGCACTAGCTTTCCCTGCTGCTCCTTCTGCCGTGTGAGCAGATGCCACTGTTCATTCTGTGCTGACTGTGTTGCTGCGCAGCAGAGAGCAGCCTCCGGACTGATTCTATTCAAATGCTTTTCCTGTACGAGTGTTAGCAGTGAAAGCAACGATGGATGCACCAATGTAAAGGGGATTGTGTGCTGAACAGGTCCAGCACCAGCTTTCAATCCCTGCTCTTCTGCTGTGGGAGCAGATGCCAAACGTTCGTGCAGTACTCACTGTGCTGCTGGGCAGCTGAGACCGCTTGAGAATTTGGATTCAAATGGACTTTTAGGTAGGAAACCGAGGAGAGACTGCAATGATGGTGACCCCGTTGCAAAGCTGCTTGTGTGCTGAAGAAGCAGAGCACTAGCTTTCCCTGCTGCTCCTTCTGCCGTGTGAGCAGATGCCACTGTTCATTCTGTGCTGACTGTGTTCCTGCGCAGCAGAGAGCAGGCTCTGGACTGATTCCATTCAAATGCTTTTCCTGTATGAAAGTGAGCAGTGAAAGCAACGATGGAGGCACCAATGTAAAAGGGATTGTGTGCTGAACAGGTCCAGCACCAGCTTTCAATCCTGGCTCTTCTGCTGTGCCAGCAGAGGCCAAACGTTCGTGCTTTACTACTGTGCTGCTGGGCAGCTGAGAGACACCACCTGAGAATTTGGATTCAAATGGACTTTTAGGTAGGAAACCGAGGAGAGACTGCAATGATGGTGACCCCGTTGCAAAGCTGCTTGTGTGCTGAAGAAGCAGAGCACTAGCTTTCCCTGCTGCTCCTTCTGCCGTGTGAGCAGATGCCACTGTTCATTCTGTGCTGACTGTGTTCCTGCGCAGCAGAGAGCAGCCTCTGGACTGATTCCATTCAAATGCTTTTCCTGTATGAAAGTGAGCAGTGAAAGCAACGATGAATGCACCAATGTAAAAGGGATTGTGTGCTGAACAGGTCCAGCACCAGCTTTCAATCCTGGCTCTTCTGCTGTGGGAGCAGAGGCCAAACGTTCGTGCTGTACTAACTGTGCTGCTGGGCAGCTGAGAGACACCACCTGAGAATTTGGATTCAAATGGACTTTTAGGTATGAACCCGAGGAGAGACTGCAATGATGGTGACCCCGTTGCAAAGCTGCTTGTGTGCTGAAGAGACACAGCACTAGCTTTCCCTGCTGGTCCTTCTGCCGTGTGAGCAGATGCCCCTGTTCATTCTGTGCTGTGTTCCTGCGCAGCAGAGAGCAGGCTCTGGACTGATTCCATTCAAATGCTTTTCCTGTACGAGTGTTAGCAGTGAAAGCAACGATGGATGCACCAATGTAAAGGGGATTGTGTGCTGAACAGGTCCAGCACCAGCTTTCAATCCTTGCTCTTCTGCTGTGGGAGCAGAGGCCAAACGTTCGTGCTGTACTCACTGTGCTGCTGGGCAGCTGAGACGGCTTGAGAATTTGGATTCAAATGGACTTTTAGGTATGAAACCGAGGAGAGACTGCAATGATGGTGACCCCGTTGCAAAGCTGCTTGTGTGCTGAAGAAGCAGAGCACTAGCTTTCCCTGCTGCTCCTTCTGCCGTGTGAGCAGATAACACTGTTCATTCTGTGCTGACTGTGTTCCTGCGCAGCAGAGAGCAGGCTCTGGACTGATTCCATTCAAATGCTTTTCCTGTATGAAAGTGAGCAGTGAAAGCAACGATGAATGCACCAATGTAAAAGGGATTGTGTGCTGAACAGGTCCAGCACCAGCTTTCAATCCTGGCTCTTCTGCTGTGGGAGCAGAGGCCAAACGTTCGTGCTGTACTAACTGTGCTGCTGGGCAGCTGAGAGACACCACCTGAGAATTTGGATTCAAATGGACTTTTAGGTATGAACCCGAGGAGAGACTGCAATGATGGTGACCCCGTTGCAAAGCTGCTTGTGTGCTGAAGAAGCAGAGCACTAGCTTTCCCTGCTGCTCCTTCTGCCGTGTGAGCAGATGCCACTGTTCATTCTGTGCTGACTGTGTTGCTGCGCAGCAGAGAGCAGCCTCTGGACTGATTCCATTCAAATGCTTTTCCTGTATGAATGTGAGCAGTGAAAGCAACGATGGAGGCACCAATGTAAAGGGGATTGTGTGCTGAACAGGTCCAGCACCAGCTTTCAATCCTGGCTCTTCTGCTGTCGGAGCAGAGGCCAAACGTTCGTGCTGTACTAACTGTGCTGCTGGGCAGCTGAGAGACACCACCTGAGAATTTGGATTCAAATGGACTTTTAGGTAGGAAACCGAGGAGAGACTGCAATGATGGTGACCCCGTTGCAAAGCTGCTTGTGTGCTGAAGAAGCAGAGCACTAGCTTTCCCTGCTGCTCCTTCTGCCGTGTGAGCAGATGCCACTGTTCATTCTGTGCTGACTGTGTTGCTGCGCAGCAGAGAGCAGCCTCAGGACTGATTCTATTCAAATGCTTTTCCTGTACGAGTGTTAGCAGTGAAAGCAACGATGGATGCACCAATGTAAAGGGGATTGTGTGCTGAACAGGTCCAGCACCAGCTTTCAATCCCTGCTCTTCTGCTGTGGGAGCAGATGCCAAACGTTCGTGCAGTACTCACTGTGCTGCTGGGCAGCTGAGACCGCTTGAGAATTCGGATTCAAATGGACTTTTAGGTATGAAGCCGAGGAGAGACTGCAATGATGGTGACCCCGTTGCAAAGCTGCTTGTGTGCTGAAGAAGCAGAGCACTAGCTTTCCCTGCTGCTCCTTCTGCCGTGTGAGCAGATGCCACTGTTCATTCTGTGCTGACTGTGTTGCTGCGCAGCAGAGAGCAGCCTCTGGACTGATTCCATTCAAATGCTTTTCCTGTATGAAAGTGAGCAGTGAAAGCAACGATGGAGGCACCAATGTAAAGGTGATTGTGTGCTGAACAGGTCCAGCACCAGCTTTCAATCCTGGCTCTTCTGCTGTGGGAGCAGAGGCCAAACGTTCGTGCAGTACTCACTGTGCTGCTGGGCAGCTGAGAACGCTTGAGAATTTGCATTCAAATGGACTTTTAGGTATGAAACCGAGGAGAGACTGCAATGATGGTGACCCCGTTGCAAAGCTGCTTGTGTGCTGAAGAAGCAGAGCACTAGCTTTCCCTGCTGCTCCTTCTGCCGTGTGAGCAGATGCCACTGTTCATTCTGTGCTGTGTTCCTGCGCAGCAGAGAGCAGGCTCTGGACTGATTCCATTCAAATGCTTTTCCTGTATGAAAGTGAGCAGTGAAAGCAACGATGGAGGCACCAATGTAAAGGGGATTGTGTGCTGAACAGGTCCAGCACCAGCTTTCAATCCTGGCTCTTCTGCTGTGCCAGCAGAGGCCAAACGTTCGTGCTGTACTACTGTGCTGCTGGGCAGCTGAGAGACACCACCTGAGAATTTGGATTCAAATGGACTTTTAGGTAGGAAACCGAGGAGAGACTGCAATGATGGTGACCCCGTTGCAAAGCTGCTTGTGTGCTGAAGAAGCAGAGCACTAGCTTTCCCTGCTGCTCCTTCTGCCGTGTGAGCAGATGCCACTGTTCATTCTGTGCTGACTGTGTTCCTGCGCAGCAGAGAGCAGCCTCTGGACTGATTCCATTCAAATGCTTTTCCTGTATGAAAGTGAGCAGTGAAAGCAACGATGAATGCACCAATGTAAAAGGGATGTGTGCTGAACAGGTCCAGCACCAGCTTTCAATCCTGGCTCTTCTGCTGTGGGAGCAGAGGCCAAACGTTCGTGCTGTACTAACTGTGCTGCTGGGCAGCTGAGAGACACCACCTGAGAATTTGGATTCAAATGGACTTTTAGGTAGGAAACCGAGGAGAGACTGCAATGATGGTGACCCCGTTGCAAAGCTGCTTGTGTGCTGAAGAAGCAGAGCACTAGCTTTCCCTGCTGCTCCTTCTGCCGTGTGAGCAGATGCCACTGTTCATTCTGTGCTGACTGTGTTGCTGCGCAGCAGAGAGCAGCCTCAGGACTGATTCTATTCAAATGCTTTTCCTGTACGAGTGTTAGCAGTGAAAGCAACGATGGATGCACCAATGTAAAGGGGATTGTGTGCTGAAGAGGTCCAGCACCAGCTTTCAATCCTTGCTCTTCTGCTGTGGGAGCAGATGCCAAACGTTCGTGCCGTACTCACTGTGCTGCTGGGCAGCTGAGACCGCTTGAGAATTTGGATTCAAATGGACTTTTAGGTATGAAACCGAGGAGAGACTGCAATGATGGTGACCCCGTTGCAAAGCTGCTTGTGTGCTGAAGAAGCAGAGCACTAGCTTTCCCTGCTGCTCCTTCTGCCGTGTGAGCAGATGCCACTGTTCATTCTGTGTTGACTGTGTTCCTGCACAGCAGAGAGCAGCCTCTGGACTGATTCCATTCAAATGCTTTTCCTGCATGAATGTGAGCAGTGAAAGCAACGATGGAGGCACCAATGTAAAGGTGATTGTGTGCTGAACAGGTCCAGCACCAGCTTTCAATCCTGGCTCTTCTGCTGTGGGAGCAGAGTCCAAACGTTCGTGCTGTACTAACTGTGCTGCTGGGCAGCTGAGAGACACCACCTGAGAATTTGGATTCAAATGGACTTTTAGGTAGGAAACCGAGGAGAGACTGCAATGATGGTGACCCCGTTGCAAAGCTGCTTGTGTGCTGAAGAAGCAGAGCACTAGCTTTCCCTGCTGCTCCTTCTGCCGTGTGAGCAGATGCCACTGTTCATTCTGTGTTGACTGTGTTCCTGCACAGCAGAGAGCAGCCTCTGGACTGATTCCATTCAAATGCTTTTCCTGTATGAATGTGAGCAGTGAAAGCAACGATGAGGCACCAATGTAAAGGTGATTGTGGGCTGAACAGGTCCAGCACCAGCTTTCAATCCTGGCTCTTCTGCTGTGGGAGCAGAGGCCAAACGTTCGTGCAGTACTCACTGTGCTGCTGGGGCAGCTGGGAGACACCACCTGAGAATTTGGATTCAAATGGACTTTTAGGTATGAACCCGAGGAGAGACTGCAATGATGGTGACCCCGTTGCAAAGCTGCTTGTGTGCTGAAGAAGCAGAGCACTAGCTTTCCCTGCTGCTCTTCTGCCGTGTGAGCAGATGCCACTGTTCATTCTGTGCTGTGTTGCTGCCAGCAGGGAGCAGGCTCTGGACGGATTCTATTCAAATGCTTTTCCTGTATGAGTGTTAGCAGTGAAAGCAACGATGGATGCACCAATGTAAAGGTGATTGTGTGCTGAACAGGTCCAGCACCAGCTTTCAATCCTTGCTCTTCTGCTGTGGGAGCAGAGGCCAAACGTTCGTGCTGTACTAACTGTGCTGCTGGGCAGCTGAGACGGCTTGAGAATTTGGATTCAAATGGACTTTTAGGTATGAAACCGAGGAGAGACTGCAATGATGGTGACCCCGTTGCAAAGCTGCTTGTGTGCTGAAGAAGCAGAGCACTAGCTTTCCCTGCTGCTCCTTCTGCCGTGTGAGCAGATGCCACGGTTCATTCTGTGCTGTGTTCCTGCGCAGCAGAGAGCAGCCTCTGGACTGATTCTATTCAAATGCTTTTCCTGTATGAAAGTGAGCAGTGAAAGCAACGATGAATGCACCAATGTAAAAGGGATTGTGTGCTGAACAGGTCCAGCACCAGCTTTCAATCCTTGCTCTTCTGCTGTGGGAGCAGATGCCAAACGTTCGTGCAGTACTCACTGTGCTGCTGGGCAGCTGAGACCGCTTGAGAATTTGGATTCAAAGGGACTTTTAGGTATGAACCCGAGGAGAGACTGCAATGATGGTGACCCCGTTGCAAAGCTGCTTGTGTGCTGAAGAGACACAGCACTAGCTTTCCCTGCTGGTCCTTCTGCCGTGTGAGCAGATGCCCCTGTTCATTCTGTGCTGTGTTGCTGCCAGCAGGGAGCAGGCTCTGGACTGATTCTATTCAAATGCTTTTCCTGTACGAGTGTTAGCAGTGAAAGCAACGATGGATGCACCAATGTAAAGGGGATTGTGTGCTGAACAGGTCCAGCACCAGCTTTCAATCCTTGCTCTTCTGCTGTGGGAGCAGAGGCCAAACGTTCGTGCTGTACTCACTGTGCTGCTGGGCAGCTGAGACGGCTTGAGAATTTGGATTCAAATGGACTTTTAGGTATGAAACCGAGGAGAGACTGCAATGATGGTGACCCCGTTGCAAAGCTGCTTGTGTGCTGAAGAAGCAGAGCACTAGCTTTCCCTGCTGCTCCTTCTGCCGTGTGAGCAGATAACACTGTTCATTCTGTGCTGACTGTGTTCCTGCGCAGCAGAGAGCAGGCTCTGGACTGATTCCATTCAAATGCTTTTCCTGTATGAAAGTGAGCAGTGAAAGCAACGATGGAGGCACCAATGTAAAAGGGATTGTGTGCTGAACAGGTCCAGCACCAGCTTTCAATCCTGGCTCTTCTGCTGTGGGAGCAGAGGCCAAACGTTCGTGCTGTACTAACTGTGCTGCTGGGCAGCTGAGAGACACCACCTGAGAATTTGGATTCAAATGGACTTTTAGGTATGAACCCGAGGAGAGACTGCAATGATGGTGACCCCGTTGCAAAGCTGCTTGTGTGCTGAAGAAGCAGAGCACTAGCTTTCCCTGCTGCTCCTTCTGCCGTGTGAGCAGATGCCACTGTTCATTCTGTGCTGACTGTGTTCCTGCGCAGCAGAGAGCAGCCTCTGGACTGATTCCATTCAAATGCTTTTCCTGTACGAAAGTGAGCAGTGAAAGCAACGATGAATGCACCAATGTAAAAGGGATTGTGTGCTGAACAGGTCCAGCACCAGCTTTCAATCCTGGCTCTTCTGCTGTGGGAGCAGAGGCCAAACGTTCGTGCTGTACTAACTGTGCTGCTGGGCAGCTGAGAGACACCACCTGAGAATTCGGATTCAAAAGGACTTTTAGGTATGAAGCCGAGGAGAGACTGCAATGATGGTGACCCCGTTGCAAAGCTGCTTGTGTGCTGAAGAAGCAGAGCACTAGCTTTCCCTGCTGCTCCTTCTCCCGTGTGAGCAGATGCCACTCTTCATTCTGTGCTGACTGTGTTGCTGCGCAGCAGAGAGCAGCCTCTGGACTGATTCCATTCAAATGCTTTTCCTGTATGAAAGTGAGCAGTGAAAGCAACGATGAATGCACCAATGTAAAAGGGATTGTGTGCTGAACAGGTCCAGCACCAGCTTTCAATCCTGGCTCTTCTGCTGTGGGAGCAGAGGCCAAACGTTTGTGCTGTACTAACTGTGCTGCTGGGCAGCTGAGAGACACCACCTGAGAATTTGGATTCAAATGGACTTTTAGGTAGGAAACCGAGGAGAGACTGCAATGATGGTGACCCCGTTGCAAAGCTGCTTGTGTGCTGAAGAAGCAGAGCACTAGCTTTCCCTGCTGCTCCTTCTGCCGTGTGAGCAGATGCCACTGTTCATTCTGTGCTGACTGTGTTGCTGCGCAGCAGAGAGCAGCCTCAGGACTGATTCTATTCAAATGCTTTTCCTGTACGAGTGTTAGCAGTGAAAGCAACGATGTATGCACCAATGTAAAGGGGATTGTGTGCTGAACAGGTCCAGCACCAGCTTTCAATCCCTGCTCTTCTGCTGTGGGAGCAGATGCCAAACGTTCGTGCAGTACTCACTGTGAAGCTGGGCAGCTGAGACCGCTTGAGAATTTGGATTCAAATGGACTTTTAGGTATGAAACCGAGGAGAGACTGCAATGATGGTGACCCCGTTGAAAAGCTGCTTGTGTGCTGAAGAAGCAGAGCACTAGCTTTCCCTGCTGGTCTTTCTGCCCTTGAGCAGATGCCACTGTTCATTCTGTGCTGACTGTGTTCCTGCGCAGCAGAGAGCAGGCTCTGGACTGATTCCATTCAAATGCTTTTCCTGTATGAAAATGAGCAGTGAAAGCAACGATGGAGGCACCAATGTAAAAGGGATTGTGTGCTGAACAGGTCCAGCACCAGCTTTCAATCCTGGCTCTTCCTCTGTGGGAGCAGAGGCCAAACGTTCGTGCTGTACTAACTGTGCTGCTGGGCAGCTGAGAGACACCACCTGAGAATTTGGATTCAAATGGACTTTTAGGTATGAACCCGAGGAGAGACTGCAATGATGGTGACCCCGTTGCAAAGCTGCTTGTGTGCTGAAGAAGCAGAGCACTAGCTTTCCCTGCTGCTCCTTCTGCCGTGTGAGCAGATGCCACTGTTCATTCTGTGCTGACTGTGTTCCTGCGCAGCAGAGAGCAGCCTCTGGACTGATTCCATTCAAATGCTTTTCCTGTATGAAAGTGAGCAGTGAAAGCAACGATGAATGCACCAATGTAAAAGGGATTGTGTGCTGAACAGGTCCAGCACCAGCTTTCAATCCTGGCTCTTCTGGTGTGGGAGCAGAGGCCAAACGTTCGTGCTGTACTAACTGTGCTGCTGGGCAGCTGAGCGACACCACCTGAGAATTCGGATTCAAAAGGACTTTTAGGTATGAAGCCGAGGAGAGACTGCCATGATGGTGACCCCGTTGCAAAGCTGCTTGTGTGCTGAAGAAGCAGAGCACTAGCTTTCCCTGCTGCTCCTTCTGCCGTGTGAGCAGATGCCACTGTTCATTCTGTGCTGACTGTGTTGCTGCGCAGCAGAGAGCAGGCTCTGGACTGATTCCATTCAAATGCTTTTCCTGTATGAATGTGAGCAGTGAAAGCAACGATGGAGGCACCAATGTAAAGGTGATTGTGTGCTGAACAGGTCCAGCACCAGCTTTCAATCCTGGCTCTTCTGCTGTGGGAGCAGAGGCCAAACGTTAGTGCTGTACTAACTGTGCTGCTGGGCAGCTGAGAGACACCACCTGAGAATTTGGATTCAAATGGACTTTTAGGTATGAACCCGAGGAGAGACTGCAATGATGGTGACCCCGTTGCAAAGCTGCTTGTGTGCTGAAGAGACACAGCACTAGCTTTCCCTGCTGGTCCTTCTGCCGTGAGAGCAGATGCCCCTGTTCATTCTGTGCTGTGTTGCTGCCAGCAGGGAGCAGGCTCTGGACTGATTCTATTCAAATGCTTTTCCTGTACGAGTGTTAGCAGTGAAAGCAACGATGGATGCACCAATGTAAAGGGGATTGTGTGCTGAACAGGTCCAGCACCAGCTTTCAATCCCTTCTCTTCTGCTGTGGGAGCAGATGCCAAACGTTCGTGCAGTATTCACTGTGAAGCTGGGCAGCTGAGACCGCTTGAGAATTTGGATTCAAATGGACTTTTAGGTATGAAAAAGAGGAGAGACTGCAATGATGGTGACCCCGTTGCAAAGCTGCTTGTGTGCTGAAGAAGCAGAGCACTAGCTTTCCCTGCTGCTCCTTCTGCCGTGTGAGCAGATGCCACTGTTCATTCTGTGCTGACTGTGACCTGCGCAGCAGAGAGCAGGCTCTGGACTGATTCCATTCAAATGCTTTTCCTGTATGAAAATGAGCAGTGAAAGCAACGATGGAGGCACCAATGTAAAAGGGATTGTGTGCTGAACAGGTCCAGCACCAGCTTTCAATCCTGGCTCTTCTGCTGTGGGAGCAGAGGCCAAACGTTCGTGCTGTACTCACTGTGCTGCTGGGCAGCTGAGAGACACCACCTGAGAATTTGGATTCAAATGGACTTTTAGGTATGAACCCGAGGAGAGACTGCAATGATGGTGACCCCGTTGCAAAGCTGCTTGTGTGCTGAAGAGACACAGCACTAGCTTTCCCTGCTGCTCCTTCTGCCGTGTGAGCAGATGCCCCTGTTCATTCTGTGCTGTGTTGCTGCCAGCAGGGAGCAGGCTCTGGACTGATTCTATTCAAATGCTTTTCCTGTACGAGTGTTAGCAGTGAAAGCAACGATGGATGCACCAATGTAAAGGGGATTGTGTGCTGAACAGGTCCAGCACCAGCTTTCAATCCTTGCTCTTCTGCTGTGGGAGCAGAGGCCAAACGTTCGTGCTGTACTCAGTGTGCTGCTGGGCAGCTGAGACGGCTTGAGAATTTGGATTCAAATGGACTTTTAGGTAGGAAACCGAGGAGAGACTGCAATGATGGTGACCCCGTTGCAAAGCTGCTTGTGTGCTGAAGAAGCAGAGCACTAGCTTTCCCTGCTGCTCCTTCTGCCGTGTGAGCAGATGCCACTGTTCATTCTGTGCTGACTGTGTTCCTGCGCAGCAGAGAGCAGCCTCTGGACTGATTCCATTCAAATGCTTTTCCTGTACGAAAGTGAGCAGTGAAAGCAACGATGAATGCACCAATGTAAAAGGGATTGTGTGCTGAACAGGTCCATCACCAGCTTTCAATCCTGGCTCTTCTGCTGTGGGAGCAGAGGCCAAACGTTCGTGCTGTACTAACTGTGCTGCTGGGCAGCTGAGCGACACCACCTGAGAATTCGGATTCAAAAGGACTTTTAGGTATGAAGCCGAGGAGAGACTGCAATGATGGTGACCCCGTTGCAAAGCTGCTTGTGTGCTGAAGAAGCAGAGCACTAGCTTTCCCTGCTGCTCCTTCTGCCGTGTGAGCAGATGCCACTGTTCATTCTGTGCTGACTGTGTTCCTGCGCAGCAGAGAGCAGGCTCTGGACTGATTCCATTCAAATGCTTTTCCTGTATGAAAGTGAGCAGTGAAAGCAACGATGGAGGCACCAATGTAAAAGGGATTGTGTGCTGAACAGGTCCAGCACCAGCTTTCAATCCTGGCTCTTCTGCTGTGGGAGCAGAGGCCAAACGTTCGTGCTGTACTAACTGTGCTGCTGGGCAGCTGAGAGACACCACCTGAGAATTTGGATTCAAATGGACTTTTAGGTATGAACCCGAGGAGAGACTGCAATGATGGTGACCCCGTTGCAAAGCTGCTTGTGTGCTGAAGAAGCAGAGCACTAGCTTTCCCTGCTGCTCCTTCTGCCGTGTGAGCAGATGCCACTGTTCATTCTGTGCTGACTGTGTTGCTGCGCAGCAGAGAGCAGCCTCAGGACTGATTCTATTCAAATGCTTTTCCTGTACGAGTGTTAGCAGTGAAAGCAACGATGTATGCACCAATGTAAAGGGGATCGTGTGCTGAACAGGTCCAGCACCAGCTTTCAATCCCTGCTCTTCTGCTGTGGGAGCAGATGCCAAACGTTCGTGCAGTACTCACTGTGAAGCTGGGCAGCTGAGACCGCTTGAGAATTTGGATTCAAATGGACTTTTAGGTAGGAAACCGAGGAGAGACTGCAATGATGGTGACCCCGTTGAAAAGCTGCTTGTGTGCTGAAGAAGCAGAGCACTAGCTTTCCCTGCTGCTCCTTCTGCCGTGTGAGCAGATGCCACTGTTCATTCTGTGCTGACTGTGTTCCTGCGCAGCAGAGAGCAGGCTCTGGACTGATTCCATTCAAATGCTTTTCCTGTATGAAAGTGAGCAGTGAAAGCAACGATGAATGCACCAATGTAAAAGGGATTGTGTGCTGAACAGGTCCAGCACCAGCTTTCAATCCTGGCTCTTCTGCTGTGGGAGCAGAGGCCAAACGTTCGTGCTGTACTAACTGTGCTGCTGGGCAGCTGAGAGACACCACCTGAGAATTTGGATTCAAATGGACTTTTAGGTAGGAAACCGAGGAGAGACTGCAATGATGGTGACCCCGTTGCAAAGCTGCTTGTGTGCTGAAGAAGCAGAGCACTAGCTTTCCCTGCTGCTCCTTCTGCCGTGTGAGCGGATGCCACTGTTCATTCAGTGCTGACTGTGTTGCTGCGCAGCAGAGAGCAGGCTCTGGACTGATTCCATTCAAATGCTTTTCCTGTACGAGTGTTAGCAGTGAAAGCAACGATGGATGCACCAATGTAAAGGGGATTGTGTGCTGAACAGGTCCAGCACCAGCTTTCAATCCTGGCTCTTCTGCTGTGGGAGCAGATGCCAAACGTTCGTGCAGTACTCACTGTGCTGCTGGGCAGCTGAGACGGCTTGAGAATTTGGATTCAAATGGACTTTTAGGTATGAAACCGAGGAGAGACTGCAATGATGGTGACCCCGTTGCAAAGCTGCTTGTGTGCTGAAGAAGCAGAGCACTAGCTTTCCCTGCTGCTCCTTCTGCCGTGTGAGCAGATGCCAATGTTCATTCTGTGCTGACTGTGTTGCTGCGCAGCAGAGAGCAGCCTCTGGACTGATTCCATTCAAATGCTTTTCCTGTACGAGTGTTAGCAGTGAAAGCAACGATGGATGCACCAATGTAAAGGGGATTGTGTGCTGAACAGGTCCAGCACCAGCTTTCAATCCTGGCTCTTCTGGTGTGGGAGCAGAGGCCAAACGTTCGTGCTGTACTAACTGTGCTGCTGGGCAGCTGAGAGACACCACCTGAGAATTTGGATTCAAATGGACTTTTAGGTATGAAACCGAGGAGAGACTGCAATGATGGTGACCCCGTTGCAAAGCTTCTTGTGTGCTGAAGAAGCAGAGCACTAGCTTTCCCTGCTGCTCCTTCTGCCGTGTGAGTAGATGCCCCTGTTCATTCTGTGCTGTGTTGCTGCCAGCAGGGAGCAGGCTCTGGACTGATTCTATTCAAATGCTTTTCCTGTACGAGTGTTAGCAGTGAAAGCAACGATGGATGCACCAATGTAAAGGGGATTGTGTGCGGAACAGGTCCAGCACCAGCTTTCAATCCTTGCTCTTCTGCTGTGGGAGCAGATGCCAAACGTTCGTGCAGTACTCACTGTGCTGCTGGGCAGCTGAGACGGCTTGAGAATTTGGATTCAAATGGACTTTTAGGTATGAAACCGAGGAGAGACTGCAATGATGGTGACCCCGTTGCAAAGCTGCTTGTGTGCTGAAGAAGCAGAGCACTAGCTTTCCCTGCTGCTCCTTCTGCCGTGTGAGCAGATGCCACTGTTCATTCTGTGCTGTGTTCCTGCGCAGCAGAGAGCAGGCTCTGGACTGATTCCATTCAAATGCTTTTCCTGTATGAAAGTGAGCAGTGAAAGCAACGATGAATGCACCAATGTAAAGGGGATTGTGTGCTGAACAGGTCCAGCACCAGCTTTCAATCCTGGCTCTTCTGCTGTGGGAGCAGAGGCCAAACGTTCGTGCAGTACTAACTGTGCTGCTGGGCAGCTGAGAGACACCACCTGAGAATTTGGATTCAAATGGACTTTTAGGAATGAACCCGAGGAGAGACTGCAATGATGGTGACCCCGTTGCAAAGCTGCTTGTGTGCTGAAGAGACACAGCACTAGCTTTTCCTGCTGGTCCTTCTGCCGTGTGAGCAGATGCCCCTGTTCATTCTGTGCTGTGTTGCTGCCAGCAGGGAGCAGGCTCTTACTGATTCTATTCAAATGCTTTTCCTGTACGAGTGTTAGCAGTGAAAGCAACGATGGATGCACCAATGTAAAGGGGATTGTGTGCTGAACAGGTCCAGCACCAGCTTTCAATCCTGGCTCTTCTGCTGTGGGAGCAGAGGCCAAACGTTCGTGCTGTACTAACTGTGCTGCTGGGCAGCTGAGAGACACCACCTGAGAATTTGGATTCAAATGGACTTTTAGGTAGGAAACCGAGGAGAGACTGCAATGATGGTGACCCCGTTGCAAAGCTGCTTGTGTGCTGAAGAAGCAGAGCACTAGCTTTCCCTGCTGCTCCTTCTGCCGTGTGAGCAGATGCCACTCTTCATTCTGTGCTGACTGTGTTGCTGCGCAGCAGAGAGCAGGCTCTGGACTGATTCCATTCAAATGCTTTTCCTGTATGAAAGTGAGCAGTGAAAGCAACGATGGATGCACCAATGTAAAGGTGATTGTGTGCTGAAGAGGTCCAGCACCAGCTTTCAATCCTTGCTCTTCTGCTGTGGGAGCAGAGGCCAAACGTTCGTGCTGTACTAACTGTGCTGCTGGGCAGCTGAGAGACACCACCTGAGAATTTGGATTCAAATGGACTTTTAGGTATGAAAACGAGGAGAGACTGCAATGATGGTGACCCCGTTGCAAAGCTGCTTGTGTGCTGAAGAAGCAGAGCACTAGCTTTCCCTGCTGCTCCTTCTGCCGTGTGAGCAGATGCCACTGTTCAGTCTGTGCTGACTGTGTTGCTGCGCAGCAGAGAGCAGCCTCTGGACTGATTCTATTCAAATGCTTTTCCTGTACGAGTGTTAGCAGTGAAAGCAACGATGGATGCACCAATGTAAAGGGGATTGTGTGCTGAACAGGTCCAGCACCAGCTTTCAATCCTTGCTCTTCTGCTGTGGGAGCAGATGCCAAACGTTCGTGCAGTACTCACTGTGCTGCTGGGCAGCTGAGACCGCTTGAGAATTTGGATTCAAATGGACTTTTAGGTATGAAACCGAGGAGAGACTGCAATGATGGTGACCCCGTTGCAAAGCTGCTTGTGTGCTGAAGAAGCAGAGCACTAGCTTTCCCTGCTGCTCCTTCTGCCGTGTGAGCAGATGCCACTCTTCATTCTGTGCTGTGTTGCTGCCAGCAGGGAGCAGGCTCTGGACGGATTCTATTCAAATGCTTTTCCTGTATGAGTGTTAGCAGTGAAAGCAACGATGGAGGCACCAATGTAAAGGTGATTGTGTGCTGAACAGGTCCAGCACCAGCTTTCAATCCTGGCTCTTCTGCTGTGGGAGCAGATGCCAAACGTTCGTGCTGTACTAACTGTGCTGCTGGGCAGCTGAGCGACACCACCTGAGAATTCGGATTCAAATGGACTTTTAGGTATGAAGCCGAGGAGAGACTGCAATGATGGTGACCCCGTTGCAAAGCTGCTTGTGTGCTGAAGAAGCAGAGCACTAGCTTTCCCTGCTGCTCCTTCTGCCGTGTGAGCAGATGCCACTGTTCATTCTGTGCTGACTGTGTTGCTGCGCAGCAGAGAGCAGCCTCTGGACTGATTCCATTCAAATGCTTTTCCTGTATGAATGTGAGCAGTGAAAGCAACGATGAATGCACCAATGTAAAAGGGATTGTGTGCTGAACAGGTCCAGCACCAGCTTTCAATCCTTGCTCTTCTGCTGTGGGAGCAGAGGCCAAACGTTCGTGCTGTACTAACTGAGCTGCTGCTGGGCAGCTGAGAGACACCACCTGAGAATTTGGATTCAAATGGACTTTTAGGTATGAAACCGAGGAGAGACTGCAATGATGGTGACCCCGTTGCAAAGCTGCTTGTGTGCTGAAGAAGCAGAGCACTAGCTTTCCCTGCTGCTCCTTCTGCCGTGTGAGCAGATGCCACTGTTCATTCTGTGCTGACTGTGTTGCTGCGCAGCAGAGAGCAGGCTCTGGACTGATTCTATTCAAATGCTTTTCCTGTACGAGTGTTAGCAGTGAAAGCAACGATGGAGGCACCAATGTAAAGGGGATTGTGTGCTGAACAGGTCCAGCACCAGCTTTCAATCCTTGCTCTTCTGCTGTGGGAGCAGATGCCAAACGTTCGTGCAGTACTCACTGTGCTGCTGGGCAGCTGAGACGGCTTGAGAATTTGGATTCAAATGGACTTTTAGGTATGAAACCGAGGAGAGACTGCAATGATGGTGACCCCGTTGCAAAGCTGCTTGTGTGCTGAAGAAGCAGAGCACTAGCTTTCCCTGCTGCTCCTTCTGCCGTGTGAGCAGATGCTACTGTTCATTCTGTGCTGACTGTGTTGCTGCGCAGCAGAGAGCAGGCTCTGGACTGATTCCATTCAAATGCTTTTCCTGTATGAAAGTGAGCAGTGAAAGCAACGATGAATGCACCAATGTAAAAGGGATTGTGTGCTGAACAGGTCCAGCACCAGCTTTCAATCCTGGCTCTTCTGCTGTGGGAGCAGAGGCCAAACGTTCGTGCTGTACTAACTGTGCTGCTGGGCAGCTGAGCGACACCACCTGAGAATTCGGATTCAAATGGACTTTTAGGTATGAAGCCGAGGAGAGACTGCAATGATGGTGACCCCATTGCAAAGCTGCTTGTGTGCTGAAGAAGCAGAGCACTAGCTTTCCCTGCTGCTCCTTCTGCCGTGTGAGCAGATGCCACTGTTCAGTCTGTGCTGACTGTGTTGCTGCGCAGCAGAGAGCAGCCTCTGGACTGATTCTATTCAAATGCTTTTCCTGTACGAGTGTTAGCAGTGAAAGCAACGATGGATGCACCAATGTAAAGGGGATTGTGTGCTGAACAGGTCCAGCACCAGCTTTCAATCCTTGCTCTTCTGCTGTGGGAGCAGATGCCAAACGTTCGTGCAGTACTCACTGTGCTGCTGGGCAGCTGAGACCGCTTGAGAATTTGGATTCAAATGGACTTTTAGGTATGAAACCGAGGAGAGACTGCAATGATGGTGACCCCGTTGCAAAGCTGCTTGTGTGCTGAAGAAGCAGAGCACTAGCTTTCCCTGCTGCTCCTTCTGCCGTGTGAGCAGATGCCACTGTTCATTCTGTGCTGTGTTGCTGCCAGCAGGGAGCAGGCTCTGGACGGATTCTATTCAAATGCTTTTCCTGTATGAGTGTTAGCAGTGAAAGCAACGATGGAGGCACCAATGTAAAGGTGATTGTGTGCTGAACAGGTCCAGCACCAGCTTTCAATCCTGGCTCTTCTGCTGTGGGAGCAGAGGCCAAACGTTCGTGCTGTACTAACTGTGCTGCTGGGCAGCTGAGAGACACCACCTGAGAATTTGGATTCAAATGGACTTTTAGGTATGAAACCGAGGAGAGACTGCAATGATGGTGACCCCGTTGCAAAGCTTCTTGTGTGCTGAAGAGACACAGCACTAGCTTTCCCTGCTGGTCCTTCTGCCGTGTGAGCAGATGCCCCTGTTCATTCTGTGCTGTGTTGCTGCCAGCAGGGAGCAGGCTCTGGACTGATTCTATTCAAATGCTTTTCCTGTACGAGTGTTAGCAGTGAAAGCAACGATGGATGCACCAATGTAAAGGGGATTGTGTGCTGAACACGTCCAGCACCAGCTTTCAATCCTGGCTCTTCTGCTGTTGGAGCAGAGGCCAAACGTTCGTGCTGTACTCACTGTGCTGCTGGGCAGCTGAGCGACACCACCTGAGAATTCGGATTCAAATGGACTTTTAGGTATGAAACCGAGGAGAGACTGCAATGATGGTGACCCCGTTGCAAAGCTGCTTGTGTGCTGAAGAAGCAGAGCACTAGCTTTCCCTGCTGCTCCTTCTGCCGTGTGAGCAGATGCCACTGTTCATTCTGTGCTGACTGTGTTGCTGCGCAGCAGAGCGCAGCCTCTGGACTGATTCCATTCAAATGCTTTTCCTGTATGAATGTGAGCAGTGAAAGCAACGATGAATGCACCAATGTAAAAGGGATTGTGTGCTGAACAGGTCCAGCACCAGCTTTCAATCCTTGCTCTTCTGCTGTGGGAGCAGAGGCCAAACGTTCGTGCTGTACTAACTGAGCTGCTGCTGGGCAGCTGAGAGACACCACCTGAGAATTTGGATTCAAATGGACTTTTAGGTAGGAAACCGAGGAGAGACTGCAATGATGGTGACCCCGTTGCAAAGCTGCTTGTGTGCTGAAGAAGCAGAGCACTAGCTTTCCCTGCTGCTCCTTCTGCCGTGTGAGCAGATGCCACTGTTCATTCTGTGCTGACTGTGTTCCGGCGCAGCAGAGAGCAGGCTCTGGACTGATTCCATTCAAATGCTTTTCCTGTATGAAAGTGAGCAGTGAAAGCAACGATGGAGGCACCAATGTAAAGGGGATTGTGTGCTGAACAGGTCCAGCACCAGCTTTCAATCCTGGCTCTTCTGCTGTGGGAGCAGAGGCCAAACGTTCGTGCAGTACTCACTGTGCTGCTGGGCAGCTGAGACCGCTAGAGAATTTGGATTCAAATGGACTTTTAGGTATGAAACCGAGGAGAGACTGCAATGATGGTGACCCCGTTGCAAAGCTGCTTGTGTGCTGAAGAGGCAGAGCACTAGATTTCCCTGCTGCTCCTTCTGCCGTGTGAGCAGATGCTACTGTTCATTCTGTGCTGACTGTGTTGCTGCGCAGCAGAGAGCAGCATCTGGACTGATTCCATTCAAATGCTTTTCCTGTATGAAAGTGAGCAGTGAAAGCAACGATGAATGCACCAATGTAAAAGGGATTGTGTGCTGAACAGGTCCAGCACCAGCTTTCAATCCTGGCTCTTCTGCTGTGGGAGCAGAGGCCAAACGTTCGTGCTGTACTCACTGTGCTGCTGGGCAGCTGAGAGACACCACCTGAGAATTTGGATTCAAATGGACTTTTAGGTATGAAACCGAGGAGAGACTGCAATGATGGTGACCCCGTTGCAAAGCTGCTTGTGTGCTGAAGAAGCAGAGCACTAGCTTTCCCTGCTGCTCCTTCTGCCGTGTGAGCAGATGCCACTGTTCATTCTGTGCTGTGTTGCTGCCAGCAGGGAGCAGGCTCTGGACTGATTCCATTCAAATGCTTTTCCTGTACGAGTGTTAGCAGTGAAAGCAACGATGGATGCACCAATGTAAAGGGGATTGTGTGCTGAACAGGTCCAGCACCAGCTTTCAATCCTTGCTCTTCTGCTGTGGGAGCAGATGCCAAACGTTCGTGCTGTACTCACTGTGCTGCTGGGCAGCTGAGACCGCTTGAGAATTTGGATTCAAATGGACTTTTAGGTATGAACCCGAGGAGAGACTGCAATGATGGTGACCCCGTTGCAAAGCTGCTTGTGTGCTGAAGAAGCAGAGCACTAGCTTTCCCTGCTGCTCCTTCTGCCGTGTGAGCAGATGCCACTGTTCATTCTGTGCTGACTGTGTTGCTGCGCAGCAGAGAGCAGGCTCTGGACTGATTCCATTCAAATGCTTTTCCTGTATGAAAGTGAGCAGTGAAAGCAACGATGGAGGCACCAATGTAAAGGGGATTGTGTGCTGAACAGGTCCAGCACCAGCTTTCAATCCTGGCTCTTCTGCTGTGGGAGCAGAGGCCAAACGTTCGTGCTGTACTCACTGTGCTGCTGGGCAGCTGAGAGACACCACCTGAGAATTTGGATTCAAATGGACTTTTAGGTAGGAAACCGAGGAGAGACTGCAATGATGGTAACCCCGTTGCAAAGCTGCTTGTGTGCTGAAGAAGCAGAGCACTAGCTTTCCCTGCTGCTCCTTCTGCCGTGTGAGCAGATGCCACTGTTCATTCTGTACTGACTGTGTTGCTGCGCAGCAGAGAGCAGCCTCTGGACTGATTCTATTCAAATGCTTTTCCTGTATGAGTGTTAGCAGTGAAAGCAACGATGGAGGCACCAATGTAAAGGTGATTGTGTGCTGAACAGGTCCAGAACCAGCTTTCAATCCTGGCTCTTCTGCTGTGGGAGCAGAGGCCAAACGTTCGTGCTGTACTAACTGTGCTGCTGGGCAGCTGAGAGACACCACCTGAGAAATTGGATTCAAATGGACTTTTAGTTAGGAAACCGAGGAGAGACTGCAATGATGGTGACCCCGTTGCAAAGCTGCTTGTGTGCTGAAGAAGCAGAGCACTAGCTTTCCCTGCTGCTCCTTCTGCCGTGTGAGCAGATGCCACTCTTCATTCTGTGCTGACTGTGTTCCTGCGCAGCAGAGAGCAGGCTCTGGACTGATTCCATTCAAATGCTTTTCCTGTATGAAAGTGAGCAGTGAAAGCAACGATGGAGGCACCAATGTAAAGGGGATTGTGTGCTGAACAGGTCCAGCACCAGCTTTCAATCCTTGCTCTTCTGCTGTGGGAGCAGAGGCCAAAAGTTCGTGCAGTACTCTCTGTGCTGCTGGGCAGCTGAGACCGCTTGAGAATTTGGATTCAAATGGACTTTTAGGTATGAAACCGAGGAGAGACTGCAATGATGGTGACCCCGTTGCAAAGCTGCTTGTGTGCTGAAGAAGCAGAGCACTAGCTTTCCCTGCTGCTCCTTCTGCCGTGTGAGCAGAAGCTACTGTTCATTCTGTGCTGACTGTGTTGCTGCGCAGCAGAGAGCAGCCTCTGGACTGATTCCATTCAAATGCTTTTCCTGTATGAAAGTGAGCAGTGAAAGCAACGATGAATGCACCAATGTAAAAGGGATTGTGTGCTGAACAAGTCCAGCACCAGCTTTCAATCCTGGCTCTTCTGCTGTGGGAGCAGAGGCCAAACGTTCGTGCTGTACTAACTGTGCTGCTGGGCAGCTGAGAGACACCACCTGAGAATTTGGATTCAAATGGACTTTTAGGTAGGAAACCGAGGAGAGACTGCAATGATGGTGACCCCGTTGCAAAGCTTCTTGTGTGCTGAAGAGACACAGCGCTAGCTTTCCCTGCTGGTCCTTCTGCCGTGTGAGCTGATGCCACTGCTCATTCTGTGCTGTATTGCTGCCAGCAGGGAGCAGGCTCTGGACTGATTCTATTCAAATGCTTTTCCTGTACGAGTGTTAGCAGTGAAAGCAACGATGGATGCACCAATGTAAAGGGGATTGTGTGCTGAACAGGTCCAGCACCAGCTTTCAATCCTGGCTCTTCTGCTGTGGGAGCAGAGGCCAAACGTTCGTGCAGTACTAACTGTGCTGCTGGGCAGCTGAGCGACACCACCTGAGAATTTGGATTCAAATGGACTTTTAGGTATGAAGCCGAGGAGAGACTGCAATGATGGTGACCCCGTTGCAAAGCTGCTTGTGTGCTGAAGAAGCAGAGCACTAGCTATCCCTGCTGCTCCTTCTGCCGTGTGAGCAGATGCCACTGTTCATTCTGTGCTGACTGTGTTGCTGCGCAGCAGAGAGCAGCCTCTGGACTGATTCCATTCAAATGCTTTTCCTGTATGAAAGTGAGCAGTGAAAGCAACGATGGAGGCACCAATGTAAAGGTGATTGTGTGCTGAACAGGTCCAGCACCAGCTTTCAATCCTGTCTCTTCTGCTGTGGGAGCAGAGTCCAAACGTTCGTGCTGTACTGTACTGTGCTGCTGGGCAGCTGAGAGACACCACCTGAGAATTTGGATTCAAATGGACTTTTAGGTATGAAACCGAGGAGAGACTGCAATGATGGTGACCCCGTTGCAAAGCTGCTTGTGTGCTGAAGAAGCAGAGCACTAGCTTTCCCTGCTGCTCCTTCTGCCGTGTGAGCAGATGCCACTGTTCATTCTGTGCTGACTGTGTTGCTGCCAGCAGGGAGCAGGCTCTGGACTGATTCCATTCAAATGCTTTTCCTGTATGAAAGTGAGCAGTGAGAGCAACGATGAATGCACCAATGTAAAAGGGATTGTGTGCTGAACAGGTCCAGCACCAGCTTTCAATCCTTGCTCTTCTGCTGTGGGAGCAGAGGCCAAACGTTCGTGCTGTACTAACTGTGCTGCTGGGCAGCTGAGAGACACCACCTGAGAATTTGGATTCAAATGGACTTTTAGGTATGAACCCGAGGAGAGACTGCAATGATGGTGACCCCGTTGCAAAGCTGCTTGTGTGCTGAAGAAGCAGAGCACTAGCTTTCCCTGCTGCTCCTTCTGCCGTGTGAGCAGATGCCACTGTTCATTCTGTGCTGACTGTGTTGCTGCGCAGCAGAGAGCAGCCTCTGGACTGATTCCATTCAAATGCTTTTCCTGTATGAAAGTGAGCAGTGAAAGCAACGATGAATGCACCAATGTAAAAGGGATTGTGTGCTGAACAGGTCCAGCACCAGCTTTCAATCCTTGCTCTTCTGCTGTCGGAGCAGAGGCCAAACGTTCGTGCTGTACTAACTGTGCTGCTGGGCAGCTGAGAGACACCACCTGAGAATTTGGATTCAAATGGACTTTTAGGTATGAAAACGAGGAGAGACTGCAATGATGGTGACCCCGTTGCAAAGCTTCTTGTGTGCTGAAGAGACACAGCACTAGCTTTCCCTGCTGGTCCTTCTGCCGTGTGAGTAGATGCCCCTGTTCATTCTGTGCTGTGTTGCTGCCAGCAGGGAGCAGGCTCTGGACTGATTCTATTCAAATGCTTTTCCTGTACGAGTGTTAGCAGTGAAAGCAACGATGGATGCACCAATGTAAAGGGGATTGTGTGCGGAACAGGTCCAGCACCAGCTTTCAATCCTTGCTCTTCTGCTGTGGGAGCAGATGCCAAACGTTCGTGCAGTACTCACTGTGCTGCTGGGCAGCTGAGACCGCTTGAGAATTTGGATTCAAATGGACTTTTAGGTATGAAACCGAGGAGAGACTGCAATGATGGTGACCCCGTTGCAAAGCTGCTTGTGTGCTGAAGAAGCAGAGCACTAGCTTTCCCTGCTGGTCCTTCTGCCGTGTGAGCAGATGCCACTGTTCATTCTGTGCTCACTGTGTTGCTGCGCAGCAGAGAGCAGCCTCTGGACTGATTCCATTCAAATGCTTTTCCTGTATGAATGTGAGCAGTGAAAGCAACGATGGAGGCACCAATGTAAAGGTGATTGTGTGCTGAACAGGTCCAGCACCAGCTTTCAATCCTGGCTCTTCTGCTGTGGGAGCAGAGGCCAAACGTTCGTGCTGTACTAACTGTGCTGCTGGGCAGCTGAGAGACACCACCTGAGAATTTGGATTCAAATGGACTTTTAGGTATGAACCCGAGGAGAGACTGCAATGATGGTGACCCCGTTGCAAAGCTGCTTGTGTGCTGAAGAAGCAGAGCACTAGCTTTCCCTGCTGCTCCTTCTGCCGTGTGAGCAGATGCCACTGTTCATTCTGTGCTGACTGTGTTGCTGCGCAGCAGAGAGCAGCCTCTGGACTGATTCCATTCAAATGCTTTTCCTGTATGAAAGTGAGCAGTGAAAGCAACGATGGAGGCACCAATGTAAAAGGGATTGTGTGCTGAACAGGTCCAGCACCAGCTTTCAATCCTGTCTCTTCTGCTGTGGGAGCAGAGGCCAAACGTTCGTGCTGTACTAACTGTGCTGCTGGGCAGCTGAGAGACACCACCTGAGAATTTGGATTCAAATGGACTTTTAGGTATGAAAACGAGGAGAGACTGCAATGATGGTGACCCCGTTGCAAAGCTGCTTGTGTGCTGAAGAAGCAGAGCACTAGCTTTCCCTGCTGCTCCTTCTGCCGTGTGAGCAGATGCCACTCTTCATTCTGTGCTGTGTTGCTGCCAGCAGGGAGCAGGCTCTGGACGGATTCTATTCAAATGCTTTTCCTGTACGAGTGTTAGCAGTGAAAGCAACGATGGATGCACCAATGTAAAGGGGATTGTGTGCTGAACACGTCCAGCACCACCTTTCAATCCTGGCTCTTCTGCTGTCGGAGCAGAGGCCAAACGTTCGTGCTGTACTAACTGTGCTGCTGGGCAGCTGAGAGACACCACCTGAGAATTTGGATTCAAATGGACTTTTAGGTATGAAACCGAGGAGAGACTGCAATGATGGTGACCCCGTTGCAAAGCTTCTTGTGTGCTGAAGAGACACAGCACTAGGTTTCCCTGCTGGTCCTTCTGCCGTGTGAGCAGATGCCCCTGTTCATTCTGTGCTGTGTTGCTGCCAGCAGGGAGCAGGCTCTGGACTGATTCTATTCAAATGCTTTACCTGTACGAGTGTTAGCAGTGAAAGCAACGATGGATGCACCAATGTAAAGGGGATTGTGTGCTGAACAGGTCCATCACCAGCTTTCAATCCTGGCTCTTCTGCTGTGGGAGCCGAGGCCAAACGTTCGTGCTGTACTAACTGTGCTGCTGGGCAGCTGAGCGACACCACCTGAGAATTCGGATTCAAAAGGACTTTTAGGTATGAAGCCGAGGAGAGACTGCAATGATGGTGACCCCGTTGCAAAGCTGCTTGTGTGCTGAAGAAGCAGAGCACTAGCTTTCCCTGCTGCTCCTTCTGCCGTGTGAGCAGATGCCACTGTTCAGTCTGTGCTGACTGTGTTGCTGCGCAGCAGAGAGCAGCCTCTGGACTGATTCCATTCAAATGCTTTTCCTGTATGAATGTGAGCAGTGAAAGCAACGATGGAGGCACCAATGTAAAGGTGATTGTGTGCTGAACAGGTCCAGGACCAGCTTTCAATCCTGGCTCTTCTGCTGTGGGAGCAGAGGCCAAACGTTCGTGCTGTACTAACTGTGCTGCTGGGCAGCTGAGAGACACCACCTGAGAATTTGGATTCAAATGGACTTTTAGGTATGAAACCGAGGAGAGACTGCAATGATGGTGACCCCGTTGCAAAGCTGCTTGTGTGCTGAAGAAGCAGAGCACTAGCTTTCCCTGCTGCTCCTTCTGCCGTGTGAGCAGATGCCACTGTTCATTCTGTGCTGACTGTGTTGCTGCGCAGCAGAGAGCAGGCTCAGGACGGATTCCATTCAAATGCTTTTCCTGTATGAAAGTGAGCAGTGAAAGCAACGATGAATGCACCAATGTAAAAGGGATTGTGTGCTGAACAGGTCCAGCACCAGCTTTCAATCCTTGCTCTTCTGCTGTGGGAGCAGAGGCCAAACGTTCGTGCTGTACTAACTGTGCTGCTGGGCAGCTGAGAGACACCACCTGAGAATTTGGATTCAAATGGACTTTTAGTTATGAAACCGAGGAGAGACTGCAATGATGGTGACCCCGTTGCAAAGCTGCTTGTGTGCTGAAGAAGCAGAGCACTAGCTTTCCCTGCTGGTCCTTCTGCCGTGTGAGCAGATGCCACTGTTCATTCTGTGCTGACTGTGTTGCTGCGCAGCAGAGAGCAGCCTCTGGACTGATTCCATTCAAATGCTTTTCCTGTATGAAAGTGAGCAGTGAAAGCAACGATGGAGGCACCAATGTAAAGGTGATTGTGTGCTGAACAGGTCCAGCACCAGCTTTCAATCCTTGCTCTTCTGCTGTGGGAGCAGAGGCCAAACGTTCGTGCTGTACTAACTGTGCTGCTGGGCAGCTGAGAGACACCACCTGAGAATTCGGATTCAAATGGACTTTTAGGTATGAAGCCGAGGAGAGACTGCAATGATGGTGACCCCGTTGCAAAGCTGCTTGTGTGCTGAAGAAGCAGAGCACTAGCTTTCCCTGCTGCTCCTTCTGCCGTGTGAGCAGATGCCAATGCTCATTCTGTGCTGACTGTGTTGCTGCGCAGCAGAGAGCAGCCTCTGGACTGATTCCATTCAAATGCTTTTCCTGTATGAAAGTGAGCAGTGAAAGCAACGATGAATGCACCAATGGAAAAGGGATTGTGTGCTGAACAGGTCCAGCACCAGCTTTCAATCCTGGCTCTTCTGCTGTCGGAGCAGAGGCCAAACGTTCGTGCTGTACTAACTGTGCTGCTGGGCAGCTGAGAGACACCACCTGAGAATTTGGATTCAAATGGACTTTTAGGTATGAAACCGAGGAGAGACTGCAATGATGGTGACCCCGTTGCAAAGCTTCTTGTGTGCTGAAGAGACACAGCACTAGGTTTCCCTGCTGGTCCTTCTGCCGTGTGAGCAGATGCCCCTGTTCATTCTGTGCTGTGTTGCTGCCAGCAGGGAGCAGGCTCTGGACTGATTCTATTCAAATGCTTTACCTGTACGAGTGTTAGCAGTGAAAGCAACGATGGATGCACCAATGTAAAGGGGATTGTGTGCTGAACAGGTCCATCACCAGCTTTCAATCCTGGCTCTTCTGCTGTGGGAGCCGAGGCCAAACGTTCGTGCTGTACTAACTGTGCTGCTGGGCAGCTGAGCGACACCACCTGAGAATTCGGATTCAAAAGGACTTTTAGGTATGAAGCCGAGGAGAGACTGCAATGATGGTGACCCCGTTGCAAAGCTGCTTGTGTGCTGAAGAAGCAGAGCACTAGCTTTCCCTGCTGCTCTTTCTGCCGTGTGAGCATATGCCACTGTTCATTCTGTGCTGACTGTGTTGCTGCGCAGCAGAGAGCAGCATCTGGACTGATTCCATTCAAATGCTTTTCCTGTATGAAAGTGAGCAGTGAAAGCAACGATGAATGCACCAATGTAAAAGGGATTGTGTGCTGAACAGGTCCAGCACCAGCTTTCAATCCTGTCTCTTCTGCTGTGGGAGCAGAGGCCAAACGTTCGTGCTGTATTAACTGTGCTGCTGGGCAGCTGAGAGACACCACCTGAGAATTTGGATTCAAATGGACTTTTAGGTATGAAACCGAGGAGAGACTGCAATGATGGTGACCCCGTTGCAAAGCTGCTTGTGTGCTGAAGAAGCAGAGCACTAGCTTTCCCTGCTGCTCCTTCTGCCGTGTGAGCAGATGCCACTGTTCAGTCTGTGCTGACTGTGTTGCTGCGCAGCAGAGAGCAGCATCTGGACTGATTCTATTCAAATGCTTTTCCTGTATGAAAGTGAGCAGTGAAAGCAACGATGGATGCACCAATGTAAAGGTGATTGTGTGCTGAACAGGTCCAGCACCAGCTTTCAATCCTGGCTCTTCTGCTGTGGGAGCAGAGGCCAAACGTTCGTGCTGTACTAACTGTGCTGCTGCTGGGCAGCTGAGAGACACCACCTGAGAATTTGGATTCAAATGGACTTTTAGGTATGAAGCCGAGGAGAGACTGCAATGATGGTGACCCCGTTGCAAAGCTTCTTGTGTGCTGAAGAGACACAGCACTAGGTTTCCCTGCTGGTCCTTCTGCTGTGTGAGCAGATGCCACTCTTCATTCTGTGCTGTGTTGCTGCCAGCAGGGAGCAGGCTCTGGACTGATTCTATTCAAATGCTTTTCCTGTACGAGTGTTAGCAGTGAAAGCAACGATGGATGCACCAATGTAAAGGGGATTGTGTGCTGAACAGGTCCAGCACCAGCTTTCAATCCTGGCTCTTCTGCTGTGGGAGCAGAGGCCAAACGTTCGTGCTGTACTAACTGTGCTGCTGGGCAGCTGAGAGACACCACCTGAGAATTCGGATTCAAAAGGACTTTTAGGTATGAAGCCGAGGAGA
Organism: Pezoporus flaviventris; assembly: GCF_033815535.1. Taxonomy (NCBI): domain Eukaryota; kingdom Metazoa; phylum Chordata; class Aves; order Psittaciformes; family Psittacidae; genus Pezoporus; species Pezoporus flaviventris. The sequence goes on from NW_026892941.1 coordinate 181,501, forward strand.
GACTGCAATGATGGTGACCCCGTTGCAAAGCTGCTTGTGTGCTGAAGAAGCAGAGCACTAGCTTTCCCTGCTGCTCTTTCTGCCGTGTGAGCATATGCCACTGTTCATTCTGTGCTGCCTGTGTTGCTGCGCAGCAGAGAGCAGCCTCTGGACTGATTCCATTCAAATGCTTTTCCTGTATGAAAGTGAGCAGTGAAAGAAACGATGAATGCACCAATGTAAAAGGGATTGTGTGCTGAACAGGTCCATCACCAGCTTTCAATCCTGGCTCTTCTGCTGTCGGAGCAGAGGCCAAACGTTCGTGCTGTACTAACTGTGCTGCTGGGCAGGTGAGAGACACCACCTGAGAATTTGGATTCAAAAGGACTTTTAGGTAGGAAACCGAGGAGAGACTGCAATGATGGTGACCCCGTTGCAAAGCTGCTTGTGTGCTGAAGAAGCAGAGCACTAGCTTTCCCTGCTGCTCCTTCTGCCGTGTGAGCAGATGCCACTGTTCAGTCTGTGCTGACTGTGTTGCTGCGCAGCAGAGAGCAGCCTCAGGACTGATTCTATTCAAATGCTTTTCCTGTACGAGTGTTAGCAGTGAAAGCAACGATGGATGCACCAATGTAAAGGGGATTGTGTGCTGAACAGGTCCAGCACCAGCTTTCAATCCTTGCTCTTCTGCTGTGGGAGCAGATGCCAAACGTTCGTGCAGTACTCACTGTGCTGCTGGGCAGCTGAGACCGCTTGAGAATTTGGATTCAAATAGACTTTTAGGTATGAAACCGAGGAGAGACTGCAATGATGGTGACCCCGTTGCAAAGCTGCTTGTGTGCTGAAGAAGCAGAGCACTAGCTTTCCCTGCTGCTCCTTCTGCCGTGTGAGCAGATTCCACTCTTCATTCTGTGCTGTGTTGCTGCCAGCAGGGAGCAGGCTCTGGACGGATTCTATTCAAATGCTTTTCCTGTATGAGTGTTAGCAGTGAAAGCAACGATGGAGGCACCAATGTAAAGGTGATTGTGTGCTGAACAGGTCCAGCACCAGCTTTCAATCCTGGCTCTTCTGCTGTGGGAGCAGATGCCAAACGTTCGTGCTGTACTCACTGTGCTGCTGGGCAGCTGAGCGACACCACCTGAGAATTCGGATTCAAATGGACTTTTAGGTATGAAGCCGAGGAGAGACTGCAATGATGGTGACCCCGTTGCAAAGCTGCTTGTGTGCTGAAGAAGCAGAGCACTAGCTTTCCCTGCTGGTCCTTCTGCCGTGTGAGCAGATGCCACTGTTCATTCTGTGCTGACTGTGTTGCTGCGCAGCAGAGAGCAGGCTCTGGACTGATTCCATTCAAATGCTTTTCCTGTATGAATGTGAGCAGTGAAAGCAACGATGAATGCACCAATGTAAAAGGGATTGTGTGCTGAACAGGTCCAGCACCAGCTTTCAATCCTTGCTCTTCTGCTGTGGGAGCAGAGGCCAAACGTTCGTGCTGTACTAACTGAGCTGCTGCTGGGCAGCTGAGAGACACCACCTGAGAATTTGGATTCAAATGGACTTTTAGTTATGAAACCGAGGAGAGACTGCAATGATGGTGACCCCGTTGCAAAGCTGCTTGTGTGCTGAAGAAGCAGAGCACTAGCTTTCCCTGCTGCTCCTTCTGCCGTGTGAGCAGATGCCACTGTTCAGTCTGTGCTGACTGTGTTGCTGCGCAGCAGAGAGCAGCCTCTGGACTGATTCCATTCAAATGCTTTTCCTGTATGAATGTGAGCAGTGAAAGCAACGATGGAGGCAGCAATGTAAAGGTGATTGTGTGCTGAACAGGTCCAGGACCAGCTTTCAATCCTGGCTCTTCTGCTGTGGGAGCAGAGGCCAAACGTTCGTGCTGTACTAACTGTGCTGCTGGGCAGCTGAGAGACACCACCTGAGAATTTGGATTCAAATGGACTTTTAGGTATGAAACCGAGGAGAGACTGCAATGATGGTGACCCCGTTGCAAAGCTGCTTGTGTGCTGAAGAAGCAGAGCACTAGCTTTCCCTGCTGCTCCTTCTGCCGTGTGAGCAGATGCCACTGTTCATTCTGTGCTGACTGTGTTGCTGCGCAGCAGAGAGCAGGCTCAGGACGGATTCCATTCAAATGCTTTTCCTGTATGAAAGTGAGCAGTGAAAGCAACGATGAATGCACCAATGTAAAAGGGATTGTGTGCTGAACAGGTCCAGCACCAGCTTTCAATCCTGGCTCTTCTGCTGTGGGAGCAGAGGCCAAACGTTCGTGCTGTACTAACTGTGCTGCTGGGCAGCTGAGAGACACCACCTGAGAATTTGGATTCAAATGGACTTTTAGTTATGAAACCGAGGAGAGACTGCAATGATGGTAACCCCGTTGCAAAGCTGCTTGTGTGCTGAAGAAGCAGAGCACTAGCTTTCCCTGCTGCTCCTTCTGCCGTGTGAGCAGATGCCACTGTTCATTCTGTGCTGACTGTGTTGCTGCGCAGCAGAGAGCAGCCTCTGGACTGATTCCATTCAAATGCTTTTCCTGTATGAATGTGAGCAGTGAAAGCAACGATGGAGGCACCAATGTAAAGGTGATTGTGTGCTGAACAGGTCCAGGACCAGCTTTCAATCCTGGCTCTTCTGCTGTGGGAGCAGAGGCCAAACGTTCGTGCTGTACTAACTGTGCTGCTGGGCAGCTGAGAGACACCACCTGAGAATTTGGATTCAAATGGACTTTTAGGTAGGAAACCGAGGAGAGACTGCAATGATGGTGACCCCGTTGCAAAGCTGCTTGTGTGCTGAAGAAGCAGAGCACTAGCTTTCCCTGCTGCTCCTTCTGCCGTGTGAGCAGATGCCACTCTTCATTCTGTGCTGTGTTGCTGCCAGCAGGGAGCAGGCTCAGGACGGATTCCATTCAAATGCTTTTCCTGTATGAAAGTGAGCAGTGAAAGCAACGATGAATGCACCAATGTAAAAGGGATTGTGTGCTGAACAGGTCCAGCACCAGCTTTCAATCCTGGCTCTTCTGCTGTCGGAGCAGAGGCCAAACGTTCGTGCTGTACTCACTGTGCTGCTGGGCAGCTGAGACCGCTTGAGAATTTGGATTCAAATGGACTTTTAGGTATGAAACCGAGGAGAGACTGCAATGATGGTGACCCCGTTGCAAAGCTGCTTGTGTGCTGAAGAAGCAGAGCACTAGCTTTCCCTGCTGCTCCTTCTGCCGTGTGAGCAGATGCCACTGTTCATTCTGTGCTGACTGTGTTCCGGCGCAGCAGAGAGCAGGCTCTGGACTGATTCCATTCAAATGCTTTTCCTGTATGAAAGTGAGCAGTGAAAGCAACGATGGAGGCACCAATGTAAAGGGGATTGTGTGCTGAACAGGTCCAGCACCAGCTTTCAATCCTGGCTCTTCTGCTGTGGGAGCAGAGGCCAAACGTTCGTGCAGTACTCACTGTGCTACTGGGCAGCTGAGACCACTTGAGAATTTGGATTCAAATGGACTTTTAGGTATGAAACCGAGGAGAGACTGCAATGATGGTGACCCCGTTGCAAAGCTGCTTGTGTGCTGAAGAGGCAGAGCACTAGATTTCCCTGCTGCTCCTTCTGCCGTGTGAGCAGATGCTACTGTTCATTCTGTGCTGACTGTGTTGCTGCGCAGCAGAGAGCAGCATCTGGACTGATTCCATTCAAATGCTTTTCCTGTATGAAAGTGAGCAGTGAAAGCAACGATGAATGCACCAATGTAAAAGGGATTGTGTGCTGAACAGGTCCAGCACCAGCTTTCAATCCTGGCTCTTCTGCTGTGGGAGCAGAGGCCAAACGTTCGTGCTGTACTCACTGTGCTGCTGGGCAGCTGAGAGACACCACCTGAGAATTTGGATTCAAATGGACTTTTAGGTATGAAACCGAGGAGAGACTGCAATGATGGTGACCCCGTTGCAAAGCTGCTTGTGTGCTGAAGAAGCAGAGCACTAGCTTTCCCTGCTGCTCCTTCTGCCGTGTGAGCAGATGCCACTGTTCATTCTGTGCTGACTGTGTTGCTGCGCAGCAGAGAGCAGGCTCTGGACTGATTCTATTCAAATGCTTTTCCTGTACGAGTGTTAGCAGTGAAAGCAACGATGGATGCACCAATGTAAAGGGGATTGTGTGCTGAACAGGTCCAGCACCAGCTTTCAATCCTTGCTCTTCTGCTGTGGGAGCAGATGCCAAACGTTCGTGCAGTACTCACTGTGCTGCTGGGCAGCTGAGACCGCTTGAGAATTTGGATTCAAATGGACTTTTAGGTATGAAACCGAGGAGAGACTGCAATGATGGTGACCCCGTTGCAAAGCTGCTTGTGTGCTGAAGAAGCAGAGCACTAGCTTTCCCTGCTGCTCCTTCTGCCGTGTGAGCAGATGCCACTCTTCATTCTGTGCTGTGTTGCTGCCAGCAGGGAGCAGGATCTGGACGGATTCTATTCAAATGCTTTTCCTGTATGTGTGTTAGCAGTGAAAGCAACGATGGAGGCACCAATGTAAAGGTGATTGTGTGCTGAACAGGTCCAGCACCAGCTTTCAATCCTGGCTCTTCTGCTGTGGGAGCAGAGGCCAAACGTTCGTGCTGTACTCACTGTGCTGCTGGGCAGCTGAGCGACACCACCTGAGAATTCGGATTCAAATGGACTTTTAGGTATGAAACCGAGGAGAGACTGCAATGATGGTGACCCCGTTGCAAAGCTTCTTGTGTGCTGAAGAGACACAGCACTAGCTTTCCCTGCTGGTCCTTCTGCCGTGTGAGCAGATGCCCCTGTTCATTCTGTGCTGTGTTGCTGCCAGCAGGGAGCAGGCTCGGGACTGATTCTATTCAAATGCTTTTCCTGTACGAGTGTTAGCAGTGAAAGCAACGATGGATGCACCAATGTAAAGGGGATTGTGTGCTGAACAGGTCCAGCACCAGCTTTCAATCCTTGCTCTTCTGCTGTGGGAGCAGATGCCAAACGTTCGTGCTGTACTCACTGTGCTGCTGGGCAGCTGAGACCGCTTGAGAATTTGGATTCAAATGGACTTTTAGGTATGAAACCGAGGAGAGACTGCAATGATGGTGACCCCGTTGCAAAGCTGCTTGTGTGCTGAAGAAGCAGAGCACTAGCTTTCCCTGCTGCACCTTCTGCCGTGTGAGCAGATGCCACTGTTCATTCTGTGCTGACTGTGTTGCTGCGCAGCAGAGAGCAGGCTCTGGACTGATTCCATTCAAATGCTTTTCCTGTATGAAAGTGAGCAGTGAAAGCAACGATGGAGGCACCAATGTAAAGGGGATTGTGTGCTGAACAGGTCCAGCACCAGCTTTCAATCCTGGCTCTTCTGCTGTGGGAGCAGAGGCCAAACGTTCGTGCTGTACTCACTGTGCTGCTGGGCAGCTGAGAGACACCACCTGAGAATTTGGATTCAAATGGACTTTTAGGTATGAAACCGAGGAGAGACTGCAATGATGGTAACCCCGTTGCAAAGCTGCTTGTGTGCTGAAGAAGCAGAGCACTAGCTTTCCCTGCTGCTCCTTCTGCCGTGTGAGCAGATGCCACTGTTCATTCTGTGCTGACTGTGTTGCTGCGCAGCAGGGAGCAGCCTCTGGACTGATTCCATTCAAATGCTTTTCCTGTATGAAAGTGAGCAGTGAAAGCAACGATGAATGCACCAATGTAAAAGGGATTGTGTGCTGAACAGGTCCAGCACCAGCTTTCAATCCTGGCTCTTCTGCTGTGGGAGCAGAGGCCAAACGTTCGTGCTGTACTAACTGTGCTGCTGGGCAGCTGAGAGACACCACCTGAGAATTTGGATTCAAATGGACTTTTAGGTATGAAACCGAGGAGAGACTGCAATGATGGTGACCCCGTTGCAAAGCTGCTTGTGTGCTGAAGAAGCAGAGCACTAGCTTTCCCTGCTGCTCCATCTGCCGTGTGAGCAGATGCCACTGTTCATTCTGTGCTGACTGTGTTGCTGCGCAGCAGAGAGCAGCCTCTGGACTGATTCCATTCAAATGCTTTTCCTGTATGAGTGTGTGCAGTGAAAGCACGATGGAGGCACCAATGTAAAGGTGATTGTGTGCTGAACAGGTCCAGCACCAGCTTTCAATCCTGGCTCTTCTGCTGTGGGAGCAGAAGCCAAACGTTTGTGCTGTACTAACTGTGCTGCTGGGCAGCTGAGAGACACCACCTGAGAAATTGGATTCAAATGGACTTTTAGTTAGGAAAGCGAGGAGAGACTGCAATGATGGTGACCCCGTTGCAAAGCTGCTTGTGTTCTGAAGAGACACAGCACTAGCTTTCCCTGCTGGTCCTTCTGCCGTGTGAGCAGATGCCACTGTTCATTCTGTGCTGTGTTGCTGCCAGCAGGGAGCAGGCTCTGGACGGATTCTATTCAAATGCTTTTCCTGTATGAGTGTTAGCAGTGAAAGCAACGATGGAGGCACCAATGTAAAGGTGATTGTGTGCTGAACAGGTTCAGCACCAGCTTTCAATCCTGGCTCTTCTGCTGTGGGAGCAGAGGCCAAACGTTCGTGCTGTACTCACTGTGCTGCTGGGCAGCTGAGCGACGCCACCTGAGAATTCGGCTTCAAATGGACTTTTAGGTATGAAGCCGAGGAGAGACTGCAATGATGGTGACCCCGTTACAAAGCTGCTTGTGTGCTGAAGAAGCAGAGCACTAGCTTTCCCTGCTGCTCCTTCTGCCATGTGAGCAGATGCCACTGTTCATTCTGTGCTGACTGTGTTGCTGCGCAGCAGAGAGCAGCCTCTGGACTGATTCCATTCAAATGCTTTTCCTGTATGAAAGTGAGCAGTGAAAGCAACGATGAATGCACCAATGTAAAAGGGATTGTGTGCTGAACAGGTCCAGCACCAGCTTTCAATCCTGGCTCTTCTGCTGTGGGAGCAGAGGCCAAACGTTCGTGCTGTACTAACTGTGCTGCTGGGCAGCTGAGAGACACCACCTGAGAATTTGGATTCAAATGGACTTTTAGGTAGGAAACCGAGGAGAGACTGCAATGATGGTGACCCCGTTGCAAAGCTGCTTGTGTGCTGAAGAGACACAGCACTAGCTTTCCCTGCTGGTCCTTCTGCCGTGTGAGCAGATGCCACTGTTCATTCTGTGCTGTGTTGCTGCCAGCAGGGAGCAGGCTCTGGACGGATTCTATTCAAATGCTTTTCCTGTATGAGTGTTAGCAGTGAAAGCAACGATGGAGGCACCAATGTAAAGGTGATTGTGTGCTGAACAGGTCCAGCACCAGCTTTCAATCCTGGCTCTTCTGCTGTGGGAGCAGAGGCCAAACGTTCGTGCTGTACTCACTGTGCTGCTGGGCAGCTGAGCGACGCCACCTGAGAATTCGGATTCAAATGGACTTTTAGGTATGAAGCCGAGGAGAGACTGCAATGATGGTGACCCCGTTACTAAGCTGCTTGTGTGCTGAAGAAGCAGAGCACTAGCTTTCCCTGCTGCTCCTTCTGCCGTGTGAGCAGATGCCACTGTTCATTCTGTGCTGACTGTGTTGCTGCGCAGCAGAGAGCAGGCTCTGGACTGATTCCATTCAAATGCTTTTCCTGTATGAAAGTGAGCAGTGAAAGCAACGATGGAGGCACCAATGTAAAGGGGATTGTGTGCTGAACAGGTCCAGCACCAGCTTTCAATCCTGGCTCTTCTGCTGTGGGAGCAGAGGCCAAACGTTCGTGCTGTACTAACTGTGCTGCTGGGCAGCTGAGAGACACCACCTGAGAATTTGGATTCAAATGGACTTTTAGGTATGAAACCGAGGAGAGACTGCAATGATGGTGACCCCGTTGCAAAGCTGCTTGTGTGTTGAAGAGACACAGCACTAGCTTTCCCTGCTGGTCCTTCTGCCATGTGAGCAGATGCCACTGTTCATTCTGAGCTGACTGTGTTGCTGCGCAGCAGAGAGCAGGCTCTGGACTGATTCTATTCAAATGCTTTTCCGGTATGAGTGTTAGCAGTGAAAGCAGCGATGGAGGCACCAATGTAAAGGTGATTGTGTGCTGAACTGGTCCAGCACCAGCTTTCAATCCTTGCTCTTCTGATGTGGGAGCAGATGCCAAACGTTCGTGCTGTACTCACTGTGCTGCTGGGCAGCTGAGACCACCTGAGAATTTGGATTCAAATGGACTTTTAGGTAGGAAACCGAGGAGAGACTGCAATGATGGTGACCCCGTTGCAAAGCTGCTTGTGTGCTGAAGAGACACAGCACAAGCTTTCCCTGCTGGTCCTTCTGCCGTGTGAGCAGATGCCACTGTTCATTCTGTGCTGACTGTGTTGCTGCGCAGCAGAGAGCAGCCTCTGGACTGATTCCATTCAAATGCTTTTCCTGTATGAAAGTGAGCAGTGAAAGCAACGATGGAGGCACCAATGTAAAGGTGATTGTGTGCTGAACAGGTCCAGCACCAGCTTTCAATCCTGGCTCTTCTGCTATGGGAGCAGAGGCCAAACGTTCGTGCTGTACTCACTGTGCTGCTGGGCAGCTGAGAGACACCACCTGAGAATTTGGATTCAAATGGACTTTTAGGTAGGAAACCGAGGAGAGACTGCAATGATGGTGACCCCGTTGCAAAGCTGCTTGTGTGCTGAAGAAGCAGAGCACTAGCTTTCCCTGCTGGTCCTTCTGCCGTGTGAGCTGATGCCACTGTTCATTCTGTGCTGACTGTGTTGCTGCGCAGCAGAGAGCAGGCTCTGGACTGATTCTATTCAAATGCTTTTCCGGTATGAGTGTTAGCAGTGAAAGCAGCGATGGAGGCACCAATGTAAAGGTGATTGTGTGCTGAACTGGTCCAGCACCAGCTTTCAATCCTTGCTCTTCTGATGTGGGAGCAGATGCCAAACGTTCGTGCTGTACTCACTGTGCTGCTGGGCAGCTGAGACCACCTGAGAATTTGGATTCAAATGGACTTTTAGGTAGGAAACCGAGGAGAGACTGCAATGATGCTGACCCCGTTGCAAAGCTGCTTGTGTGCTGAAGAGACACAGCACTCGCTTTCCCTGCTGCTCCTTCTGCCGTGTGAGCAGATGCCACTGTTCATTCTGTGCTGACTGTGTTGCTGCGCAGCAGAGAGCAGGCTCTGGACTGATTCCATTCAAATGCTTTTCCTGTATGAAAGTGAGCAGTGAAAGCAACGATGGAGGCACCAATGTAAAGGGGATTGTGTGCTGAACAGGTCCAGCACCAGCTTTCAATCCTGGCTCTTCTGCTGTGGGAGCAGAGGCCAAACGTTCGTGCTGTACTAACTGTGCTGCTGGGCAGCTGAGAGAGACCACCTGAGAATTTGGATTCAAATGGACTTTTAGGTATGAAACCGAGGAGAGACTGCAATGATGGTGACCCCGTTGCAAAGCTGCTTGTGTGCTGAAGAGACACAGCACTAGCTTTCCCTGCTGGTCCTTCTGCCGTGTGAGCAGATGCCACTGTTCATTCTGTGCTGTGTTGCTGCCAGCAGGGAGCAGGCTCTGGACGGATTCTATTCAAATGCTTTTCCTGTATGAGTGTTAGCAGTGAAAGCAACGATGGAGGCACCAATGTAAAGGTGATTGTGTGCTGAACAGGTCCAGCACCAGCTTTCAATCCTGGCTCTTCTGCTGTGGGAGCAGAGGCCAAACGTTCGTGCTGTACTCACTGTGCTGCTGGGCAGCTGAGCGACGCCACCTGAGAATTCGGATTCAAATGGACTTTTAGGTATGAAGCCGAGGAGAGACTGCAATGATGGTGACCCCGTTACTAAGCTGCTTGTGTGCTGAAGAAGCAGAGCACTAGCTTTCCCTGCTGCTCCTTCTGCCGTGTGAGCAGATGCCACTGTTCATTCTGTGCTGACTGTGTTCCTGCGCAGCAGAGAGCAGGCTCTGGACTGATTCCATTCAAATGCTTTTCCTGTATGAAAGTGAGCAGTGAAAGCAACGATGGAGGCACCAATGTAAAGGGGATTGTGTGCTGAACAGGTCCAGCACCAGCTTTCAATCCTGGCTCTTCTGCTGTGGGAGCAGAGGCCAAACGTTCGTGCTGTAGTCACTGTGCTGCTGGGCAGCTGAGAGACACCACCTGAGAATTTGGATTCAAATGGACTTTTAGGTATGAAACCGAGGAGAGACTGCAATGATGGTGACCCCGTTGCAAAGCTGCTTGTGTGCTGAAGAAGCAGAGCACTAGCTTTCCCTGCTGCTCCTTCTGCCGTGTGAGCAGATGCCACTGTTCATTCTGTGCTGACTGTGTTGCTGCGCAGCAGAGAGCAGCCTCTGGACTGATTCCATTCAAATGCTTTTCCTGTATGAATGTGAGCAGTGAAAGCAACGATGGAGGCACCAATGTAAAGGGGATTGTGTGCTGAACAGGTCCAGCACCAGCTTTCAATCCTGGCTCTTCTGCTGTGGGAGCAGAGGCCAAACGTTCGTGCTGTACTAACTGTGCTGCTGGGCAGCTGAGAGACACCACCTGAGAATTTGGATTCAAATGGACTTTTAGGTAGGAATCCGAGGAGAGACTGCAATGATGGTGACCCCGTTGCAAGGCTGCTTGTGTGCTGAAGAAGCAGACCACTAGCTTTCCCTGCTGCTCCTTCTGCCGTGTGAGCAGATGCCACTGTTCATTCTGTGCTGTGTTGCTGCCAGCAGGGAGCAGGCTCTGGACTGATTCCATTCAAATGCTTTTCCTGTATGAGTGTTAGCAGTGAAAGCAACGATGGAGGCACCAATGTAAAGGGGATTGTGTGCTGAACAGGTCCAGCACCAGCTTTCAATCCTGGCTCTTCTGCTGTGGGAGCAGAGGCCAAACGTTCGTGCTGTACTCACTGTGCTGCTGGGCAGCTGAGCGACACCACCTGAGAATTCGGATTCAAATGGACTTTTAGGTATGAAGCCGAGGAGAGACTGCAATGATGGTGACCCCGTTGCAAAGCTGCTTGTGTGCTGAAGAAGCAGAGCACTAGCTTTCCCTGCTGCTCCTTCTGCCGTGTGAGCAGATGCCACTGTTCATTCTGTGCTGACTGTGTTCCTGCGCAGCAGAGAGCAGGCTCTGGACTGATTCCATTCAAATGCTTTTCCTGTATGAAAGTGAGCAGTGAAAGCAACGATGGAGGCACCAATGTAAAGGGGATTGTGTGCTGAACAGGTCCAGCACCAGCTTTCAATCCTGGCTCTTCTGCTGTGGGAGCAGATGCCAAACGTTTGTGCTGTACTCACTCTGCTGCTGGGCAGCTGAGACCACCTGAGAATTTGGACTCAAATGGACTTTTATGTATGAACCCGAGGAGAGACTGCAATGATGGTGACCCCGTTGCAAAGCTGCTTGTGTGCTGAAGAGACACAGCACTAGCTTTCCCTGCTGGTCCTTCTGCCGTGTGAGCAGATGCCACTGTTCATTCTGTGCTGACTGTGTTCCTGTGCAGCAGAGAGCAGGCTCTGGACTGATTCCATTCAAATGCTTTTCCTGTATGAAAGTGAGCAGTGAAAGCAACGATGGAGGCACCAATGTAAAGGGGATTGTGTGCTGAACAGGTCCAGCACCAGCTTTCAATCCTGGCTCTTCTGCTGTGGGAGCAGAGGCCAAACCTTCGTGCTGTACTAACTGTGCTGCTGGGCAGCTGAGAGACACCACCTGAGAATTTGGATTCAATTGGACTTTTAGGTAGGAAACCAAGGAGAGACTGCAATGATGGTGACCCCGTTGCAAAGCTGCTTGTGTGCTGAAGAAGCAGAGCACTAGCTTTCCCTGCTGCTCCTTCTGCCGTGTGAGCAGATGCCACTGTTCATTCTGTGCTGACTGTGTTGCTGCGCAGCAGAGAGCAGCCTCTGGACTGATTCCATTCAAATGCTTTTCCTGTATGAAAGTGAGCAGTGAAAGCAACGATGGATGCACCAATGTAAAGGGGATTGTGTGCTGAACAGGTCCACCACCAGCTTTCAATCCTGGCTCTTCTGCTGTGGGAGCAGAGGCCAAACCTTCGTGCTGTACTAACTGTGCTGCTGGGCAGCTGAGAGACACCACCTGAGAATTTGGATTCAAATGGACTTTTAGGTAGGAAACCGAGGAGAGACTGCAATGATGGTGACCCCGTTGCAAAGCTGCTTGTGTGCTGAAGAGACACAGCACTAGCTTTCCCTGCTGCTCCTTCTGCCGTGTGAGCAGATGCCACTGTTCATTCTGTGCTGACTGTGTTGCTGCGCAGCAGAGAGCAGGCTCTGGACTGATTCCATTCAAATGCTTTTCCTGTATGAAAGTGAGCAGTGAAAGCAACGATGGAGGCACCAATGTAAAGGGGATTGTGTGCTGAACAGGTCCAGCACCAGCTTTCAATCCTGGCTCTTCTGCTGTGGGAGCAGAGGCCAAACGTTCGTGCTGTACTAACTGTGCTGCTGGGCAGCTGAGAGACACCACCTGAGAATTTGGATTCAAATGGACTTTTAGGTATGAAACCGAGGAGAGACTGCAATGATGGTGACCCCGTTGCAAAGCTGCTTGTGTGTTGAAGAGACACAGCACTAGCTTTCCCTGCTGGTCCTTCTGCCATGTGAGCAGATGCCACTGTTCATTCTGAGCTGACTGTGTTGCTGCGCAGCAGAGAGCAGGCTCTGGACTGATTCTATTCAAATGCTTTTCCGGTATGAGTGTTAGCAGTGAAAGCAGCGATGGAGGCACCAATGTAAAGGTGATTGTGTGCTGAACTGGTCGAGCACCAGCTTTCAATCCTTGCTCTTCTGATGTGGGAGCAGATGCCAAACGTTCGTGCTGTACTCACTGTGCTGCTGGGCAGCTGAGACCACCTGAGAATTTGGATTCAAATGGACTTTTAGGTAGGAAACCGAGGAGAGACTGCAATGATGCTGACCCCGTTGCAAAGCTGCTTGTGTGCTGAAGAGACACAGCACAAGCTTTCCCTGCTGGTCCTTCTGCCGTGTGAGCAGATGCCACTGTTCATTCTGTGCTGACTGTGTTGCTGCGCAGCAGAGAGCAGCCTCTGGACTGATTCCATTCAAATGCTTTTCCTGTATGAAAGTGAGCAGTGAAAGCAACGATGGAGGCACCAATGTAAAGGGGATTGTGTGCTGAACAGGTCCAGCACCAGCTTTCAATCCTGGCTCTTCTGCTGTGGGAGCAGAGGCCAAACGTTCGTGCTGTACTAACTGTGCTGCTGGGCAGCTGAGAGACACCACCTGAGAATTTGGATTCAAATGGACTTTTAGGTATGAAACCGAGGAGAGACTGCAATGATGGTGACCCCGTTGCAAAGCTGCTTGTGTGCTGAAGAAGCAGAGCACTAGCTTTCCCTGCTGCTCCTTCTGCCGTGTGAGCAGATGCCACTGTTCATTCTGTGCTGACTGTGTTGCTGCGCAGCAGAGAGCAGCCTCTGGACTGATTCTATTCAAATGCTTTTCCGGTATGAGTGTTAGCAGTGAAAGCAGCGATGGAGGCACCAATGTAAAGGTGATTGTGTGCTGAACTGGTCCAGCACCAGCTTTCAATCCTTGCTCTTCTGATGTGGGAGCAGATGCCAAACGTTCGTGCTGTACTCACTGTGCTGCTGGGCAGCTGAGACCACCTGAGAATTTGGATTCAAATGGACTTTTAGGTAGGAAACCGAGGAGAGACTGCAATGATGCTGACCCCGTTGCAAAGCTGCTTGTGTGCTGAAGAGACACAGCACTCGCTTTCCCTGCTGGTCCTTCTGCCGTGTGAGCAGATGCCACTGTTCATTCTGTGCTGTGTTGCTGCCAGCAGGGAGCAGGCTCTGGACTGATTCTATTCAAATGCTTTTCCTGTATGAAAGTGAGCAGTGAAAGCAACGATGAATGCACCAATGTAAAAGTGATTGTGTGCTGAACAGGTCCAGCACCAGCTTTCAATCCTGGCTCTTCTGCTGTGGGAGCAGAGGCCAAATGTTCATGCTGTACTCACCGTGCTGCTGGGCACCTGAGCGACACCACCTGAGAATTCGGATTCAAATGGACTTTTAGGTATGAAACCGAGGAGAGACTGCAATGATGGTGACCCCGTTGCAAAGCTGCTTGTGTGCTGAAGAAGCAGAGCACTAGCTTTCCCTGCTGGTCCTTCTGCCGTGTGAGCAGATGCCACTGTTCATTCTGTGCTGTTTTGCTGCCAGCAGGGAGCAGGCTCTGGACTGATTCTATTCAAATTCTTTTCCTGTATGAGTGTTAGCAGTGAAAGCAACGATGTAGGCACCAATGTAAAGGGGATTGTGTGCTGAACAGGTCCAGCACCAGCTTTCAATCCTGGCTCTTCTGCTGTGGGAGCAGAGGCCAAACATTCGTGCTGTACTCACTGTGCTGCTGGGCAGCTGAGCGACACCACCTGAGAATTTGGATTCAAATGGACTTTTAGGTAGGAAACCGAGGAGAGACTGCAATGATGGTGACCCCGTTGCAAAGCTGCTTGTGTGCTGAAGAGACACAGCACTAGCTTTCCCTGCTGCTCCTTCTGCCGTGTGAGCAGATGCCACTGTTCATTCTGTGCTGTGTTGCTGCGCAGCAGAGAGCAGGCTCTGGACTGATTCCATTCAAATGCTTTTCTTGTATGAAAGTGAGCAGTGAAAGCAACGATGAATGCACCAATGTAAAAGTGATTGTGTGCTGAACAGGTCCAGCACCAGCTTTCAATCCTGGCTCTTCTGCTGTGGGAGCAGAGGCCAAACGTTCGTGCTGTACTAAGTGTGCTGCTGGGCAGCTGAGAGACACCACCTGAGAATTTGGATTCAAATGGACTTTTAGGTATGAAACCGAGGAGAGACTGCAATGATGGTGACCCCGTTGCAAAGCTGCTTGTGTGCTGAAGAAGCAGAGCACTAGCTTTCCCTGCTGCTCCTTCTGCCGTGTGAGCAGATGCCACTGTTCATTCTGTGCTGACTGTGTTGCTGCGCAGCAGAGAGCAGCCTCTGGACTGATTCTATTCAAATGCTTTTCCGGTATGAGTGTTAGCAGTGAAAGCAGCGATGGAGGCACCAATGTAAAGGTGATTGTGTGCTGAACTGGTCCAGCACCAGCTTTCAATCCTTGCTCTTCTGATGTGGGAGCAGATGCCAAACGTTCGTGCTGTACTCACTGTGCTGCTGGGCAGCTGAGACCACCTGAGAATTTGGATTCAAATGGACTTTTAGGTAGGAAACCGAGGAGAGACTGCAATGATGCTGACCCCGTTGCAAAGCTGCTTGTGTGCTGAAGAGACACAGCACTCGCTTTCCCTGCTGGTCCTTCTGCCGTGTGAGCAGATGCCACTGTTCATTCTGTGCTGTGTTGCTGCCAGCAGGGAGCAGGCTCTGGACTGATTCTATTCAAATGCTTTTCCTGTATGAAAGTGAGCAGTGAAAGCAACGATGAATGCACCAATGTAAAAGTGATTGTGTGCTGAACAGGTCCAGCACCAGCTTTCAATCCTGGCACTTCTGCTGTGGGAGCAGAGGCCAAACGTTCGTGCTGTCCTCACTGTGCTGCTGGGCAGCTGAGAGAGACCACCTGAGAATTTGGATTCAAATGGACTTTTAGGTAGGAAACCGAGGAGAGACTGCAATGATGGTGACCCCGTTGCAAAGCTGCTTGTGTGCTGAAGAAGCCCAGCACTAGCTTTCCCTGCTGGTCCTTCTGCTGTTTGAGCAGAATCCACTGCTCATTCTGTGCTGAGTGTGTTGCTGCGCAGCAGAGAGCAGGCTCTGGACTGATTCTATTCAAATGCTTTTCCTGTATGAAAGTGAGCAGTGAAAGCAACGATGGAGGCACCAGTATAAAGGGGATTGTGTGCTGAACAGGTCCAGCACCAGCTTTCAATCCTGGCTCTTCTGCTGTGGGAGCAGATGCCAAATGTTCGTGCTGTTCTCACTGTGCTGCTGGGCAGCTGAGAGACACCACCTGAGAATTTGGATTCAAATGGACTTTTAGGTAGGAAACCGAGGAGAGACTGCAATGATGGTGACCCCGTTGCAAAGCTGCTTGTGTGCTGAAGAAGCAGAGCACTAGCTTTCCCTGCTGCTCCTTCTGCCGTGTGAGCAGATGCCACTGTTCATTCTGTGCTGACTGTGTTGCTGCGCAGCAGAGAGCAGGCTCTGGACTGATTCCATTCAAATGCTTTTCCTGTATGAAAGTGAGCAGTGAAAGCAACGATGGAGGCACCAATGTAAAGGGGATTGTGTGCTGAACAGGTCCAGCACCAGCTTTCAATCCTGGCTCTTCTGCTGTGGGAGCAGAGGCCAAATGTTCATGCTGTACTCACCGTGCTGCTGGGCACCTGAGCGACACCACCTGAGAATTCGGATTCAAATGGACTTTTAGGTATGAAACCGAGGAGAGACTGCAATGATGGTGACCCCGTTGCAAAGCTGCTTGTGTGCTGAAGAAGCAGAGCACTAGCTTTCCCTGCTGCTCCTTCTGCCGTGTGAGCAGATGCCACTGTTCATTCTGTGCTGTTTTGCTGCCAGCAGGGAGCAGGCTCTGGACTGATTCTATTCAAATTCTTTTCCTGTATGAGTGTTAGCAGTGAAAGCAACGATGTAGGCACCAATGTAAAGGGGATTGTGTGCTGAACAGGTCCAGCACCAGCTTTCAATCCTGGCTCTTCTGCTGTGGGAGCAGAGGCCAAACATTCGTGCTGTACTCACTGTGCTGCTGGGCAGCTGAGCGACACCACCTGAGAATTTGGATTCAAATGGACTTTTAGGTAGGAAACCGAGGAGAGACTGCAATGATGGTGACCCCGTTGCAAAGCTGCTTGTGTGCTGAAGAGACACAGCACTAGCTTTCCCTGCTGCTCCTTCTGCCGTGTGAGCAGATGCCACTGTTCATTCTGTGCTGTGTTGCTGCGCAGCAGAGAGCAGGCTCTGGACTGATTCCATTCAAATGCTTTTCTTGTATGAAAGTGAGCAGTGAAAGCAACGATGAATGCACCAATGTAAAAGTGATTGTGTGCTGAACAGGTCCAGCACCAGCTTTCAATCCTGGCTCTTCTGCTGTGGGAGCAGAGGCCAAACGTTCGTGCTGTACTAAGTGTGCTGCTGGGCAGCTGAGAGACACCACCTGAGAATTTGGATTCAAATGGACTTTTAGGTATGAAACCGAGGAGAGACTGCAATGATGGTAACCCCGTTGCAAAGCTGCTTGTGTGCTGAAGAAGCCCAGCACTAGCTTTCCCTGCTGGTCCTTCTGCTGTTTGAGCAGAATCCACTGTTCATTCTGTGCTGAGTGTGTTGCTGCGCAGCAGAGAGCAGCCTCTGGACTGATTCTATTCAAATGCTTTTCCTGTATGAAAGTGAGCAGTGAAAGCAACGATGGAGGCACCAATGTAAAGGGGATTGTGTGCTGAACAGGTCCAGCACCAGCTTTCAATCCTGGCTCTTCTGCTGTGGGAGCAGAGGCCAAACGTTCGTGCTGTACTAACTGTGCTGCTGGGCAGCTGAGAGACACCACCTGAGAATTTGGATTCAAATGGACTTTTAGGTAGGAATCCGAGGAGAGACTGCAATGATGGTGACCCCGTTGCAAAGCTGCTTGTGTGTTGAAGAGACACAGCACTAGCTTTCCCTGCTGGTCCTTCTGCCGTGTGAGCAGATGCCACTGTTCATTCTGAGCTGACTGTGTTGCTGCGCAGCAGAGAGCAGGCTCTGGACTGATTCTATTCAAATGCTTTTCCTGTATGAAAGTGAGCAGTGAAAGCAACGATGGAGGCACCAATGTAAAGGTGATTGTGTGCTGAACAGGTCCAGCACCAGCTTTCAATCCTTGCTCTTCTGATGTGGGAGCAGATGCCAAACGTTCGTGCTGTACTCACTGTGCTGCTGGGCAGCTGAGACCACCTGAGAATTTGGATTCAAATGGACTTTTAGGTATGAAACCGAGGACAGACTGCAATGATGGTGACCCCGTTGCAAAGCTGCTTGTGTGCTGAAGAAGCAGAGCACTAGCTTTCCCTGCTGCTCCTTCTGCCGTGTGAGCAGATGCCACTGTTCATTCTGTGCTGACTGTGTTGCTGCGCAGCAGAGAGCAGCCTCTGGACTGATTCCATTCAAATGCTTTTCCTGTATGAAAGTGAGCAGTGAAAGCAACGATGGATGCACCAATGTAAAGGTGATTGTGTGCTGAACAGGTCCAGCACCAGCTTTCAATCCTGGCTCTTCTGCTGTGGGAGCAGAGGCCAAACGTTCGTGCTGTACTAACTGTGCTGCTGGGCAGCTGAGAGACACCACCTGAGAATTTGGATTCAAATGGACTTTTAGGTAGGAAACCGAGGAGAGACTGCAATGATGGTGACCCCGTTGCAAAGCTGCTTGTGTGCTGAAGAGACACAGCCCGAGCTTTCCCTGCTGGTCCTTCTGCCGTGTGAGCAGATGCCCCTGTTCATTCTGTGCTGTGTTGCTGCCAGCAGGGAGCAGGCTCTGGACTGATTCTATTCAAATGCTTTTCCTGTATGAAAGTGAGCAGTGAAAGCAACGATGGAGGCACCAATGTAAAGGGCATTGTGTGCTGAACAGGTCCAGCACCAGCTTTCAATCCTGGCTCTTCTGCTGTGGGAGCAGAGGCCAAACGTTCGTGCTGTACTCACTGTGCTGCTGGGCAGCTGAGAGAGACCACCTGAGAATTTGGATTCAAATGGACTTTTAGGTATGAAACCGAGGAGAGACTGCAATGATGGTGACACCGTTGCAAAGCTGCTTGTGTGCTGAAGAAGCAGAGCACTAGCTTTCCCTGCTGGTCCTTCTGCCGTGTGAGCAGATGCCACTGTTCATTCTGTGCTCACTGTGTTGCTGCGCAGCAGAGAGCAGGCTCTGGACTGATTCCATTCAAATGCTTTTCCTGTATGAAAGTGAGCAGTGAAAGCAACGATGGATGCACCAATGTAAAGGGGATTGTGTGCTGAACAGGTCCAGCACCAGCTTTCAATCCTGGCTCTTCTGCTGTGGGAGCAGAGGCCGAACGTTCGTGCTGTACTAACTGTGCTGCTGGGCAGCTGAGAGACACCACCTGAGAATTTGGATTCAATTGGACTTTTAGGTATGAAACCGAGGAGAGACTGCAATGATGGTGACCCCGTTGCAAAGCTGCTTGTGTGCTGAAGAAGCAGAGCACTAGTTTTCCCTGCTGGTCCTTCTGCCGTGTGAGCAGATGCCACTGTTCATTCTGTGCTGACTGTGTTGCTGCGCAGCAGAGAGCAGGCTCTGGACTGATTCCATTCAAATGCTTTTCCTGTATGAAAGTGAGCAGTGAAAGCAACGATGGAGGCACCAATGTAAAGGGGATTGTGTGCTGAACAGGTCCAGCACCAGCTTTCAATCCTGGCTCTTCTGCTGTGGGAGCAGAGGCCAAACGTTCGTGCTGTACTCACTGTGCTGCTGGGCAGCTGAGAGAGACCACCTGAGAATTTGGATTCAAATGGACTTTTAGGTAGGAAACCGAGGAGAGACTGCAATGATGGTGACCCCATTGCAAAGCTGCTTGTGTGCTGAAGAAGCAGAGCACTAGCTTTCCCTGCTGCTCCTTCTGCCGTGTGAGCAGATGCCACTGTTCATTCTGTGCTGACTGTGTTCCTGTGCAGCAGAGAGCAGCCTCTGGACTGATTCCATTCAAATGCTTTTCCTGTATGAAAGTGAGCAGTGAAAGCAACGATGGAGGCACCAATGTAAAGCGGATTGTGTGCTGAACAGGTCCAGCACCAGCTTTCAATCCTGGCTCTTCTGCTGTGGGAGCAGAGGCCAAACGTTCGTGCTGTACTAACTGTGCTGCTGGGCAGCTGAGAGACACCACCTGAGAATTTGGATTCAATTGGACTTTTAGGTAGGAAACCGAGGAGAGACTGCAATGATGGTGACCCCGTTGCAAAGCTGCTTGTGTGCTGAAGAAGCAGAGCACTAGCTTTCCCTGCTGCTCCTTCTGCCGTGTGAGCAGATGCCACTGTTCATTCTGTGCTGACTGTGTTGCGGCGCAGCAGAGAGCAGGCTCTGGACTGATTCCATTCAAATGCTTTTCCTGTATGAAAGTGAGCAGTGAAAGCAACGATGGAGGCACCAATGTAAAGGGGATTGTGTGCTGAACAGGTCCAGCACCAGCTTTCAATCCTGGCTCTTCTGCTGTGGGAGCAGAGGCCAAACCTTCGTGCTGTACTCACTGTGCTGCTGGGCAGCTGAGAGAGACCACCTGAGAATTTGGATTCAAATGGACTTTTAGGTAGGAAACCGAGGAGAGACTGCAATGATGGTGACCCCGTTGCAAAGCTGCTTGTGTGCTGAAGAGACACAGCACTAGCTTTCCCTGCTGCTCCTTCTGCCGTGTGAGCAGATACCACTGTTCATTCTGTGCTGACTGTGTTGCTGCGCAGCAGAGAGCAGCCTCTGGACTGATTCCATTCAAATGCTTTTCCTGTATGAAAGTGAGCAGTGAAAGCAACGATGGATGCACCAATGTAAAGGTGATTGTGTGCTGAACAGGTCCAGCACCAGCTTTCAATCCTGGCTCTTCTGCTGTGGGAGCAGAGGCCAAACCTTCGTGCTGTACTAACTGTGCTGCTGGGCAGCTGACACCACCTGAGAATTTGGATTCAAATGGACTTTTAGGTAGGAAACCGAGGAGAGATTGCAATGATGGTGACCCCGTTGCAAAGCTGCTTGTGTGCTGAAGAGACACAGCACTAGCTTTCCCTGCTGCTCCTTCTGCCGTGTGAGCAGATGCCACTGTTCATTCTGTGCTGTGTTGCTGCCAGCAGGGAGCAGGCTCTGGACGGATTCTATTCAAATGCTTTTCCTGTATGAGTGTTAGCAGTGAAAGCAACGATGGAGGCACCAATGTAAAGGGGATTGTGTGCTGAACAGGTCCAGCACCAGCTTTCAATCCTGGCTCTTCTGCTGTGGGAGCAGAGGCCAAACGTTCGTGCTGTACTAACTGTGCTGCTGGGCAGCTGAGAGAGACCACCTGAGAATTTGGATTCAAATGGACTTTTAGGTATGAAACCGAGGAGAGACTGCAATGATGGTGACCCTGTTGCAAAGCTGCTTGTGTGCTGAAGAGACACAGCACTAGCTTTCCCTGCTGCTCCTTCTGCCGTGTGAGCAGATGCCACTGTTCATTCTGAGCTGACTGTGTTGCTGCGCAGCAGAGAGCAGGCTCTGGACTGATTCCATTCAAATGCTTTTCCTGTATGAAAGTGAGCAGTGAAAGCAACGATGGAGGCACCAATGTAAAGGGGATTGTGTGCTGAACAGGTCCAGCACCAGCTTTCAATCCTGGCTCTTCTGCTGTGGGAGCAGAGGCCAAACGTTCGTGGTGTACTAACTGTGCTGCTGGGCAGCTGAGAGACACCACCTGAGAATTTGGATTCAATTGGACTTTTAGGTAGGAAACCGAGGAGAGACTGCAATGATGGTGACCCCGTTGCAAAGCTGCTTGTGTGCTGAAGAAGCAGAGCACTAGCTTTCCCTGCTGGTCCTTCTGCCGTGTGAGCAGATGCCACTGTTCATTCTGTGCTGACTGTGTTGCTGCGCAGCAGAGAGCAGGCTCTGGACTGATTCCATTCAAATGCTTTTCCTGTATGAAAGTGAGCAGTGAAAGCAACGATGGAGGCACCAATGTAAAGGGGATTGTGTGCTGAACAGGTCCAGCACCAGCTTTCAATCCTGGCTCTTCTGCTGTGGGAGCAGAGGCCAAACGTTCGTGCTGTACTAACTGTGCTGCTGGGCAGCTGAGAGAGACCACCTGAGAATTTGGATTCAAATGGACTTTTAGGTATGAACCCGAGGAGAGACTGCAATGATGGTGACCCCGTTGCAAAGCTGCTTGTGTGTTGAAGAGACACAGCACTAGCTTTCCCTGCTGCTCCTTCTGCCGTGTGAGCAGATGCCACTGTTCATTCTGTGCTGTGTTGCTGCCAGCAGGGAGCAGGCTCTGGACTGATTCTATTCAAATGCTTTTCCTGTATGAAAGTGAGCAGTGAAAGCAACGATGGAGGCACCAATGTAAAGGGGATTGTGTGCTGAACAGGTCCAGCACCAGCTTTCAATCCTGGCTCTTCTGCTGTGGGAGCAGATGCCAAACGTTCGTGCTGTTCTCACTGTGCTACTGGGCAGCTGAGACCACCTGAGAATTTGGATTCAAATGGACTTTTAGGTATGAAACCGAGGAGAGACTGCAATGATGGTGACCCCGTTGAAAAGCTGCTTGTGCGCTGGAGAAGCAGAGCACTAGCTTTCCCTGCTGCTCCTTCTGCCGTGTGAGCAGATGCCACTGGTCATTCTGTGCTGACTGTGTTCCTGCGCAGCAGAGAGCAGGCTCTGGACTGATTCCATTCAAATGCTTTTCCTGTATGAAAGTGAGCAGTGAAAGCAACGATGGAGGCACCAATGTAAAGGGGATTGTGTGCTGAACAGGTCCAGCACCAGCTTTCAATCCTGGCTCTTCTGCTGTGGGAGCAGAGGCCAAACGTTCGTGCTGTACTAACTGTGCTGCTGGGCAGCTGAGAGACACCACCTGAGAATTTGGATTCAAATGGACTTTTAGGTATGAAACCGAGGAGAGACTGCAATGATGGCAACCCCGTTGCAAAGCTGCTTGTGTGCTGAAGAAGCCCAGCACTAGCTTTCCCTGCTGGTCCTTCTGCTGTGTGAGCAGAATCCACTGTTCATTCTGTGCTGAGTGTGTTGCTGCGCAGCAGAGAGCAGGCTCTGGACTGATTCTATTCAAATGCTTTTCCTGTATGAAAGTGAGCAGTTAAAGCAACGATGGAGGCACCAATGTAAAGGGGATTGTGTGCTGAACAGGTCCAGCACCAGCTTTCAATCCTGGCTCTTCTGCTGTCGGAGCAGAGGCCAAACGTTCGTGCTGTACTAACTGTGCTGCTGGGCAGCTGAGAGACACCACCTGAGAATTTGGATTCAAATGGACTTTTAGGTATGAACCCGAGGAGAGACTGCAATGATGGTGACCACGTTGCAAAGCTGCTTGTGTGCTGAAGAAGCAGAGCACTAGCTTTCCCTGCTGCTCCTTCTGCCGTGTGAGCAGATAACACTGTTCATTCTGTGCTGACTGTGTTGCTGCGCAGCAGAGAGCAGCCTCAGGACTGATTCTATTCAAATGCTTTTGCTGTACGAGTGTTAGCAGTGAAAGCAACGATGGATGCACCAATGTAAAGGGGATTGTGTGCTGAACAGGTCCAGCACCAGCTTTCAATCCTGGCTCTTCTGCTGTGGGAGCAGATGCCAAACGTTCGTGCAGTACTCACTGTGCTGCTGGGCAGCTGAGACCGCTTGAGAATTTGGATTGAAATGGACTTTTAGGTATGAAACCGAGGAGAGACTGCAATGATGGTGACCCCGTTGAAAAGCTGCTTGTGTGCTGAAGCAGAGCACTAGCTTTCCCTGCTGCTCCTTCTGCCGTGTGAGCAGATGCCACTGTTCATTCTGTGCTGACTGTGTTGCTGCGCAGCAGAGAGCAGGCTCTGGACTGATTCCATTCAAATGCTTTTCCTGTATGAAAGTGAGCAGTGAAAGCAACGATGGAGGCACCAATGTAAAAGGGATTGTGTGTTGAACAGGTCCAGCACCATCTTTCAATCCTGGCTCTTCTGCTGTGGGAGCAGAGGCCAAACGTTCGTGCTGTACTAACTGTGCTGCTGGGCAGCTGAGAAACACCACCTGAGAATTTGGATTCAAATGGACTTTTAGGTATGAACCCGAGGAGAGACTGCAATGATGGTGACCCCGTTGCAAAGCTGCTTGTGTGCTGAAGAAGCAGAGCACTAGCTTTCCCTGCTGCTCCTTCTGCCGTGTGAGCAGATGCCAATGCTCATTCTGTGCTGACTGTGTTGCTGCGCAGCAGAGCGCAGCCTCTGGACTGATTCCATTCAAATGCTTTTCCTGTATGAAAGTGAGCAGTGAAAGCAACGATGAATGCACCAATGTAAAAGGGATTGTGTGCTGAACAGGTCCAGCACCAGCTTTCAATCCTGGCTCTTCTGCTGTGGGAGCAGAGGCCAAACGTTCGTGCTGTACTCACTGTGCTGCTGGGCAGCTGAGAGACACCACCTGAGAATTTGGATTCAAATGGACTTTTAGGTAGGAAACCGAGGAGAGACTGCAATGATGGTGACCCCGTTGCAAAGCTGCTTGTGTGCTGAAGAAGCAGAGCACTAGCTTTCCCTGCTGCTCCTTCTGCCGTGTGAGCAGATGCCACTGTTCATTCTGTGCTGACTGTGTTGCTGCGCAGCAGAGAGCAGCCTCTGGACTGATTCCATTCAAATGCTTTTCCTGTATGAAAGTGAGCAGTGAAAGCAACGATGAATGCACCAATGTAAAAGGGATTGTGTGCTGAACAGGTCCAGCACCAGCTTTCAATCCTGGCTCTTCTGCTGTGGGAGCAGAGGCCAAACGTTCGTGCAGTACTAACTGTGCTGCTGGGCAGCTGAGCGACACCACCTGAGAATTCGGATTCAAAAGGACTTTTAGGTATGAAGCCGAGGAGAGACTGCAATGATGGTGACCCCGTTGCAAAGCTGCTTGTGTGCTGAAGAAGCAGAGCACTAGCTTTCCCTGCTGCTCCTTCTGCCGTGTGAGCAGATGCCACTGTTCAGTCTGTGCTGTGTTGCTGCCAGCAGGGAGCAGGCTCTGGACTGATTCTATTCAAATGCTTTTCCTGTACGAGTGTTAGCAGTGAAAGCAACGATGGATGCACCAATGTAAAGGGGATTGTGTGCTGAACAGGTCCAGCACCAGCTTTCAATCCTTGCTCTTCTGCTGTGGGAGCAGAGGCCAAACGTTCGTGCTGTACTCACTGTGCTGCTGGGCAGCTGAGACCGCTTGAGAATTTGGATTCAAATGGACTTTTAGGTATGAACCCGAGGAGAGACTGCAATGATGGTGACCCCGTTGCAAAGCTGCTTGTGTGCTGAAGAAGCAGAGCACTAGCTTTCCCTGCTGCTCCTTCTGCCGTGTGAGCAGATAACACTGTTCATTCTGTGCTGACTGTGTTCCTGCGCAGCAGAGAGCAGGCTCTGGACTGATTCCATTCAAATGCTTTTCCTGTATGAAAGTGAGCAGTGAAAGCAACGATGGAGGCACCAATGTAAAGGGGATTGTGTGCTGAACAGGTCCAGCACCAGCTTTCAATCCTGGCTCTTCTGCTGTGGGAGCAGAGGCCAAACGTTCGTGCTGTACTAACTGTGCTGCTGGGCAGCTGAGAGACACCACCTGAGAATTTGGATTCAAATGGACTTTTAGGTATGAACCCGAGGAGAGACTGCAATGATGGTGACCCCGTTGCAAAGCTGCTTGTGTGCTGAAGAGACACAGCACTAGCTTTCCCTGCTGGTCCTTCTGCCGTGTGAGCAGATGCCCCTGTTCATTCTGTGCTGTGTTGCTGCCAGCAGGGAGAAGGCTCTGGACTGATTCTATTCAAATGCTTTTCCTGTACGAGTGTTAGCAGTGAAAGCAACGATGGATGCACCAATGTAAAGGGGATTGTGTGCTGAACAGGTCCAGCACCAGCTTTCAATCCTTGCTCTTCTGCTGTGGGAGCAGAGGCCAAACGTTCGTGCTGTACTCACTGTGCTGCTGGGCAGCTGAGACCGCTTGAGAATTTGGATTCAAATGGACTTTTAGGTATGAAACCGAGGAGAGACTGCAATGATGGTGACCCCGTTGCAAAGCTGCTTGTGTGCTGAAGAAGCAGAGCACTAGCTTTCCCTGCTGCTCCTTCTGCCGTGTGAGCAGATGCCACTGTTCATTCTGTGCTGACTGTGTTCCTGCGCAGCAGAGAGCAGCCTCTGGACTGATTCTATTCAAATGCTTTTCCTGTATGAAAGTGAGCAGTGAAAGCAACGATGAATGCACCAATGTAAAAGGGATTGTGTGCTGAACAGGTCCATCACCAGCTTTCAATCCTGGCTCTTCTGCTGTGGGAGCAGAGGCCAAACGTTCGTGCTGTACTAACTGTGCTGCTGGGCAGCTGAGAGACACCACCTGAGAATTTGGATTCAAATGGACTTTTAGGTAGGAAACCGAGGAGAGACTGCAATGATGGTGACCCCGTTGCAAAGCTGCTTGTGTGCTGAAGAAGCAGAGCACTAGCTTTCCCTGCTGCTCCTTCTGCCGTGTGAGCAGATGCCACTGTTCATTCTGTGCTGACTGTGTTGCTGCGCAGCAGAGAGCAGCCTCTGGACTGATTCCATTCAAATGCTTTTCCTGTATGAAAGTGAGCAGTGAAAGCAACGATGGAGGCACCAATGTAAAGGTGACTGTGTGCTGAACAGGTCCAGCACCAGCTTTCAATCCTGGCTCTTCTGCTGTGGGAGCAGAGGCCAAACGTTCGTGCTGTACTAACTGTGCTGCTGGGCAGCTGAGCGACACCACCTGAGAATTCGGATTCAAATGGACTTTTAGGTATGAAGCCGAGGAGAGACTGCAATGATGGTGACCCCGTTGCAAAGCTGCTTGTGTGCTGAAGAAGCAGAGCACTAGCTTTCCCTGCTGCTCCTTCTGCCGTGTGAGCAGATGCCACTCTTCATTCTGTGCTGTGTTGCTGCCAGCAGGGAGCAGGCTCTGGACTGATTCTATTCAAATGCTTTTCCTGTACGAGTGTTAGCAGTGAAAGCAACGATGGAGGCACCAATGTAAAGGGGATTGTGTGCTGAACAGGTCCAGCACCAGCTTTCAATCCTGGCTCTTCTGCTGTGGGAGCAGAGGCCAAACGTTCGTGCTGTACTCACTGTGCTGCTGGGCAGCTGAGACGGCTTGAGAATTTGGATTCAAATGGACTTTTAGGTATGAAACCGAGGAGAGACTGCAATGATGGTGACCCCGTTGCAAAGCTGCTTGTGTGCTGAAGAAGCAGAGCACTAGCTTTCCCTGCTGCTCCTTCTGCCGTGTGAGCAGATGCCACTGTTCATTCTGTGCTGACTGTGTTCCTGCGCAGCAGAGAGCAGCCTCTGGACTGATTCTATTCAAATGCTTTTCCTGTATGAAAGTGAGCAGTGAAAGCAACGATGAATGCACCAATGTAAAAGGGATTGTGTGCTGAACAGGTCCATCACCAGCTTTCAATCCTGGCTCTTCTGCTGTGGGAGCAGAGGCCAAACGTTCGTGCTGTACTAACTGTGCT
Organism: Pezoporus flaviventris; assembly: GCF_033815535.1. NCBI lineage: Eukaryota > Metazoa > Chordata > Aves > Psittaciformes > Psittacidae > Pezoporus > Pezoporus flaviventris. The sequence goes on from NW_026892941.1 coordinate 208,560, forward strand.
GCTGGGCAGCTGAGAGACACCACCTGAGAATTTGGCTTCAAATGGACTTTTAGGTAGGAAACCGAGGAGAGACTGCAATGATGGTGACCCCGTTGCAAAGCTGCTTGTGTGCTGAAGAAGCAGAGCACTAGCTTTCCCTGCTGCTCCTTCTGCCGTGTGAGCAGATGCCACTGTTCATTCTGTGTTGACTGTGTTCCTGCACAGCAGAGAGCAGCCTCAGGACTGATTCTATTCAAATGCTTTTCCTGTACGAGTGTTAGCAGTGAAAGCAACGATGGATGCACCAATGTAAAGGGGATTGTGTGCTGAACAGGTCCAGCACCAGCTTTCAATCCCTGCTCTTCTGCTGTGGGAGCAGATGCCAAACGTTCGTGCAGTACTCACTGTGCTGCTGGGCAGCTGAGACCGCTTGAGAATTTGGATTCAAATGGACTTTTAGGTATGAACCCGAGGAGAGACTGCAATGATGGTGACCCCGTTGCAAAGCTGCTTGTGTGCTGAAGAGACACAGCACTAGCTTTCCCTGCTGGTCCTTCTGCCGTGTGAGCAGATGCCCCTGTTCATTCTGTGCTGTGTTGCTGCCAGCAGGGAGCAGGCTCTGGACTGATTCTATTCAAATGCTTTTCCTGTACGAGTGTTAGCAGTGAAAGCAACGATGGATGCACCAATGTAAAGGGGATTGTGTGCTGAACAGGTCCAGCACCAGCTTTCAATCCTGGCTCTTCTGCTGTGGGAGCAGAGGCCAAACGTTCGTGCTGTACTAACTGTGCTGCTGGGCAGCTGAGAGACACCACCTGAGAATTTGGATTCAAATGGACTTTTAGGTATGAACCCGAGGAGAGACTGCAATGATGGTGACCCCGTTGCAAAGCTGCTTGTGTGCTGAAGAAGCAGAGCACTAGCTTTCCCTGCTGGTCCTTCTGCCGTGTGAGCAGATGCCCCTGTTCATTCTGTGCTGTGTTGCTGCCAGCAGGGAGCAGGCTCTGGACTGATTCTATTCAAATGCTTTTCCTGTACGAGTGTTAGCAGTGAAAGCAACGATGGATGCACCAATGTAAAGGGGATTGTGTGCTGAACAGGTCCAGCACCAGCTTTCAATCCTGGCTCTTCTGCTGTGGGAGCAGAGGCCAAACGTTCGTGCTGTACTAACTGTGCTGCTGGGCAGCTGAGAGACACCACCTGAGAATTTGGATTCAAATGGACTTTTAGGTATGAACCCGAGGAGAGACTGCAATGATGGTGACCCCGTTGCAAAGCTGCTTGTGTGCTGAAGAGACACAGCACTAGCTTTCCCTGCTGGTCCTTCTGCCGTGTGAGCAGATGCCACTGTTCCTTCTGTGCTGAGTTGCTGCCAGCAGGGAGCAGGCTCTGGACTGATTCTATTCAAATGCTTTTCCTGTATGAAAGTGAGCAGTGAAAGCAACGATGGAGGCACCAATGTAAAGGGGATTGTGTGCTGAACAGGTCCAGAACCAGCTTTCAATTCTTGCTCTTCTGCTGTGGGAGCAGATGCCAAACGTTCGTGCTGTAGTCACTGTGCTGCTGGGCAGCTGAGACCACCTGAGAATTTGGATTCAAATGGACTTTTAGGTATGAAACCGAGGAGAGACTGCAATGATGGTGACCCCGTTGCAAAGCTGCTTGTGTGCTGAAGAAGCAGAGCACTAGCTTTCCCTGCTGGTCCTTCTGCCGTGTGAGCAGATGCCACTGTTCATTCTGTGCTGTTTTGCTGCCAGCAGGGAGCAGGCTCTGGACTGATTCTATTCAAATTCTTTTCCTGTATGAGTGTTAGCAGTGAAAGCAACGATGTAGGCACCAATGTAAAGGGGATTGTGTGCTGAACAGGTCCAGCACCAGCTTTCAATCCTCGCTCTTCTGCTGTGGGAGCAGACGCCAAACATTCGTGCTGTACTCACTGTGCTGCTGGGCAGCTGAGCGACACCACCTGAGAATTTGGATTCAAATGGACTTTTAGGTATGAAACCGAGGAGAGACTGCAATGATGGTAACCCCGTTGCAAAGCTGCTTGTGTGCTGAAGAAGCCCAGCACTAGCTTTCCCTGCTGGTCCTTCTGCTGTTTGAGCAGAATCCACTGTTCATTCTGTGCTGAGTGTGTTGCTGCGCAGCAGAGAGCAGCCTCTGGACTGATTCTATTCAAATGCTTTTCCTGTATGAAAGTGAGCAGTGAAAGCAACGATGGAGGCACCAGTATAAAGGGGATTGTGTGCTGAACAGGTCCAGGACCAGCTTTCAATCCTGGCTCTTCTGCTGTGGGAGCAGATGCCAAATGTTCGTGCTGTTCTCACTGTGCTGCTGGGCAGCTGAGAGAGACCACCTGAGAATTTGGATTCAAATGGACTTTTAGGTATGAAACCGAGGAGAGACTGCAATGATGGTGACCCCGTTGCAAAGCTGCTTGTGCGCTGAAGAAGCAGAGCACTAGCTTTCCCTGCTGCTCCTTCTGCCGTGTGAGCAGATGCCACTGTTCATTCTGTGCTGACTGTGTTGCTGCGCAGCAGAGAGCAGGCTCTGGACTGATTCCATTCAAATGCTTTTCCTGTATGAAAGTGAGCAGTGAAAGCAACGATGGAGGCACCAATGTAAAGGGGATTGTGTGCTGAACAGGTCCAGCACCAGCTTTCAATCCTGGCTCTTCTGCTGTGGGAGCAGAGGCCAAACGTTCGTGCTGTACTAACTGTGCTGCTGGGCAGCTGAGAGACACCACCTGAGAATTTGGATTCAAATGGACTTTTAGGTAGGAATCCGAGGAGAGACTGCAATGATGGTGACCCCGTTGCAAAGCTGCTTGTGTGTTGAAGAGACACAGCACTAGCTTTCCCTGCTGGTCCTTCTGCCGTGTGAGCAGATGCCACTGTTCATTCTGAGCTGACTGTGTTGCTGCGCAGCAGAGAGCAGGCTCTGGACTGATTCTATTCAAATGCTTTTCCTGTATGAAAGTGAGCAGTGAAAGCAACGATGGAGGCACCAATGTAAAGGTGATTGTGTGCTGAACAGGTCCAGCACCAGCTTTCAATCCTTGCTCTTCTGATGTGGGAGCAGATGCCAAACGTTCGTGCTGTACTCACTGTGCTGCTGGGCAGCTGAGACCACCTCAGAATTTGGATTCAAATGGACTTTTAGGTATGAAACCGAGGACAGACTGCAATGATGGTGACCCCGTTGCAAAGCTGCTTGTGTGCTGAAGAAGCAGAGCACTAGCTTTCCCTGCTGCTCCTTCTGCCGTGTGAGCAGATGCCACTGTTCATTCTGTGCTGACTGTGTTCCTGCGCAGCAGAGAGCAGGCTCTGGACTGATTCCATTCAAATGCTTTTCCTGTATGAAAGTGAGCAGTGAAAGCAACGATGGAGGCACCAATGTAAAGGTGATTGTGTGCTGAACAGGTCCAGCACCAGCTTTCAATCCTGGCTCTTCTGCTGTGGGAGCAGAGGCCAAACGTTTGTGCTGTACTCACTGTGCTGCTGGGCAGCTGAGACCACCTGAGAATTTGGATTCAAATGGACTTTTAGGTATGAAACCGAGGAGAGACTGCAATGATGGTGACCCCGTTGCAAAGCTGCTTGTGTGCTGAAGAAGCAGAGCACTAGCTTTCCCTGTTGGTCCTTCTGCCGTGTGAGCAGATGCCACTGTTCATTCTGAGCTGACTGTGTTCCTGCGCAGCAGAGAGCAGCCTCTGGACTGATTCCATTCAAATGCCTTTCCTGTATGAAAGTGAGCAGTGAAAGCAACGATGGAGGCACCAATGTAAAAGTGATTGTGTGCTGAACAGGTCCAGCACCAGCTTTCAATCCTGGCTCTTCTGCTGTGGGAGCAGAGGCCAAACGTTCGTGCTGTACTCACTGTGCTGCTGGGCAGCTGAGTCACTTGAGAATTTGGATTCAAATGGACTTTTAGGTATGAAAACGAGGAGAGACTGCAATGATGGTGACCCCGTTGCAAAGCTGCTTGTGTGCTGAAGAAGCAGAGCACTAGCTTTCCCTGCTGCTCCTTCTGCCGTGTGAGCAGATGCCACTGTTCATTCTGTGCTGACTGTGTTCCTGCGCAGCAGAGAGCAGGCTCTGGACTGATTCCATTCAAATGCTTTTCCTGTATGAAAGTGAGCAGTGAAAGCAACGATGGAGGCACCAATGTAAAGGTGATTGTGTGCTGAACAGGTCCAGCACCAGCTTTCAATCCTGGCTCTTCTGCTGTGGGAGCAGATGCCAAACGTTCGTGCTGTACTCACTGTGCTGCTGGGCAGCTGAGAGACACCACCTGAGAATTTGGATTCAAATGGACTTTTAGGTATGAAACCGAGGAGAGACTGCAATGATGGTGACCCCGTTGCAAAGCTGCTTGTGTGCTGAAGAAGTAGACCACTAGCTTTCCCTGCTGCTCCTTCTGCCGTGTGAGCAGATGCCACTGTTCATTCTGTGCTGACTGTGTTGCTGCGCAGCAGAGAGCAGCCTCTGGACTGATTCCATTCAAATGCTTTTCCTGTATGAAAGTGAGCAGTGAAAGCAACGATGGATGCACCAATGTAAAGGTGATTGTGTGCTGAACAGGTCCAGCACCAGCTTTCAATCCTGGCTCTTCTGCTGTGGGAGCAGAGGCCAAACGTTCGTGCTGTACTAACTGTGCTGCTGGGCAGCTGAGAGACACCACCTGAGAATTTGGATTCAAATGGACTTTTAGGTAGGAAACCGAGGAGAGACTGCAATGATGGTGACCCCGTTGCAAAGCTGCTTGTGTGCTGAAGAGACACAGCCCGAGCTTTCCCTGCTGGTCCTTCTGCCGTGTGAGCAGATGCCCCTGTTCATTCTGTGCTGTGTTGCTGCCAGCAGGGAGCAGGCTCTGGACTGATTCTATTCAAATGCTTTTCCTGTATGAAAGTGAGCAGTGAAAGCAACGATGGAGGCACCAATGTAAAGGGCATTGTGTGCTGAACAGGTCCAGCACCAGCTTTCAATCCTGGCTCTTCTGCTGTGGGAGCAGAGGCCAAACGTTCGTGCTGTACTCACTGTGCTGCTGGGCAGCTGAGAGAGACCACCTGAGAATTTGGATTCAAATGGACTTTTAGGTATGAAACCGAGGAGAGACTGCAATGATGGTGACACCGTTGCAAAGCTGCTTGTGTGCTGAAGAAGCAGAGCACTAGCTTTCCCTGCTGGTCCTTCTGCCGTGTGAGCAGATGCCACTGTTCATTCTGTGCTCACTGTGTTGCTGCGCAGCAGAGAGCAGGCTCTGGACTGATTCCATTCAAATGCTTTTCCTGTATGAAAGTGAGCAGTGAAAGCAACGATGGAGGCACCAATGTAAAGGGGATTGTGTGCTGAACAGGTCCAGCACCAGCTTTCAATCCTGGCTCTTCTGCTGTGGGAGCAGAGGCCAAACGTTCGTGCTGTACTCACTGTGCTGCTGGGCAGCTGAGAGACACCACCTGAGAATTTGGATTCAAATGGACTTTTAGGTATGAAACCGAGGAGAGACTGCAATGATGGTGACCCCGTTGCAAAGCTGCTTGTGTGCTGAAGAGACACAGCACTAGCTTTCCCTGCTGGTCCTTCTGCCGTGTGAGCAGATGCCACTGTTCATTCTGTGCTGACTGTGTTGCTGCGCAGCAGAGAGCAGGCTCTGGACTGATTCCATTCAAATGCTTTTCCTGTATGAAAGTGAGCAGTGAAAGCAACGATGGAGGCACCAATGTAAAGGGGATTGTGTGCTGAACAGGTCCAGCACCAGCTTTCAATCCTGGCTCTTCTGCTGTGGGAGCAGAGGCCAAACGTTCGTGCTGTACTAACTGTGCTGCTGGGCAGCTGAGAGAGACCACCTGAGAATTTGGATTCAAATGGACTTTTAGGTATGAAACCGAGGAGAGACTGCAATGATGGTGACCCCGTTGCAAAGCTGCTTGTGTGCTGAAGAAGCAGAGCACTAGTTTTCCCTGCTGGTCCTTCTGCCGTGTGAGCAGATGCCACTGTTCATTCTGTGCTGTGTTGTTGTGAGCATGGAGCAGGCTCTGGACTGATTCTATTCAAATGCTTTTCCTTTATGAGTGTTAGCAGTGAAAGCAACGATGGATGCACCAATGTAAAGGTGATTGTGTGCTGAACAGGTCCAGCACCAGCTTTCAATCCTTGCTCTTCTGCTGTGGGAGCAGAGGCCAAACGTTCGTGCTGTACTCACTGTGCTGCTGGGCAGCTGAGAGACACCACCTGAGAATTTGGATTCAAATGGACTTTTAGGTATGAAACCGAGGAGAGACTGCAAGGATGGTGACCCCGTTGCAAAGCTGCTTGTGTGCTGAAGGGACACAGCACAAGCTTTCCCTGCTGGTCCTTCTGCCGTGTGAGCAGATGCCACTGTTCATTCTGTGCTGACTGTGTTGCTGCGCAGCAGAGAGCAGGCTCTGGACTGATTCTATTCAAATGCTTTTCCGGTATGAGTGTTACCAGTGAAAGCAACGATGGAGGCACCAATGTAAAGGTGATTGTGTGCTGAAAAGGTCCAGCACCAGCTTTCAATCCTGGCTCTTCTGCTGTGGGAGCAGAGGCCAAACGTTCGTGCTGTACTAACTGTGCTGCTGGGCAGCTGAGAGACACCACCTGAGAATTTGGATTCAAATGGACTTTTAGGTAGGAAACCGAGGAGAGACTGCAATGATGGTGACCCCGTTGCAAAGCTGCTTGTGTGCTGAAGGGACACAGCACAAGCTTTCCCTGCTGGTCCTTCTGCCGTGTGAGCAGATGCCACTGTTCATTCTGTGCTCACTGTGTTGCTGCGCAGCAGAGAGCAGGCTCTGGACTGATTCCATTCAAATGCTTTTCCTGAATGAAAGTGAGCAGTGAAAGCAACGATGGATGCACCAATGTAAAGGTGATTGTGTGCTGAACAGGTCCAGCACCAGCTTTCAATCCTGGCTCTTCTGCTGTGGGAGCAGAGGCCAAACGTTCGTGCTGTCCTCACTGTGCTGCTGGGCAGCTGAGAGAGACCACCTGAGAATTTGGATTCAAATGGACTTTTAGGTAGGAATCCGAGGAGAGACTGCAATGATGGTGACCCCGTTGCAAAGCTGCTTGTGTGTTGAAGAGACACAGCACTAGCTTTCCCTGCTGGTCCTTCTGCCGTGTGAGCAGATGCCACTGTTCATTCTGAGCTGACTGTGTTGCTGCGCAGCAGAGAGCAGGCTCTGGACTGATTCCATTCAAATGCTTTTCCTGTATGAAAGTGAGCAGTGAAAGCAACGATGGAGGCACCAATGTAAAGGGGATTGTGTGCTGAACAGGTCCAGCACCAGCTTTCAATCCTGGCTCTTCTGCTGTGGGAGCAGAGGCCAAACGTTCGTGCTGTACTCACTGTGCTGCTGGGCAGCTGAGTCACTTGAGAATTTGGATTCAAATGGACTTTTAGGTATGAAAACGAGGAGAGACTGCAATGATGGTGACCCCGTTGCAAAGCTGCTTGTGTGCTGAAGAAGCAGAGCACTAGCTTTCCCTGCTGCTCCTTCTGCCGTGTGAGCAGATGCCACTGTTCATTCTGTGCTGACTGTGTTCCTGCGCAGCAGAGAGCAGGCTCTGGACTGATTCCATTCAAATGCTTTTCCTGTATGAAAGTGAGCAGTGAAAGCAACGATGGAGGCACCAATGTAAAGGTGATTGTGTGCTGAACAGGTCCAGCACCAGCTTTCAATCCTGGCTCTTCTGCTGTGGGAGCAGATGCCAAACGTTCGTGCTGTACTCACTGTGCTGCTGGGCAGCTGAGAGACACCACCTGAGAATTTGGATTCAAATGGACTTTTAGGTATGAAACCGAGGAGAGACTGCAATGATGGTGACCCCGTTGCAAAGCTGCTTGTGTGCTGAAGAAGTAGACCACTAGCTTTCCCTGCTGCTCCTTCTGCCGTGTGAGCAGATGCCACTGTTCATTCTGTGCTGACTGTGTTGCTGCGCAGCAGAGAGCAGCCTCTGGACTGATTCCATTCAAATGCTTTTCCTGTATGAAAGTGAGCAGTGAAAGCAACGATGGATGCACCAATGTAAAGGTGATTGTGTGCTGAACAGGTCCAGCACCAGCTTTCAATCCTGGCTCTTCTGCTGTGGGAGCACAGGCCAAACGTTCGTGCTGTACTAACTGTGCTGCTGGGCAGCTGAGAGACACCACCTGAGAATTTGGATTCAAATGGACTTTTAGGTAGGAAACCGAGGAGAGACTGCAATGATGGTGACCCCGTTGCAAAGCTGCTTGTCTGCTGAAGAGACACAGCCCGAGCTTTCCCTGCTGGTCCTTCTGCCGTGTGAGCAGATGCCCCTGTTCATTCTGTGCTGTGTTGCTGCCAGCAGGGAGCAGGCTCTGGACTGATTCTATTCAAATGCTTTTCCTGTATGAAAGTGAGCAGTGAAAGCAACGATGGAGGCACCAATGTAAAGGGCATTGTGTGCTGAACAGGTCCAGCACCAGCTTTCAATCCTGGCTCTTCTGCTGTGGGAGCAGAGGCCAAACGTTCGTGCTGTACTCACTGTGCTGCTGGGCAGCTGAGAGAGACCACCTGAGAATTTGGATTCAAATGGACTTTTAGGTATGAAACCGAGGAGAGACTGCAATGATGGTGACACCGTTGCAAAGCTGCTTGTGTGCTGAAGAAGCAGAGCACTAGCTTTCCCTGCTGGTCCTTCTGCCGTGTGAGCAGATGCCACTGTTCATTCTGTGCTCACTGTGTTGCTGCGCAGCAGAGAGCAGGCTCTGGACTGATTCCATTCAAATGCTTTTCCTGTATGAAAGTGAGCAGTGAAAGCAACGATGGAGGCACCAATGTAAAGGGGATTGTGTGCTGAACAGGTCCAGCACCAGCTTTCAATCCTGGCTCTTCTGCTGTGGGAGCAGAGGCCAAACGTTCGTGCTGTACTCACTGTGCTGCTGGGCAGCTGAGAGACACCACCTGAGAATTTGGATTCAAATGGACTTTTAGGTATGAAACCGAGGAGAGACTGCAATGATGGTGACCCCGTTGCAAAGCTGCTTGTGTGCTGAAGAGACACAGCACTAGCTTTCCCTGCTGGTCCTTCTGCCGTGTGAGCAGATGCCACTGTTCATTCTGTGCTGACTGTGTTGCTGCGCAGCAGAGAGCAGGCTCTGGACTGATTCCATTCAAATGCTTTTCCTGTATGAAAGTGAGCAGTGAAAGCAACGATGGAGGCACCAATGTAAAGGGGATTGTGTGCTGAACAGGTCCAGCACCAGCTTTCAATCCTGGCTCTTCTGCTGTGGGAGCAGAGGCCAAACGTTCGTGCTGTACTAACTGTGCTGCTGGGCAGCTGAGAGAGACCACCTGAGAATTTGGATTCAAATGGACTTTTAGGTATGAAACCGAGGAGAGACTGCAATGATGGTGACCCCGTTGCAAAGCTGCTTGTGTGCTGAAGAAGCAGAGCACTAGTTTTCCCTGCTGGTCCTTCTGCCGTGTGAGCAGATGCCACTGTTCATTCTGTGCTGACTGTGTTGCTGCGCAGCAGAGAGCAGGCTCTGGACTGATTCTATTCAAATGCTTTTCCTGTATGAGTGTTACCAGTGAAAGCAACGATGGAGGCACCAATGTAAAGGTGATTGTGTGCTGAAAAGGTCCAGCACCAGCTTTCAATCCTGGCTCTTCTGCTGTGGGAGCAGAGGCCAAACGTTCGTGCTGTCCTCACTGTGCTGCTGGGCAGCTGAGAGAGACCACCTGAGAATTTGGATTCAAATGGACTTTTAGGTATGAAACCGAGGAGAGACTGCAATGATGGTGACCCCGTTGCAAAGCTGCTTGTGTGCTGAAGAAGCAGAGCACTAGTTTTCCCTGCTGGTCCTTCTGCCGTGTGAGCAGATGCCACTGTTCATTCTGTGCTGACTGTGTTGCTGCGCAGCAGAGAGCAGGCTCTGGACTGATTCTATTCAAATGCTTTTCCTGTATGAGTGTTACCAGTGAAAGCAACGATGGAGGCACCAATGTAAAGGTGATTGTGTGCTGAAAAGGTCCAGCACCAGCTTTCAATCCTGGCTCTTCTGCTGTGGGAGCAGAGGCCAAACGTTCGTGCTGTCCTCACTGTGCTGCTGGGCAGCTGAGAGAGACCACCTGAGAATTTGGATTCAAATGGACTTTTAGGTAGGAAACCGAGGAGAGACTGCAATGATGGTGACCCCGTTGCAAAGCTGCTTGTGTGCTGAAGGGACACAGCACAAGCTTTCCCTGCTGGTCCTTCTGCCGTGTGAGCAGATGCCACTGTTCATTCTGTGCTCACTGTGTTGCTGCGCAGCAGAGAGCAGGCTCTGGACTGATTCCATTCAAATGCTTTTCCTGAATGAAAGTGAGCAGTGAAAGCAACGATGGATGCACCAATGTAAAGGTGATTGTGTGCTGAACAGGTCCAGCACCAGCTTTCAATCCTGGCTCTTCTGCTGTGGGAGCAGAGGCCAAACGTTCGTGCTGTCCTCACTGTGCTGCTGGGCAGCTGAGAGAGACCACCTGAGAATTTGGATTCAAATGGACTTTTAGGTAGGAATCCGAGGAGAGACTGCAATGATGGTGACCCCGTTGCAAAGCTGCTTGTGTGTTGAAGAGACACAGCACTAGCTTTCCCTGCTGGTCCTTCTGCCGTGTGAGCAGATGCCACTGTTCATTCTGAGCTGACTGTGTTGCTGCGCAGCAGAGAGCAGGCTCTGGACTGATTCCATTCAAATGCTTTTCCTGTATGAAAGTGAGCAGTGAAAGCAACGATGGAGGCACCAATGTAAAGGTGATTGTGTGCTGAACAGGTCCAGCACCAGCTTTCAATCCTTGCTCTTCTGATGTGGGAGCAGATGCCAAACGTTCGTGCTGTACTCACTGTGCTGCTGGGCAGCTGAGACCACCTGAGAATTTGGATTCAAATGGACTTTTAGGTATGAAACCGAGGACAGACTGCAATGATGGTGACCCCGTTGCAAAGCTGCTTGTGTGCTGAAGAAGCAGAGCACTAGCTTTCCCTGCTGCTCCTTCTGCCGTGTGAGCAGATGCCACTGTTCATTCTGTGCTGACTGTGTTCCTGCGCAGCAGAGAGCAGGCTCTGGACTGATTCCATTCAAATGCTTTTCCTGTATGAAAGTGAGCAGTGAAAGCAACGATGGAGGCACCAATGTAAAGGTGATTGTGTGCTGAACAGGTCCAGCACCAGCTTTCAATCCTGGCTCTTCTGCTGTGGGAGCAGAGGCCAAACGTTTGTGCTGTACTCACTGTGCTGCTGGGCAGCTGAGACCACCTGAGAATTTGGATTCAAATGGACTTTTAGGTATGAAACCGAGGAGAGACTGCAATGATGGTGACCCCGTTGCAAAGCTGCTTGTGTGCTGAAGAAGCAGAGCACTAGCTTTCCCTGCTGGTCCTTCTGCCGTGTGAGCAGATGCCACTGTTCATTCTGAGCTGACTGTGTTCCTGCGCAGCAGAGAGCAGCCTCTGGACTGATTCCATTCAAATGCCTTTCCTGTATGAAAGTGAGCAGTGAAAGCAACGATGGAGGCACCAATGTAAAGGGGATTGTGTGCTGAACAGGTCCAGCACCAGCTTTCAATCCTGGCTCTTCTGCTGTGGGAGCAGAGGCCAAACGTTCGTGCTGTACTCACTGTGCTGCTGGGCAGCTGAGTCACTTGAGAATTTGGATTCAAATGGACTTTTAGGTAGGAAACCGAGGAGAGACTGCAATGATGGTGACCCCGTTGCAAAGCTGCTTGTGTGCTGAAGAAGCAGAGCACTAGCTTTCCCTGCTGCTCCTTCTGCCGTGTGAGCAGATGCCACTGTTCATTCTGTGCTGACTGTGTTCCTGCGCAGCAGAGAGCAGGCTCTGGACTGATTCCATTCAAATGCTTTTCCTGTATGAAAGTGAGCAGTGAAAGCAACGATGGAGGCACCAATGTAAAGGTGATTGTGTGCTGAACAGGTCCAGCACCAGCTTTCAATCCTGGCTCTTCTGCTGTGGGAGCAGATGCCAAACGTTCGTGCTGTACTCACTGTGCTGCTGGGCAGCTGAGAGACACCACCTGAGAATTTGGATTCAAATGGACTTTTAGGTATGAAACCGAGGAGAGACTGCAATGATGGTGACCCCGTTGCAAAGCTGCTTGTGTGCTGAAGAAGTAGACCACTAGCTTTCCCTGCTGCTCCTTCTGCCGTGTGAGCAGATGCCACTGTTCATTCTGTGCTGACTGTGTTGCTGCGCAGCAGAGAGCAGCCTCTGGACTGATTCCATTCAAATGCTTTTCCTGTATGAAAGTGAGCAGTGAAAGCAACGATGGATGCACCAATGTAAAGGTGATTGTGTGCTGAACAGGTCCAGCACCAGCTTTCAATCCTGGCTCTTCTGCTGTGGGAGCAGAGGCCAAACGTTCGTGCTGTACTAACTGTGCTGCTGGGCAGCTGAGAGACACCACCTGAGAATTTGGATTCAAATGGACTTTTAGGTATGAAACCGAGGAGAGACTGCAATGATGGTGACCCCGTTGCAAAGCTGCTTGTGTGCTGAAGAAGCAGAGCACTAGTTTTCCCTGCTGGTCCTTCTGCCGTGTGAGCAGATGCCACTGTTCATTCTGTGCTGTGTTGTTGTGAGCATGGAGCAGGCTCTGGACTGATTCTATTCAAATGCTTTTCCTTTATGAGTGTTAGCAGTGAAAGCAACGATGGATGCACCAATGTAAAGGTGATTGTGTGCTGAACAGGTCCAGCACCAGCTTTCAATCCTTGCTCTTCTGCTGTGGGAGCAGATGCCAAACGTTCGTGCTGTACTCACTGTGCTGCTGGGCAGCTGAGAGACACCACCTGAGAATTTGGATTCAAATGGACTTTTAGGTATGAAACCGAGGAGAGACTGCAAGGATGGTGACCCCGTTGCAAAGCTGCTTGTGTGCTGAAGGGACACAGCACAAGCTTTCCCTGCTGGTCCTTCTGCCGTGTGAGCAGATGCCACTGTTCATTCTGTGCTGACTGTGTTGCTGCGCAGCAGAGAGCAGGCTCTGGACTGATTCTATTCAAATGCTTTTCCTGTATGAGTGTTAGCAGTGAAAGCAACGATGGAGGCACCAATGTAAAGGTGATTGTGTGCTGAAAAGGTCCAGCACCAGCTTTCAATCCTGGCTCTTCTGCTGTGGGAGCAGAGGCCAAACGTTCGTGCTGTCCTCACTGTGCTGCTGGGCAGCTGAGAGAGACCACCTGAGAATTTGGATTCAAATGGACTTTTAGGTAGGAAACCGAGGAGAGACTGCAATGATGGTGACCCCGTTGCAAAGCTGCTTGTGTGCTGAAGGGACACAGCACAAGCTTTCCCTGCTGGTCCTTCTGCCGTGTGAGCAGATGCCACTGTTCATTCTGTGCTCACTGTGTTGCTGCGCAGCAGAGAGCAGGCTCTGGACTGATTCCATTCAAATGCTTTTCCTGAATGAAAGTGAGCAGTGAAAGCAACGATGGATGCACCAATGTAAAGGTGATTGTGTGCTGAACAGGTCCAGCACCAGCTTTCAATCCTGGCTCTTCTGCTGTGGGAGCAGAGGCCAAACGTTCGTGCTGTCCTCACTGTGCTGCTGGGCAGCTGAGAGAGACCACCTGAGAATTTGGATTCAAATGGACTTTTAGGTATGAAACCGAGGAGAGACTGCAATGATGGTGACACCGTTGCAAAGCTGCTTGTGTGCTGAAGAAGCAGAGCACTAGCTTTCCCTGCTGGTCCTTCTGCCGTGTGAGCAGATGCCACTGTTCATTCTGTGCTCACTGTGTTGCTGCGCAGCAGAGAGCAGGCTCTGGACTGATTCCATTCAAATGCTTTTCCTGTATGAGTGTTAGCAGTGAAAGCAACGATGGAGGAACCAATGTAAAGGTGATTGTGTGCTGAACAGGTCCAGCACCAGCTTTCAATCCTGGCTCTTCTGCTGTGGGAGCAGAGGCCAAACGTTCGTGCTGTACTCACTGTGCTGCTGGGCAGCTGAGAGACACCACCTGAGAATTTGGATTCAAATGGACTTTTAGGTATGAAACCGAGGAGAGACTGCAATGATGGTGACCCCGTTGCAAAGCTGCTTGTGTGCTGAAGAAGCAGAGCACTAGCTTTCCCTGCTGGTCCTTCTGCCGTGTGAGCAGATGCCACTGTTCATTCTGTGCTGACTGTGTTGCTGCGCAGCAGAGAGCAGGCTCTGGACTGATTCCATTCAAATGCTTTTCCTGAATGAAAGTGAACAGTGAAAGCACGATGGATGCACCAATGTAAAGGTGATTTTGTGCTGAACAGGTCCAGCACCAGCTTTCAATCCTTGCTCTTCTGCTGTGGGAGCAGATGCCAAACGTTCGTGCTGTACTCACGGTGCTGCTGGGAAGCTGAGAGACCACCTGAGAATTTGGATTCAAATGGACTTTTAGGTATGAAACCGAGGAGAGACTGCAATGATGGTGACCCCGTTGCAAAGCTGCTTGTGTGCTGAAGAGACACAGCACAAGCTTTCCCTGCTGGTCCTTCTGCCGTGTGAGCAGATGCCACTCTTCATTCTGTGCTGTGTTGCTGCCAGCAGGGAGCAGGCTCTGGACTGATTCTATTCAAATGCTTTTCCTGTATGAGTGTTAGCAGTGAAAGCAACGATGGATGCACCAATGTAAAGGGGATTGTGTGCTGAACAGGTCCAGCAACAGCTTTCAATCCTGGCTCTTCTGCTGTGGGAGCAGATGCCAAACATTCGTGCTGTACTCACTGTGCTGCTGGGCAGCTGAGACCGCTTGAGAATTTGGATTCAAATGGACTTTTAGGTATGAAACCGAGGAGAGACTGCAATGATGGTGACCCCGTTGCAAAGCTGCTTGTGTGCTGAAGAAGCAGAGCACTAGCTTTCCCTGCTGCTCCTTCTGCCGTGTGAGCAGATGCCACTGCTCATTCTCTGCTGACTGTGTTGCTGCGCAGCAGAGAGCAGGCTCTGGACTGATTCCATTCAAATGCTTTTCCTGTATGAAAGTGAGCAGTGAAAGCAACGATGGAGGCACCAATGTAAAGGGGATTGTGTGCTGAACAGGTCCAGCACCAGCTTTCAATCCTGGCTCTTCTGCTGTGGGAGCAGAGGCCAAACGTTCGTGCTGTACTAACTGTGCTGCTGGGCAGCTGAGAGACACCACCTGAGAATTTGGATTCAAATGGACTTTTAGGTATGAAACCGAGGAGAGACTGCAATGATGGTGACCCCGTTGCAAAGCTACTTCTGTGCTGAAGAGACACAGCACTAGGTTTCCCTGCTGGTCCTTCTGCCGTGTGAGCAGATGCCCCTGTTCATTCTGTGCTGTGTTGCTGCCAGCAGGGAGCAGGCTCTGGACTGATTCTATTCAAATGCTTTTCCTGTACGAGTGTTAGCAGTGAAAGCAACGATGGATGCACCAATGTAAAGGGGATTGTGTGCTGAACAGGTCCAGCAACAGCTTTCAATCCTTGCTCTTCTGCTGTGGGAGCAGATGCCAAACGTTCGTGCTGTACTCACTGTGCTGCTGGGCAGCTGAGACCGCTTGAGAATTTGGATTCAAATGGACTTTTAGGTATGAACCCGAGGAGATACTGCAATGATGGTGACCCCGTTGCAAAGCTTCTTGTGTGCTGAAGAAGCAGAGCACTAGCTTTCCCTGCTGCTCCTTCTGCCGTGTGAGCAGATGCCACTGTTCATTCTGTGCTGACTGTGTTGCTGCGCAGCAGAGAGCAGGCTCTGGACTGATTCCATTCAAATGCTTTTCCTGTATGAAAGTGAGCAGTGAAAGCAACGATGGAGGCACCAATGTAAAGGGGATTGTGTGCTGAACAGGTCCAGCACCAGCTTTCAATCCTGGCTCTTCTGCTGTGGGAGCAGAGGCCAAACGTTCGTGCTGTACTCACTGTGCTGCTGGGCAGCTGAGAGACACCACCTGAGAATTTGGATTCAAATGGACTTTTAGGTATGAAACCGAGGAGAGACTGCAATGATGGTAACCCCGTTGCAAAGCTGCTTGTGTGCTGAAGAAGCAGACCACTAGCTTTCCCTGCTGCTCCTTCTGCCGTGTGAGCAGATGCCACTGTTCATTCTGTGCTGACTGTGTTGCTGCGCTGCAGGGAGCAGCCTCTGGACTGATTCTATTCAAATGCTTTTCCTGTATGAGTGTTAGCAGTGAAAGCAACGATGGAGGCACCAATGTAAAGGTGATTGTGTGCTGAACAGGTCCAGCACCAGCTTTCAATCCTGGCTCTTCTGCTGTGGGAGCAGAGGCCAAACGTTCGTGCTGTACTAACTGTGCTGCTGGGCAGCTGAGAGACACCACCTGAGAATTTGGATTCAAATGGACTTTTAGTTAGGAAACCGAGGAGAGACTGCAATGATGGTGACCCCGTTGCAAAGCTGCTTGTGTGCTGAAGAGACACAGCACAAGCTTTCCCTGCTGGTCCTTCTGCCGTGTGAGCAGATGCCACTGTTCATTCTGTGCTGACTGTGTTGCTGCGCAGCAGAGAGCAGGCTCTGGACTGATTCCATTCAAATGCTTTTCCTGTATGAATGTGAGCAGTGAAAGCAACGATGGAGGCACCAATGTAAAGGTGATTGTGTGCTGAACAGGTCCAGCACCAGCTTTCAATCCTGGCTCTTCTGCTGTGGGAGCAGAGGCCAAATGTTCGTGCTGTACTAACTGTGCTGCTGGGCAGCTGAGAGACACCACCTGAGAATTTGGATTCAAATGGACTTTTAGGTAGGAAACCGAGGAGAGACTGCAATGATGGTGACCCCGTTGCAAAGCTGCTTGTGTGCTGAAGAGACACAGCCCTAGCTTTCCCTGCTGGTCCTTCTGCCGTGTGAGCAGATGCCACTGTTCATTCTGTGCTGTGTTGCTGCCAGCAGGGAGCAGGCTCTGGACTGATTCCATTCAAATGCTTTTCCTGTATGAGTGTTAGCAGTGAAAGCAACGATGGAGGCACCAATGTAAAGGGGACTGTGTGCTGAACAGGTCCAGCACCAGCTTTCAATCCTGGCTCTTCTGCTGTGGGAGCAGAGGCCAAACGTTCGTGCTGTACTCACTGTGCTGCTGGGCAGCTGAGCGACACCACCTGAGAATTCGGATTCAAATGGACTTTTAGGTATGAAGCCGAGGAGAGACTGCAATGATGGTGACCCCGTTGCAAAGCTGCTTGTGTGCTGAAGAAGCAGAGCACTAGCTTTCCCTGCTGCTCCTTCTGCCGTGTGAGCAGATGCCACTGTTCATTCTGTGCTGACTGTGTTGCGGCGCAGCAGAGAGCAGCCTCTGGACTGATTCCATTCAAATGCTTTTCCTGTATGAAAGTGAGCAGTGAAAGCAACGATGGAGGCACCAATGTAAAGGGGATTGTGTGCTGAACAGGTCCAGCACCAGCTTTCAATCCTGGCTCTTCTGCTGTGGGAGCAGAGGCCAAACGTTCGTGCTGTACTCACTGTGCTGCTGGGCAGCTGAGAGACACCACCTGAGAATTTGGATTCAAATGGACTTTTAGGTATGAAACCGAGGAGAGACTGCAATGATGGTGACCCCGTTGCAAAGCTGCTTGTGTGCTGAAGAGACACAGCACTTGGTTTCCCTGCTGCTCCTTCTGCCGTGTGAGCAGATGCCACTGTTCATTCTGTGCTGACTGTGTTGCTGCGCAGCAGAGAGCAGGCTCTGGACTGATTCTATTCAAATGCTTTTCCGGTATGAGTGTTAGCAGTGAAAGCAACGATGGAGGCACCAATGTAAAGGGGATTGTGTGCTGAACAGGTCCAGCACCAGCTTTCAATCCTTGCTCTTCTGCTGTGGGAGCAGATGCCAAACGTTCGTGCTGTACTCACTGTGCTGCTGGGCAGCTGAGACCACCTGAGAATTTGGATTCAAATGGACTTTTAGGTATGAACCCGAGGAGAGACTTCAATGATGGTGACCCCGTTGCAAAGCTGCTTGTGTGCTGAAGAAGCAGAGCACTAGCTTTCCCTGCTGCTCCTTCTCCCGTGTGAGCAGATGCCACTGTTCATTCTGTGCTGTGTTTCTGCCAGCAGGGAGCAGGCTCTGGACGGATTCTATTCAAATACTTTTCCTGTATGAGTGTTAGCAGTGAAAGCAACGATGGAGACACCAATGTAAAGGGGATTGTGTGCTGAACAGGTCCAGCACCAGCTTTCAATCCTGGCTCTTCTGCTGTGGGAGCAGAGGCCAAACGTTCGTGCTGTACTAACTGTGCTGCTGGGCAGCTGAGAGACACCACCTGAGAATTTGGATTCAAATGGACTTTTAGGTAGGAAACCGAGGAGAGACTGCATTGATGGTGACCCCGTTGCAAAGCTGCTTGTGTGCTGAAGAAGCAGAGCACTAGCTTTCCCTGCTGCTCCTTCTGCCGTGTGAGCAGATGCCACTCTTCATTCTGTGCTGTGTTGCTGCGCAGCAGAGAGCAGCCTCTGGACTGATTCCATTCAAATGCTTTTCCTGTATGAAAGTGAGCAGTGAAAGCAACGATGAATGCACCAATGTAAAAGGGATTGTGTGCTGAACAGGTCCAGCACCAGCTTTCAATCCTGGCTCTTCTGCTGTTGGAGCAGAGGCCAAACGTTCGTGCTGTACTAACTGTGCTGCTGGGCAGCTGAGAGACACCACCTGAGAATTTGAATTCAAATGGACTTTTAGGTATGAAACCGAGGAGAGACTGCAATGATGGTGACCCCGTTGCAAAGCTGCTTGTGTGCTGAAGAAGCAGAGCACTAGCTTTCCCTGCTGCTCCTTCTGCCGTGTGAGCAGATGCCACTGTTCATTCTGTGCTGTGTTGCTGCCAGCAGGGAGCAGGCTCTGGACGGATTCTATTCAAATGCTTTTCCTGTATGAGTGTTAGCAGTGAAAGCAACGATGGAGACACCAATGTAAAGGGGATTGTGTGCTGAACAGGTCCAGCACCAGCTTTCAATCCTGGCTCTTCTGCTGTGGGAGCAGAGGCCAAACGTTCGTGCTGTACTAACTGTGCTGCTGGGCAGCTGAGAGACACCACCTGAGAATTTGGATTCAAATGGACTTTTAGGTATGAAACCGAGGAGAGACTGCAATGATGGTGACCCCGTTGCAAAGCTGCTTGTGTGCTGAAGAAGCAGAGCACTAGCTTTCCCTGCTGCTCCTTCTGCCGTGTGAGCAGATGCCACTCTTCATTCTGTGCTGTGTTGCTGCGCAGCAGAGAGCAGCCTCTGGACTGATTCCATTCAAATGCTTTTCCTGTATGAAAGTGAGCAGTGAAAGCAACGATGAATGCACCAATGTAAAAGGGATTGTGTGCTGAACAGGTCCAGCACCAGCTTTCAATCCTGGCTCTTCTGCTGTTGGAGCAGAGGCCAAACGTTCGTGCTGTACTAACTGTGCTGCTGGGCAGCTGAGAGACACCACCTGAGAATTTGAATTCAAATGGACTTTTAAGTATGAAACCGAGGAGAGACTGCAATGATGGTGACCCCGTTGCAAAGCTGCTTGTGTGCTGAAGAAGCAGAGCACTAGCTTTCCCTGCTGCTCCTTCTGCCGTGTGAGCAGATGCCACTGTTCATTCTGTGCTGTGTTGCTGCCAGCAGGGAGCAGGCTCTGGACGGATTCTATTCAAATGCTTTTCCTGTATGAGTGTTAGCAGTGAAAGCAACGATGGAGACACCAATGTAAAGGGGATTGTGTGCTGAACAGGTCCAGCACCAGCTTTCAATCCTGGCTCTTCTGCTGTGGGAGCAGAGGCCAAACGTTCGTGCTGTACTAACTGTGCTGCTGGGCAGCTGAGCGACACCACCTGAGAATTCGGATTCAAATGGACTTTTAGGTATGAAGCCGAGGAGAGACTGCAATGATGGTGACCCCGTTGCAAAGCTGCTTGTGTGCTGAAGAAGCAGAGCACTAGCTTTCCCTGCTGCTCCTTCTGCTGTGTGAGCAGATACCACTGTTCATTCTGTGCTGACTGTGTTGCTGCGCAGCAGAGAGCAGCCTCTGGACTGATTCCATTCAAATGCTTTTCCTGTATGAATGTGAGCAGTGAAAGCAACGATGGAGGCACCAATGTAAAAGGGATTGTGTGCTGAACAGGTCCAGCACCAGCTTTCAATCCTGGCTCTTCTGCTGTGGGAGCAGAGGCCAAACGTTCGTGATGTACTAACTGTGCTGCTGGGCAGCTGAGAGATACTACCTGAGAATTTGGATTCAAATGGACTTTTAGGTAGGAAACCGAGGAGAGACTGCAATGATGGTGACCCCGTTGCAAAGCTGCTTGTGTGCTGAAGAAGCAGAGCACTAGCTTTCCCTGCTGCTCCTTCTGCCGTGTGAGCAGAAGCCACTTTTCATTCTGTGCTGACTGTGTTGCTGCGCAGCAGAGAGCAGCCTCTGTACTGATTCCATTCAAATGCTTTTCCTGTATGAAAGTGAGCAGTGAAAGCAACGATGAATGCACCAATGTAAAAGGGATTGTGTGCTGAACAGGTCCAGCACCAGCTTTCAATCCTGGCTCTTCTGCTGTGGGAGCAGAGGCCAAACGTTCGTGCTGTACTAACTGTGCTGCTGGGCAGCTGAGAGACACCACCTGAGAATTTGGATTCAAATGGACTTTTAGGTAGGAAACCGAGGAGAGACTGCAATGATGGTGACCCCGTTGCAAAGCTGCTTGTGTGCTGAAGAAGCAGAGCACTAGCTTTCCCTGCTGCTCCTTCTGCCGTGTGAGCAGATGCCACTCTTCATTCTGTGCTGACTGTGTTGCTGCGCAGCAGAGAGCAGCCTCTGGACTGATTCCATTCAAATGCTTTTCCTGTATGAAAGTGAGCAGTGAAAGCAACGATGAATGCACCAATGTAAAAGGGATTGTGTGCTGAACAGGTCCAGCACCAGCTTTCAATCCTGGCTCTTCTGCTGTGGGAGCAGAGGCCAAACGTTTGTGCTGTACTAACTGTGCTGCTGGGCAGCTGAGAGACACCACCTGAGAATTTGGATTCAAATGGACTTTTAGGTAGGAAACCGAGGAGAGACTGCAATGATGGTGACCCCGTTGCAAAGCTGCTTGTGTGCTGAAGAAGCAGAGCACTAGCTTTCCCTGCTGCTCCTTCTCCCGTGTGAGCAGATGCCACTGTTCATTCTGTGCTGACTGTGTTGCTGCGCAGCAGAGAGCAGGCTCTGGACTGATTCCATTCAAATGCTTTTCCTGTATGAAAGTGAGCAGTGAAAGCAACGATGAATGCACCAATGTAAAAGGGATTGTGTGCTGAACAGGTCCAGCACCAGCTTTCAATCCTGGCTCTTCTGCTGTGGGAGCAGAGGCCAAACGTTCGTGCTGTACTAACTGTGCTGCTGGGCAGCTGAGAGACACCACCTGAGAATTTGGATTCAAATGGACTTTTAGGTATGAAACCGAGGAGAGACTGCAATGATGGTGACCCCGTTGCAAAACTGCTTGTGTGCTGAAGAAGCAGAGCACTAGCTTTCCCTGCTGCTCCTTCTGCCGTGTGAGCAGATGCCACTGTTCATTCTGTGCTGTGTTGCTGCCAGCAGGGAGCAGGCTCTGGACGGATTCTATTCAAATGCTTTTCCTGTATGAGTGTTAGCAGTGAAACACCGATGGTGGCACCAATGTAAAGGGGATTGTGTGCTGAACAGGTCCAGCACCAGCTTTCAATCCTGGTTCTTCTGCTGTGGGAGCAGAGGCCAAACGTTCGTGCTGTACTAACTGTGCTGCTGGGCAGCTGAGCGACACCACCTGAGAATTCGGATTCAAATGGACTTTTAGGTATGAAGCCGAGGAGAGACTGCAATGATGGTGACCCCGTTGCAAAGCTGCTTGTGTGCTGAAGAAGCAGAGCACTAGCTTTCCCTGCTGCTCCTTCTGCCGTGTGAGCAGATGCCACTGTTCATTCTGTGCTGACTGTGTTGCTGCGCAGCAGAGAGCAGCCTCTGGAATGATTCCATTCAAATGCTTTTCCTGTATGAATGTGAGCAGTGAAAGCAACGATGGAGGCACCAATGTAAAGGTGATTGTGTGCTGAACAGGTCCAGCACCAGCTTTCAATCCTGGCTCTTCTGCTGTGGGAGCAGAGGCCAAACGTTCGTGCTGTACTAACTGTGCTGCTGGGCAGCTGAGAGACACCACCTGAGAATTTGGATTCAAATGGACTTTTAGGTAGGAAACCGAGGAGAGACTGCAATGATGGTGACCCCGTTGCAAAGCTGCTTGTGTGCTGAAGAAGCAGAGCACTAGCTTTCCCTGCTGCTCCTTCTGCCGTGTGAGCAGATGCCACTGTTCATTCTGTGCTGACTGTGTTGCTGCGCAGCAGAGAGCAGCCTCTGGACTGATTCCATTCAAATGCTTTTCCTGTATGAAAGTGAGCAGTGAAAGCAACGATGAATGCACCAATGTAAAAGGGATTGTGTGCTGAACAGGTCCAGCACCAGCTTTCAATCC
This sequence comes from Pezoporus flaviventris, assembly GCF_033815535.1. NCBI lineage: Eukaryota > Metazoa > Chordata > Aves > Psittaciformes > Psittacidae > Pezoporus > Pezoporus flaviventris. Next base: position 230,987 of record NW_026892941.1, read on the forward strand.
TGGCTCTTCTGCTGTGGGAGAAAAGGCCAAACGTTCGTGCTGTACTAACTGTGCTGCTGGGCAGCTGAGAGACACCACCTGAGAATTTGGATTCAAATGGACTTTTAGGTATGAAGCCGAGGAGAGACTGCAATGATGGTGACCCCGTTGCAAAGCTGCTTGTGTGCTGAAGAAGCAGAGCACTAGCTTTCCCTGCTGCTCCTTCTGCCGTGTGAGCAGATGCCACTGTTCATTCTGTGCTGACTGTGTTGCTGCGCAGCAGAGAGCAGCCTCTGGACTGATTCCATTCAAATGCTTTTCCTGTATGAAGTGAGCAGTGAAAGCAACGATGAATGCACCCAATGTAAAAGGGATTGTGTGCTGAACAGGTCCAGCACCAGCTTTCAATCCTGGCTCTTCTGCTGTGGGAGCAGAGGCCAAACGTTTGTGCTGTACTAACTGTGCTGCTGGGCAGCTGAGAGACACCACCTGAGAATTTGGATTCAAATGGACTTTTAGGTAGGAAACCGAGGAGAGACTGCAATGATGGTGACCCCGTTGCAAAGCTGCTTGTGTGCTGAAGAAGCAGAGCACTAGCTTTCCCTGCTGCTCCTTCTCCCGTGTGAGCAGATGCCACTGTTCATTCTGTGCTGTGTTGCTGCCAGCAGGGAGCAGGCTCTGGACGGATTCTATTCAAATGCTTTTCCTGTATGAGTGTTAGCAGTGAAAGCAACGATGGAGACACCAATGTAAAGGGGATTGTGTGCTGAACAGGTCCAGCACCAGCTTTCAATCCTGGCTCTTCTGCTGTGGGAGCAGAGGCCAAACGTTCGTGCTGTACTAACTGTGCTGCTGGGCAGCTGAGAGACACCACCTGAGAATTTGGATTCAAATGGACTTTTAGGTAGGAAACCGAGGAGAGACTGCAATGATGGTGACCCCGTTGCAAAGCTGCTTGTGTGCTGAAGAAGCAGAGCACTAGCTTTCCCTGCTGCTCCTTCTCCCGTGTGAGCAGATGCCACTGTTCATTCTGTGCTGACTGTGTTGCTGCGCAGCAGAGAGCAGCCTCTGGACTGATTCCATTCAAATGCTTTTCCTGTATGAAAGTGAGCAGTGAAAGCAACGATGGAGGCACCAATGTAAAGGGGATTGTGTGCTGAACAGGTCCAGCACCAGCTTTCAATCCTGGCTCTTCTGCTGTTGGAGCAGAGGCCAAACGTTCGTGCTGTACTAACTGTGCTGCTGGGCAGCTGAGAGAAACCACCTGAGAATTTGGATTCAAATGGACTTTTAGGTATGAAACCGAGGAGAGACTGCAATGATGGTGACCCCGTTGCAAAGCTGCTTGTGTGCTGAAGAAGCAGAGCACTAGCTTTCCCTGCTGCTCCTTCTGCCGTGTGAGCAGATGCCACTCTTCATTCTGTGCTGTGTTGCTGCGCAGCAGAGAGCAGGCTCTGGACTGATTCCATTCAAATGCTTTTCCTGTATGAAAGTGAGCAGTGAAAGCAACGATGAATGCACCAATGTAAAAGGGATTGTGTGCTGAACAGGTCCAGCACCAGCTTTCAATCCTGGCTCTTCTGCTGTTGGAGCAGAGGCCAAACGTTCGTGCTGTACTAACTGTGCTGCTGGGCAGCTGAGAGACACCACCTGAGAATTTGAATTCAAATGGACTTTTAAGTATGAAACCGAGGAGAGACTGCAATGATGGTGACCCCGTTGCAAAGCTGCTTGTGTGCTGAAGAAGCAGAGCACTAGCTTTCCCTGCTGCTCCTTCTGCCGTGTGAGCAGATGCCACTGTTCATTCTGTGCTGTGTTGCTGCCAGCAGGGAGCAGGCTCTGGACGGATTCTATTCAAATGCTTTTCCTGTATGAGTGTTAGCAGTGAAAGCAACGATGGAGACACCAATGTAAAGGGGATTGTGTGCTGAACAGGTCCAGCACCAGCTTTCAATCCTGGCTCTTCTGCTGTGGGAGCAGAGGCCAAACGTTCGTGCTGTACTAACTGTGCTGCTGGGCAGCTGAGAGACACCACCTGAGAATTTGGATTCAAATGGACTTTTAGGTATGAAACCGAGGAGAGACTGCAATGATGGTGACCCCGTTGCAAAGCTGCTTGTGTGCTGAAGAAGCAGAGCACTAGCTTTCCCTGCTGCTCCTTCTGCCGTGTGAGCAGATGCCACTCTTCATTCTGTGCTGTGTTGCTGCGCAGCAGAGAGCAGCCTCTGGACTGATTCCATTCAAATGCTTTTCCTGTATGAAAGTGAGCAGTGAAAGCAACGATGAATGCACCAATGTAAAAGGGATTGTGTGCTGAACAGGTCCAGCACCAGCTTTCAATCCTGGCTCTTCTGCTGTGGGAGCAGAGGCCAAACGTTCGTGCTGTACTAACTGTGCTGCTGGGCAGCTGAGAGACACCACCTGAGAATTTGAATTCAAATGGACTTTTAAGTATGAAACCGAGGAGAGACTGCAATGATGGTGACCCCGTTGCAAAGCTGCTTGTGTGCTGAAGAAGCAGAGCACTAGCTTTCCCTGCTGCTCCTTCTGCCGTGTGAGCAGATGCCACTGTTCATTCTGTGCTGTGTTGCTGCCAGCAGGGAGCAGGCTCTGGACGGATTCTATTCAAATGCTTTTCCTGTATGAGTGTTAGCAGTGAAAGCAACGATGGAGACACCAATGTAAAGGGGATTGTGTGCTGAACAGGTCCAGCACCAGCTTTCAATCCTGGCTCTTCTGCTGTGGGAGCAGAGGCCAAACGTTCGTGCTGTACTAACTGTGCTGCTGGGCAGCTGAGCGACACCACCTGAGAATTCGGATTCAAATGGACTTTTAGGTATGAAGCCGAGGAGAGACTGCAATGATGGTGACCCCGTTGCAAAGCTGCTTGTGTGCTGAAGAAGCAGAGCACTAGCTTTCCCTGCTGCTCCTTCTGCTGTGTGAGCAGATACCACTGTTCATTCTGTGCTGACTGTGTTGCTGCGCAGCAGAGAGCAGCCTCTGGACTGATTCCATTCAAATGCTTTTCCTGTATGAATGTGAGCAGTGAAAGCAACGATGGAGGCACCAATGTAAAAGGGATTGTGTGCTGAACAGGTCCAGCACCAGCTTTCAATCCTGGCTCTTCTGCTGTGGGAGCAGAGGCCAAACGTTCGTGATGTACTAACTGTGCTGCTGGGCAGCTGAGAGATACCACCTGAGAATTTGGATTCAAATGGACTTTTAGGTAGGAAACCGAGGAGAGACTGCAATGATGGTGACCCCGTTGCAAAGCTGCTTGTGTGCTGAAGAAGCAGAGCACTAGCTTTCCCTGCTGCTCCTTCTGCCGTGTGAGCAGAAGCCACTTTTCATTCTGTGCTGACTGTGTTGCTGCGCAGCAGAGAGCAGCCTCTGGACTGATTCCATTCAAATGCTTTTCCTGTATGAAAGTGAGCAGTGAAAGCAACGATGAATGCACCAATGTAAAAGGGATTGTGTGCTGAACAGGTCCAGCACCAGCTTTCAATCCTGGCTCTTCTGCTGTGGGAGCAGAGGCCAAACGTTCGTGCTGTACTAACTGTGCTGCTGGGCAGCTGAGAGACACCACCTGAGAATTTGGATTCAAATGGACTTTTAGGTAGGAAACCGAGGAGAGACTGCAATGATGGTGACCCCGTTGCAAAGCTGCTTGTGTGCTGAAGAAGCAGAGCACTAGCTTTCCTGCTGCTCCTTCTGCTGTGTGAGCAGATACCACTGTTCATTCTGTGCTGACTGTGTTGCTGCGCAGCAGAGAGCAGCCTCTGGACTGATTCCATTCAAATGCTTTTCCTGTATGAATGTGAGCAGTGAAAGCAACGATGGAGGCACCAATGTAAAAGGGATTGTGTGCTGAACAGGTCCAGCACCAGCTTTCAATCCTGGCTCTTCTGCTGTGGGAGCAGAGGCCAAACGTTCGTGATGTACTAACTGTGCTGCTGGGCAGCTGAGAGATACCACCTGAGAATTTGGATTCAAATGGACTTTTAGGTAGGAAACCGAGGAGAGACTGCAATGATGGTGACCCCGTTGCAAAGCTGCTTGTGTGCTGAAGAAGCAGAGCACTAGCTTTCCCTGCTGCTCCTTCTGCCGTGTGAGCAGAAGCCACTTTTCATTCTGTGCTGACTGTGTTGCTGCGCAGCAGAGAGCAGCCTCTGGACTGATTCCATTCAAATGCTTTTCCTGTATGAAAGTGAGCCAGTGAAAGCAACGATGAATGCACCAATGTAAAAGGGATTGTGTGCTGAACAGGTCCAGCACCAGCTTTCAATCCTGGCTCTTCTGCTGTGGGAGCAGAGGCCAAACGTTCGTGCTGTACTAACTGTGCTGCTGGGCAGCTGAGAGACACCACCTGAGAATTTGGATTCAAATGGACTTTTAGGTAGGAAACCGAGGAGAGACTGCAATGATGGTGACCCCGTTGCAAAGCTGCTTGTGTGCTGAAGAAGCAGAGCACTAGCTTTCCCTGCTGCTCCTTCTCCCGTGTGAGCAGATGCCACTGTTCATTCTGTGCTGTGTTGCTGCCAGCAGGGAGCAGGCTCTGGACGGATTCTATTCAAATGCTTTTCCTGTATGAGTGTTAGCAGTGAAAGCAACGATGGAGACACCAATGTAAAGGGGATTGTGTGCTGAACAGGTCCAGCACCAGCTTTCAATCCTGGCTCTTCTGCTGTGGGAGCAGAGGCCAAACGTTCGTGCTGTACTAACTGTGCTGCTGGGCAGCTGAGAGACACCACCTGAGAATTTGGATTCAAATGGACTTTTAGGTAGGAAACCGAGGAGAGACTGCAATGATGGTGACCCCGTTGCAAAGCTGCTTGTGTGCTGAAGAAGCAGAGCACTAGCTTTCCCTGCTGCTCCTTCTGCCGTGTGAGCAGATGCCACTGTTCATTCTGTGCTGACTGTGTTGCTGCGCAGCAGAGAGCAGCCTCTGGACTGATTCCATTCAAATGCTTTTCCTGTATGAAAGTGAGCAGTGAAAGCAACGATGAATGCACCAATGTAAAAGGGATTGTGTGCTGAACAGGTCCAGCACCAGCTTTCAATCCTGGCTCTTCTGCTGTGGGAGCAGAGGCCAAACGTTCGTGCTGTACTAACTGTGCTGCTGGGCAGCTGAGAGACACCACCTGAGAATTTGGATTCAAATGGACTTTTAGGTAGGAAACCGAGGAGAGACTGCAATGATGGTGACCCCGTTGCAAAGCTGCTTGTGTGCTGAAGAAGCAGAGCACTAGCTTTCCCTGCTGCTCCTTCTCCCGTGTGAGCAGATGCCACTGTTCATTCTGTGCTGTGTTGCTGCCAGCAGGGAGCAGGCTCTGGACGGATTCTATTCAAATGCTTTTCCTGTATGAGTGTTAGCAGTGAAAGCAACGATGGAGACACCAATGTAAAGGGGATTGTGTGCTGAACAGGTCCAGCACCAGCTTTCAATCCTGGCTCTTCTGCTGTGGGAGCAGAGGCCAAACGTTCGTGCTGTACTAACTGTGCTGCTGGGCAGCTGAGAGACACCACCTGAGAATTTGGATTCAAATGGACTTTTAGGTAGGAAACCGAGGAGAGACTGCAATGATGGTGACCCCGTTGCAAAGCTGCTTGTGTGCTGAAGAAGCAGAGCACTAGCTTTCCCTGCTGCTCCTTCTCCCGTGTGAGCAGATGCCACTGTTCATTCTGTGCTGACTGTGTTGCTGCGCAGCAGAGAGCAGCCTCTGGACTGATTCCATTCAAATGCTTTTCCTGTATGAATGTGAGCAGTGAAAGCAACGATGGAGGCACCAATGTAAAAGGGATTGTGTGCTGAACAGGTCCAGCACCAGCTTTCAATCCTGGCTCTTCTGCTGTTGGAGCAGAGGCCAAACGTTCGTGCTGTACTCACTGTGCTGCTGGGCAGCTGAGAGACACCACCTGAGAATTTGAATTCAAATGGACTTTTAAGTATGAAACCGAGGAGAGACTGCAATGATGGTGACCCCGTTGCAAAGCTGCTTGTGTGCTGAAGAAGCAGAGCACTAGCTTTCCCTGCTGCTCCTTCTGCCGTGTGAGCAGATGCCACTGTTCATTCTGTGCTGACTGTGTTGCTGCGCAGCAGAGAGCAGCCTCTGGACTGATTCCATTCAAATGCTTTTCCTGTATGAATGTGAGCAGTGAAAGCAACGATGGAGGCACCAATGTAAAAGGGATTGTGTGCTGAACAGGTCCAGCACCAGCTTTCAATCCTGGCTCTTCTGCTGTGGGAGCAGAGGCCAAACGTTCGTGCTGTACTCACTGTGCTGCTGGGCAGCTGAGAGATACCACCTGAGAATTTGGATTCAAATGGACTTTTAGGTAGGAAACCGAGGAGAGACTGCAATGATGGTGACCCCGTTGCAAAGCTGCTTGTGTGCTGAAGAAGCAGAGCACTAGCTTTCCCTGCTGCTCCTTCTGCCGTGTGAGCAGAAGCCACTTTTCATTCTGTGCTGACTGTGTTGCTGCGCAGCAGAGAGCAGGCTCTGGACTGATTCCATTCAAATGCTTTTCCTGTATGAAAGTGAGCAGTGAAAGCAACGATGAATGCACCAATGTAAAAGGGATTGTGTGCTGAAACAGGTCCAGCACCAGCTTTCAATCCTGGCTCTTCTGCTGTGGGAGCAGAGGCCAAACGTTCGTGCTGTACTAACTGTGCTGCTGGGCAGCTGAGAGACACCACCTGAGAATTTGGATTCAAATGGACTTTTAGGTATGAAACCGAGGAGAGACTGCAATGATGGTGACCCCGTTGCAAAACTGCTTGTGTGCTGAAGAAGCAGAGCACTAGCTTTCCCTGCTGCTCCTTCTGCCGTGTGAGCAGATGCCACTGTTCATTCTGTGCTGTGTTGCTGCCAGCAGGGAGCAGGCTCTGGACGGATTCTATTCAAATGCTTTTCCTGTATGAGTGTTAGCAGTGAAAGCACCGATGGTGGCACCAATGTAAAGGGGATTGTGTGCTGAACAGGTCCAGCACCAGCTGTCAATCCTGGTTCTTCTGCTGTGGGAGCAGAGGCCAAACGTTCGTGCTGTACTAACTGTGCTGCTGGGCAGCTGAGCGACACCACCTGAGAATTCGGATTCAAATGGACTTTTAGGTATGAAGCCGAGGAGAGACTGCAATGATGGTGACCCCGTTGCAAAGCTGCTTGTGTGCTGAAGAAGCAGAGCACTAGCTTTCCCTGCTGCTCCTTCTGCCGTGTGAGCAGATGCCACTGTTCATTCTGTGCTGACTGTGTTGCTGCGCAGCAGAGAGCAGCCTCTGGAATGATTCCATTCAAATGCTTTTCCTGTATGAATGTGAGCAGTGAAAGCAACGATGGAGGCACCAATGTAAAGGTGGATTGTGTGCTGAACAGGTCCAGCACCAGCTTTCAATCCTGGCTCTTCTGCTGTGGGAGAAAAGGCCAAACGTTCGTGCTGTACTAACTGTGCTGCTGGGCAGCTGAGAGACACCACCTGAGAATTTGGATTCAAATGGACTTTTAGGTATGAAGCCGAGGAGAGACTGCAATGATGGTGACCCCGTTGCAAAGCTGCTTGTGTGCTGAAGAAGCAGAGCACTAGCTTTCCCTGCTGCTCCTTCTGCCGTGTGAGCAGATGCCACTCTTCATTCTGTGCTGACTGTGTTGCTGCGCAGCAGAGAGCAGCCTCTGGACTGATTCCATTCAAATGCTTTTCCTGTATGAAAGTGAGCAGTGAAAGCAACCGATGAATGCACCAATGTAAAAGGGATTGTGTGCTGAACAGGTCCAGCACCAGCTTTCAATCCTGGCTCTTCTGCTGTGGGAGCAGAGGCCAAACGTTCGTGCTGTACTAACTGTGCTGCTGGGCAGCTGAGAGACACCACCTGAGAATTTGGATTCAAATGGACTTTTAGGTATGAAGCCGAGGAGAGACTGCAATGATGGTGACCCCGTTGCAAAGCTGCTTGTGTGCTGAAGAAGCAGAGCACTAGCTTTCCCTGCTGCTCCTTCTGCCGTGTGAGCAGATGCCACTGTTCATTCTGTGCTGACTGTGTTGCTGCGCAGCAGAGAGCAGCCTCTGGACTGATTCCATTCAAATGCTTTTCCTGTATGAAAGTGAGCAGTGAAAGCAACGATGAATGCACCAATGTAAAAGGGATTGTGTGCTGAACAGGTCCAGCACCAGCTTTCAATCCTGGCTCTTCTGCTGTGGGAGCAGAGGCCAAACGTTTGTGCTGTACTAACTGTGCTGCTGGGCAGCTGAGAGACACCACCTGAGAATTTGGATTCAAATGGACTTTTAGGTAGGAAACCGAGGAGAGACTGCAATGATGGTGACCCCGTTGCAAAGCTGCTTGTGTGCTGAAGAAGCAGAGCACTAGCTTTCCCTGCTGCTCCTTCTCCCGTGTGAGCAGATGCCACTGTTCATTCTGTGCTGTGTTGCTGCCAGCAGGGAGCAGGCTCTGGACGGATTCTATTCAAATGCTTTTCCTGTATGAGTGTTAGCAGTGAAAGCAACGATGGAGACACCAATGTAAAGGGGATTGTGTGCTGAACAGGTCCAGCACCAGCTTTCAATCCTGGCTCTTCTGCTGTGGGAGCAGAGGCCAAACGTTCGTGCTGTACTAACTGTGCTGCTGGGCAGCTGAGAGATACCACCTGAGAATTTGGATTCAAATGGACTTTTAGGTAGGAAACCGAGGAGAGACTGCAATGATGGTGACCCCGTTGCAAAGCTGCTTGTGTGCTGAAGAAGCAGAGCACTAGCTTTCCCTGCTGCTCCTTCTGCCGTGTGAGCAGATGCCACTGTTCATTCTGTGCTGACTGTGTTGCTGCGCAGCAGAGAGCAGCCTCTGTACTGATTCCATTCAAATGCTTTTCCTGTATGAAAGTGAGCAGTGAAAGCAACGATGGAGACACCAATGTAAAGGGGATTGTGTGCTGAACAGGTCCAGCACCAGCTTTCAATCCTGGCTCTTCTGCTGTGGGAGCAGAGGCCAAACGTTCGTGCTGTACTAACTGTGCTGCTGGGCAGCTGAGAGACACCACCTGAGAATTTGGATTCAAATGGACTTTTAGGTATGAAACCGAGGAGAGACTGCAATGATGGTGACCCCGTTGCAAAGCTGCTTGTGTGCTGAAGAAGCAGAGCACTAGCTTTCCCTGCTGCTCCTTCTGCCGTGTGAGCAGATGCCACTCTTCATTCTGTGCTGTGTTGCTGCGCAGCAGAGAGCAGCCTCTGGACTGATTCCATTCAAATGCTTTTCCTGTATGAAAGTGAGCAGTGAAAGCAACGATGAATGCACCAATGTAAAAGGGATTGTGTGCTGAACAGGTCCAGCACCAGCTTTCAATCCTGGCTCTTCTGCTGTTGGAGCAGAGGCCAAACGTTCGTGCTGTACTAACTGTGCTGCTGGGCAGCTGAGAGACACCACCTGAGAATTTGAATTCAAATGGACTTTTAAGTATGAAACCGAGGAGAGACTGCAATGATGGTGACCCCGTTGCAAAGCTGCTTGTGTGCTGAAGAAGCAGAGCACTAGCTTTCCCTGCTGCTCCTTCTGCCGTGTGAGCAGATGCCACTGTTCATTCTGTGCTGTGTTGCTGCCAGCAGGGAGCAGGCTCTGGACGGATTCTATTCAAATGCTTTTCCTGTATGAGTGTTAGCAGTGAAAGCAGCGATGGAGACACCAATGTAAAGGGGATTGTGTGCTGAACAGGTCCAGCACCAGCTTTCAATCCTGGCTCTTCTGCTGTGGGAGCAGAGGCCAAACGTTCGTGCTGTACTAACTGTGCTGCTGGGCAGCTGAGCGACACCACCTGAGAATTCGGATTCAAATGGACTTTTAGGTATGAAGCCGAGGAGAGACTGCAATGATGGTGACCCCGTTGCAAAGCTGCTTGTGTGCTGAAGAAGCAGAGCACTAGCTTTCCCTGCTGCTCCTTCTGCTGTGTGAGCAGATACCACTGTTCATTCTGTGCTGACTGTGTTGCTGCGCAGCAGAGAGCAGCCTCTGGACTGATTCCATTCAAATGCTTTTCCTGTATGAATGTGAGCAGTGAAAGCAACGATGGAGGCACCAATGTAAAAGGGATTGTGTGCTGAACAGGTCCAGCACCAGCTTTCAATCCTGGCTCTTCTGCTGTGGGAGCAGAGGCCAAACGTTCGTGCTGTACTAACTGTGCTGCTGGGCAGCTGAGAGATACCACCTGAGAATTTGGATTCAAATGTCTTTTAGGTAGGAAACCGAGGAGAGACTGCAATGATGGTGACCCCGTTGCAAAGCTGCTTGTGTGCTGAAGAAGCAGAGCACTAGCTTTCCCTGCTGCTCCTTCTCCCGTGTGAGCAGATGCCACTGTTCATTCTGTGCTGTGTTGCTGCCAGCAGGGAGCAGGCTCTGGACGGATTCTATTCAAATGCTTTTCCTGTATGAGTGTTAGCAGTGAAAGCAACGATGGAGACACCAATGTAAAGGGGATTGTGTGCTGAACAGGTCCAGCACCAGCTTTCAATCCTGGCTCTTCTGCTGTGGGAGCAGAGGCCAAACGTTCGTGCTGTACTAACTGTGCTGCTGGGCAGCTGAGAGACACCACCTGAGAATTTGGATTCAAATGGACTTTTAGGTAGGAAACCGAGGAGAGACTGCAATGATGGTGACCCCGTTGCAAAGCTGCTTGTGTGCTGAAGAAGCAGAGCACTAGCTTTCCCTGCTGCTCCTTCTCCCGTGTGAGCAGATGCCACTGTTTCATTCTGTGCTGTGTTGCTGCCAGCTGGGAGCAGGCTCTGGACGGATTCTATTCAAATGCTTTTCCTGTATGAGTGTTAGCAGTGAAAGCAACGATGGAGACACCAATGTAAAGGGGATTGTGTGCTGAACAGGTCCAGCACCAGCTTTCAATCCTGGCTCTTCTGCTGTGGGAGCAGAGGCCAAACGTTCGTGCTGTACTAACTGTGCTGCTGGGCAGCTGAGAGACACCACCTGAGAATTTGGATTCAAATGGACTTTTAGGTAGGAAACCGAGGAGAGACTGCAATGATGGTGACCCCGTTGCAAAGCTGCTTGTGTGCTGAAGAAGCAGAGCACTAGCTTTCCCTGCTGCTCCTTCTCCCGTGTGAGCAGATGCCACTCTTCATTCTGTGCTGACTGTGTTGCTGCGCAGCAGAGAGCAGCCTCTGGACTGATTCCATTCAAATGCTTTTCCTGTATGAATGTGAGCAGTGAAAGCAACGATGGAGGCACCAATGTAAAAGGGATTGTGTGCTGAACAGGTCCAGCACCAGCTTTCAATCCTGGCTCTTCTGCTGTGGGAGCAGAGGCCAAACGTTCGTGCTGTACTCACTGTGCTGCTGGGCAGCTGAGAGATACCACCTGAGAATTTGGATTCAAATGGACTTTTAGGTAGGAAACCGAGGAGAGACTGCAATGATGGTGACCCCGTTGCAAAGCTGCTTGTGTGCTGAAGAAGCAGAGCACTAGCTTTCCCTGCTGCTCCTTCTGCCGTGTGAGCAGAAGCCACTGTTCATTCTGTGCTGACTGTGTTGCTGCGCAGCAGAGAGCAGGCTCTGGACTGATTCCATTCAAATGCTTTTCCTGTATGAAAGTGAGCAGTGAAAGCAACGATGAATGCACCAATGTAAAAGGGATTGTGTGCTGAACAGGTCCAGCACCAGCTTTCAATCCTGGCTCTTCTGCTGTGGGAGCAGAGGCCAAACGTTCGTGCTGTACTAACTGTGCTGCTGGGCAGCTGAGAGACACCACCTGAGAATTTGGATTCAAATGGACTTTAAGGTATGAAACCGAGGAGAGACTGCAATGATGGTGACCCCGTTGCAAAACTGCTTGTGTGCTGAAGAAGCAGAGCACTAGCTTTCCCTGCTGCTCCTTCTGCCGTGTGAGCAGATGCCACTGTTCATTCTGTGCTGTGTTGCTGCCAGCAGGGAGCAGGCTCTGGACGGATTCTATTCAAATGCTTTTCCTGTATGAGTGTTAGCAGTGAAAGCACCGATGGTGGCACCAATGTAAAGGGGATTGTGTGCTGAACAGGTCCAGCACCAGCTTTCAATCCTGGCTCTTCTGCTGTGGGAGCAGAGGCCAAACGTTCGTGCTGTACTAACTGTGCTGCTGGGCAGCTGAGCGACACCACCTGAGAATTCGGATTCAAATGGACTTTTAGGTATGAAGCCGAGGAGAGACTGCAATGATGGTGACCCCGTTGCAAAGCTGCTTGTGTGCTGAAGAAGCAGAGCACTAGCTTTCCCTGCTGCTCCTTCTGCCGTGTGAGCAGATGCCACTGTTCATTCTGTGCTGACTGTGTTGCTGCGCAGCAGAGAGCAGCCTCTGGAATGATTCCATTCAAATGCTTTTCCTGTATGAATGTGAGCAGTGAAAGCAACGATGGAGGCACCAATGTAAAGGTGATTGTGTGCTGAACAGGTCCAGCACCAGCTTTCAATCCTGGCTCTTCTGCTGTGGGAGCAGAGGCCAAACGTTCGTGCTGTACTAACTGTGCTGCTGGGCAGCTGAGAGACACCACCTGAGAATTTGGATTCAAATGGACTTTTAGGTAGGAAACCGAGGAGAGACTGCAATGATGGTGACCCCGTTGCAAAGCTGCTTGTGTGCTGAAGAAGCAGAGCACTAGCTTTCCCTGCTGCTCCTTCTGCCGTGTGAGCAGATGCCACTGTTCATTCTGTGCTGACTGTGTTGCTGCGCAGCAGAGAGCAGCCTCTGGACTGATTCCATTCAAATGCTTTTCCTGTATGAAAGTGAGCAGTGAAAGCAACGATGAATGCACCAATGTAAAAGGGATTGTGTGCTGAACAGGTCCAGCACCAGCTTTCAATCCTGGCTCTTCTGCTGTGTGAGCAGAGGCCAAACGTTCGTGCTGTACTAACTGTGCTGCTGGGCAGCTGAGAGACACCACCTGAGAATTTGGATTCAAATGGACTTTTAGGTATGAAGCCGAGGAGAGACTGCAATGATGGTGACCCCGTTGCAAAGCTGCTTGTGTGCTGAAGAAGCAGAGCACTAGCTTTCCCTGCTGCTCCTTCTGCCGTGTGAGCAGATGCCACTCTTCATTCTGTGCTGACTGTGTTGCTGCGCAGCAGAGAGCAGCCTCTGGACTGATTCCATTCAAATGCATTTCCTGTATGAAAGTGAGCAGTGAAAGCAACGATGAATGCACCAATGTAAAAGGGATTGTGTGCTGAACAGGTCCAGCACCAGCTTTCAATCCTGGCTCTTCTGCTGTGGGAGCAGAGGCCAAACGTTTGTGCTGTACTAACTGTGCTGCTGGGCAGCTGAGAGACACCACCTGAGAATTTGGATTCAAATGGACTTTTAGGTAGGAAACCGAGGAGAGACTGCAATGATGGTGACCCCGTTGCAAAGCTGCTTGTGTGCTGAAGAAGCAGAGCACTAGCTTTCCCTGCTGCTCCTTCTCCCGTGTGAGCAGATGCCACTGTTCATTCTGTGCTGTGTTGCTGCCAGCAGGGAGCAGGCTCTGGACGGATTCTATTCAAATGCTTTTCCTGTATGAGTGTTAGCAGTGAAAGCAACGATGGAGACACCAATGTAAAGGGGATTGTGTGCTGAACAGGTCCAGCACCAGCTTTCAATCCTGGCTCTTCTGCTGTGGGAGCAGAGGCCAAACGTTCGTGCTGTACTAACTGTGCTGCTGGGCAGCTGAGAGACACCACCTGAGAATTTGGATTCAAATGGACTTTTAGGTAGGAAACCGAGGAGAGACTGCAATGATGGTGACCCCGTTGCAAAGCTGCTTGTGTGCTGAAGAAGCAGAGCACTAGCTTTCCCTGCTGCTCCTTCTCCCGTGTGAGCAGATGCCACTGTTCATTCTGTGCTGACTGTATTGCTGCGCAGCAGAGAGCAGCCTCTGGACTGATTCCATTCAAATGCTTTTCCTGTATGAAAGTGAGCAGTGAAAGCAACGATGGAGGCACCAATGTAAAGGGGATTGTGTGCTGAACAGGTCCAGCACCAGCTTTCAATCCTGGCTCTTCTGCTGTTGGAGCAGAGGCCAAACGTTCGTGCTGTACTAACTGTGCTGCTGGGCAGCTGAGAGAAACCACCTGAGAATTTGGATTCAAATGGACTTTTAGGTATGAAACCGAGGAGAGACTGCAATGATGGTGACCCCGTTGCAAAGCTGCTTGTGTGCTGAAGAAGCAGAGCACTAGCTTTCCCTGCTGCTCCTTCTGCCGTGTGAGCAGATGCCACTCTTCATTCTGTGCTGTGTTGCTGCGCAGCAGAGAGCAGCCTCTGGACTGATTCCATTCAAATGCTTTTCCTGTATGAAAGTGAGCAGTGAAAGCAACGATGAATGCACCAATGTAAAAGGGATTGTGTGCTGAACAGGTCCAGCACCAGCTTTCAATCCTGGCTCTTCTGCTGTTGGAGCAGAGGCCAAACGTTCGTGCTGTACTAACTGTGCTGCTGGGCAGCTGAGAGACACCACCTGAGAATTTGAATTCAAATGGACTTTTAAGTATGAAACCGAGGAGAGACTGCAATGATGGTGACCCCGTTGCAAAGCTGCTTGTGTGCTGAAGAAGCAGAGCACTAGCTTTCCCTGCTGCTCCTTCTGCCGTGTGAGCAGATGCCACTGTTCATTCTGTGCTGTGTTGCTGCCAGCAGGGAGCAGGCTCTGGACGGATTCTATTCAAATGCTTTTCCTGTATGAGTGTTAGCAGTGAAAGCAACGATGGAGACACCAATGTAAAGGGGATTGTGTGCTGAACAGGTCCAGCACCAGCTTTCAATCCTGGCTCTTCTGCTGTGGGAGCAGAGGCCAAACGTTCGTGCTGTACTAACTGTGCTGCTGGGCAGCTGAGCGACACCACCTGAGAATTCGGATTCAAATGGACTTTTAGGTATGAAGCCGAGGAGAGACTGCAATGATGGTGACCCCGTTGCAAAGCTGCTTGTGTGCTGAAGAAGCAGAGCACTAGCTTTCCCTGCTGCTCCTTCTGCCGTGTGAGCAGATGCCACTGTTCATTCTGTGCTGACTGTGTTGCTGCGCAGCAGAGAGCAGCCTCTGGACTGATTCCATTCAAATGCTTTTCCTGTATGAATGTGAGCAGTGAAAGCAACGATGGAGGCACCAATGTAAAGGGGATTGTGTGCTGAACAGGTCCAGCACCAGCTTTCAATCCTGGCTCTTCTGCTGTGGGAGCAGAGGCCAAACGTTCGTGCTGTACTAACTGTGCTGCTGGGCAGCTGAGAGATACCACCTGAGAATTTGGATTCAAATGGACTTTTAGGTAGGAAACCGAGGAGAGACTGCAATGATGGTGACCCCGTTGCAAAGCTGCTTGTGTGCTGAAGAAGCAGAGCACTAGCTTTCCCTGCTGCTCCTTCTGCCGTGTGAGCAGAAGCCACTGTTCATTCTGTGCTGACTGTGTTGCTGCGCAGCAGAGAGCAGGCTCTGGACTGATTCCATTCAAATGCTTTTCCTGTATGAAAGTGAGCAGTGAAAGCAACGATGAATGCACCAATGTAAAAGGGATTGTGTGCTGAACAGGTCCAGCACCAGCTTTCAATCCTGGCTCTTCTGCTGTGGGAGCAGAGGCCAAACGTTCGTGCTGTACTAACTGTGCTGCTGGGCAGCTGAGAGACACCACCTGAGAATTTGGATTCAAATGGACTTTAAGGTATGAAACCGAGGAGAGACTGCAATGATGGTGACCCCGTTGCAAAACTGCTTGTGTGCTGAAGAAGCAGAGCACTAGCTTTCCCTGCTGCTCCTTCTGCCGTGTGAGCAGATGCCACTGTTCATTCTGTGCTGTGTTGCTGCCAGCAGGGAGCAGGCTCTGGACGGATTCTATTCAAATGCTTTTCCTGTATGAGTGTTAGCAGTGAAAGCACCGATGGTGGCACCAATGTAAAGGGGATTGTGTGCTGAACAGGTCCAGCACCAGCTTTCAATCCTGGCTCTTCTGCTGTGGGAGCAGAGGCCAAACGTTCGTGCTGTACTAACTGTGCTGCTGGGCAGCTGAGCGACACCACCTGAGAATTCGGATTCAAATGGACTTTTAGGTATGAAGCCGAGGAGAGACTGCAATGATGGTGACCCCGTTGCAAAGCTGCTTGTGTGCTGAAGAAGCAGAGCACTAGCTTTCCCTGCTGCTCCTTCTGCCGTGTGAGCAGATGCCACTGTTCATTCTGTGCTGACTGTGTTGCTGCGCAGCAGAGAGCAGCCTCTGGAATGATTCCATTCAAATGCTTTTCCTGTATGAATGTGAGCAGTGAAAGCAACGATGGAGGCACCAATGTAAAGGTGATTGTGTGCTGAACAGGTCCAGCACCAGCTTTCAATCCTGGCTCTTCTGCTGTGGGAGCAGAGGCCAAACGTTCGTGCTGTACTAACTGTGCTGCTGGGCAGCTGAGAGACACCACCTGAGAATTTGGATTCAAATGGACTTTTAGGTAGGAAACCGAGGAGAGACTGCAATGATGGTGACCCCGTTGCAAAGCTGCTTGTGTGCTGAAGAAGCAGAGCACTAGCTTTCCCTGCTGCTCCTTCTGCCGTGTGAGCAGATGCCACTGTTCATTCTGTGCTGACTGTGTTGCTGCGCAGCAGAGAGCAGCCTCTGGACTGATTCCATTCAAATGCTTTTCCTGTATGAAAGTGAGCAGTGAAAGCAACGATGAATGCACCAATGTAAAAGGGATTGTGTGCTGAACAGGTCCAGCACCAGCTTTCAATCCTGGCTCTTCTGCTGTGTGAGCAGAGGCCAAACGTTCGTGCTGTACTAAATGTGCTGCTGGGCAGCTGAGAGACACCACCTGAGAATTTGGATTCAAATGGACTTTTAGGTATGAAGCCGAGGAGAGACTGCAATGATGGTGACCCCGTTGCAAAGCTGCTTGTGTGCTGAAGAAGCAGAGCACTAGCTTTCCCTGCTGCTCCTTCTGCCGTGTGAGCAGATGCCACTCTTCATTCTGTGCTGACTGTGTTGCTGCGCAGCAGAGAGCAGCCTCTGGACTGATTCCATTCAAATGCATTTCCTGTATGAAAGTGAGCAGTGAAAGCAACGATGAATGCACCAATGTAAAAGGGATTGTGTGCTGAACAGGTCCAGCACCAGCTTTCAATCCTGGCTCTTCTGCTGTGGGAGCAGAGGCCAAACGTTTGTGCTGTACTAACTGTGCTGCTGGGCAGCTGAGAGACACCACCTGAGAATTTGGATTCAAATGGACTTTTAGGTAGGAAACCGAGGAGAGACTGCAATGATGGTGACCCCGTTGCAAAGCTGCTTGTGTGCTGAAGAAGCAGAGCACTAGCTTTCCCTGCTGCTCCTTCTCCCGTGTGAGCAGATGCCACTGTTCATTCTGTGCTGTGTTGCTGCCAGCAGGGAGCAGGCTCTGGACGGATTCTATTCAAATGCTTTTCCTGTATGAGTGTTAGCAGTGAAAGCAACGATGGAGACACCAATGTAAAGGGGATTGTGTGCTGAACAGGTCCAGCACCAGCTTTCAATCCTGGCTCTTCTGCTGTGGGAGCAGAGGCCAAACGTTCGTGCTGTACTAACTGTGCTGCTGGGCAGCTGAGAGACACCACCTGAGAATTTGGATTCAAATGGACTTTTAGGTAGGAAACCAAGGAGAGACTGCAATGATGGTGACCCCGTTGCAAAGCTGCTTGTGTGCTGAAGAAGCAGAGCACTAGCTTTCCCTGCTGCTCCTTCTCCCGTGTGAGCAGATGCCACTGTTCATTCTGTGCTGACTGTGTTGCTGCGCAGCAGAGAGCAGCCTCTGGACTGATTCCATTCAAATGCTTTTCCTGTATGAAAGTGAGCAGTGAAAGCAACGATGGAGGCACCAATGTAAAGGGGATTGTGTGCTGAACAGGTCCAGCACCAGCTTTCAATCCTGGCTCTTCTGCTGTTGGAGCAGAGGCCAAACGTTCGTGCTGTACTAACTGTGCTGCTGGGCAGCTGAGAGAAACCACCTGAGAATTTGGATTCAAATGGACTTTTAGGTATGAAACCGAGGAGAGACTGCAATGATGGTGACCCCGTTGCAAAGCTGCTTGTGTGCTGAAGAAGCAGAGCACTAGCTTTCCCTGCTGCTCCTTCTGCCGTGTGAGCAGATGCCACTCTTCATTCTGTGCTGTGTTGCTGCGCAGCAGAGAGCAGCCTCTGGACTGATTCCATTCAAATGCTTTTCCTGTATGAAAGTGAGCAGTGAAAGCAACGATGAATGCACCAATGTAAAAGGGATTGTGTGCTGAACAGGTCCAGCACCAGCTTTCAATCCTGGCTCTTCTGCTGTTGGAGCAGAGGCCAAACGTTCGTGCTGTACTAACTGTGCTGCTGGGCAGCTGAGAGACACCACCTGAGAATTTGAATTCAAATGGACTTTTAAGTATGAAACCGAGGAGAGACTGCAATGATGGTGACCCCGTTGCAAAGCTGCTTGTGTGCTGAAGAAGCAGAGCACTAGCTTTCCCTGCTGCTCCTTCTGCCGTGTGAGCAGATGCCACTGTTCATTCTGTGCTGTGTTGCTGCCAGCAGGGAGCAGGCTCTGGACGGATTCTATTCAAATGCTTTTCCTGTATGAGTGTTAGCAGTGAAAGCAACGATGGAGACACCAATGTAAAGGGGATTGTGTGCTGAACAGGTCCAGCACCAGCTTTCAATCCTGGCTCTTCTGCTGTGGGAGCAGAGGCCAAACGTTCGTGCTGTACTAACTGTGCTGCTGGGCAGCTGAGCGACACCACCTGAGAATTCGGATTCAAATGGACTTTTAGGTATGAAGCCGAGGAGAGACTGCAATGATGGTGACCCCGTTGCAAAGCTGCTTGTGTGCTGAAGAAGCAGAGCACTAGCTTTCCCTGCTGCTCCTTCTGCCGTGTGAGCAGATGCCACTGTTCATTCTGTGCTGACTGTGTTGCTGCGCAGCAGAGAGCAGCCTCTGGACTGATTCCATTCAAATGCTTTTCCTGTATGAATGTGAGCAGTGAAAGCAACGATGGAGGCACCAATGTAAAGGGGATTGTGTGCTGAACAGGTCCAGCACCAGCTTTCAATCCTGGCTCTTCTGCTGTGGGAGCAGAGGCCAAACGTTCGTGCTGTACTAACTGTGCTGCTGGGCAGCTGAGAGATACCACCTGAGAATTTGGATTCAAATGGACTTTTAGGTAGGAAACCGAGGAGAGACTGCAATGATGGTGACCCCGTTGCAAAGCTGCTTGTGTGCTGAAGAAGCAGAGCACTAGCTTTCCCTGCTGCTCCTTCTGCCGTGTGAGCAGAAGCCACTGTTCATTCTGTGCTGACTGTGTTGCTGCGCAGCAGAGAGCAGGCTCTGGACTGATTCCATTCAAATGCTTTTCCTGTATGAAAGTGAGCAGTGAAAGCAACGATGAATGCACCAATGTAAAAGGGATTGTGTGCTGAACAGGTCCAGCACCAGCTTTCAATCCTGGCTCTTCTGCTGTGGGAGCAGAGGCCAAACGTTCGTGCTGTACTAACTGTGCTGCTGGGCAGCTGAGAGACACCACCTGAGAATTTGGATTCAAATGGACTTTAAGGTATGAAACCGAGGAGAGACTGCAATGATGGTGACCCCGTTGCAAAACTGCTTGTGTGCTGAAGAAGCAGAGCACTAGCTTTCCCTGCTGCTCCTTCTGCCGTGTGAGCAGATGCCACTGTTCATTCTGTGCTGTGTTGCTGCCAGCAGGGAGCAGGCTCTGGACGGATTCTATTCAAATGCTTTTCCTGTATGAGTGTTAGCAGTGAAAGCACCGATGGTGGCACCAATGTAAAGGGGATTGTGTGCTGAACAGGTCCAGCACCAGCTTTCAATCCTGGCTCTTCTGCTGTGGGAGCAGAGGCCAAACGTTCGTGCTGTACTAACTGTGCTGCTGGGCAGCTGAGCGACACCACCTGAGAATTCGGATTCAAATGGACTTTTAGGTATGCAGCCGAGGAGAGACTGCAATGATGGTGACCCCGTTGCAAAGCTGCTTGTGTGCTGAAGAAGCAGAGCACTAGCTTTCCCTGCTGCTCCTTCTGCCGTGTGAGCAGATGCCACTGTTCATTCTGTGCTGACTGTGTTGCTGCGCAGCAGAGAGCAGCCTCTGGAATGATTCCATTCAAATGCTTTTCCTGTATGAATGTGAGCAGTGAAAGCAACGATGGAGGCACCAATGTAAAGGTGATTGTGTGCTGAACAGGTCCAGCACCAGCTTTCAATCCTGGCTCTTCTGCTGTGGGAGCAGAGGCCAAACGTTCGTGCTGTACTAACTGTGCTGCTGGGCAGCTGAGAGACACCACCTGAGAATTTGGATTCAAATGGACTTTTAGGTAGGAAACCGAGGAGAGACTGCAATGATGGTGACCCCGTTGCAAAGCTGCTTGTGTGCTGAAGAAGCAGAGCACTAGCTTTCCCTGCTGCTCCTTCTGCCGTGTGAGCAGATGCCACTCTTCATTCTGTGCTGACTGTGTTGCTGCGCAGCAGAGAGCAGCCTCTGTACTGATTCCATTCAAATGCTTTTCCTGTATGAAAGTGAGCAGTGAAAGCAACGATGAATGCACCAATGTAAAAGGGATTGTGTGCTGAACAGGTCCAGCACCAGCTTTCAATCCTGGCTCTTCTGCTGTGGGAGCAGAGGCCAAACGTTCGTGCTGTACTAACTGTGCTGCTGGGCAGCTGAGAGACACCACCTGAGAATTTGGATTCAAATGGACTTTTAGGTAGGAAACCGAGGAGAGACTGCAATGATGGTGACCCCGTTGCAAAGCTGCTTGTGTGCTGAAGAAGCAGAGCACTAGCTTTCCCTGCTGCTCCTTCTGCCGTGTGAGCAGATGCCACTGTTCATTCTGTGCTGACTGTGTTGCTGCGCAGCAGAGAGCAGCCTCTGTACTGATTCCATTCAAATGCTTTTCCTGTATGAAAGTGAGCAGTGAAAGCAACGATGAATGCACCAATGTAAAAGGGATTGTGTGCTGAACAGGTCCAGCACCAGCTTTCAATCCTGGCTCTTCTGCTGTGGGAGCAGAGGCCAAACGTTCGTGCTGTACTAACTGTGCTGCTGGGCAGCTGAGAGACACCACCTGAGAATTTGGATTCAAATGGACTTTTAGGTATGAAACCGAGGAGAGACTGCAATGATGGTGACCCCGTTGCAAAACTGCTTGTGTGCTGAAGAAGCAGAGCACTAGCTTTCCCTGCTGCTCCTTCTGCCGTGTGAGCAGATGCCACTGTTCATTCTGTGCTGTGTTGCTGCCAGCAGGGAGCAGGCTCTGGACGGATTCTATTCAAATGCTTTTCCTGTATGAGTGTTAGCAGTGAAAGCACCGATGGTGGCACCAATGTAAAGGGGATTGTGTGCTGAACAGGTCCAGCACCAGCTTTCAATCCTGGCTCTTCTGCTGTGGGAGCAGAGGCCAAACGTTCGTGCTGTACTAACTGTGCTGCTGGGCAGCTGAGAGACACCACCTGAGAATTTGGATTCAAATGGACTTTTAGGTATGAACCCGAGGAGAGACTGCAATGATGGTGACCCCGTTGCAAAGCTGCTTGTGTGCTGAAGAAGCAGAGCACTAGCTTTCCCTGCTGCTCCTTCTGCCGTGTGAGCAGATGCCACTCTTCATTCTGTGCTGACTGTGTTGCTGCGCAGCAGAGAGCAGCCTCTGTACTGATTCCATTCAAATGCTTTTCCTGTATGAAAGTGAGCAGTGAAAGCAACGATGAATGCACCAATGTAAAAGGGATTGTGTGCTGAACAGGTCCAGCACCAGCTTTCAATCCTGGCTCTTCTGCTGTGGGAGCAGAGGCCAAACGTTCGTGCTGTACTAACTGTGCTGCTGGGCAGCTGAGAGACACCACCTGAGAATTTGGATTCAAATGGACTTTTAGGTAGGAAACCGAGGAGAGACTGCAATGATGGTGACCCCGTTGCAAAGCTGCTTGTGTGCTGAAGAAGCAGAGCACTAGCTTTCCCTGCTGCTCCTTCTCCCGTGTGAGCAGATGCCACTGTTCATTCTGTGCTGACTGTGTTGCTGCGCAGCAGAGAGCAGCCTCTGGACTGATTCCATTCAAATGCTTTTCCTGTATGAATGTGAGCAGTGAAAGCAACGATGGAGGCACCAATGTAAAAGGGATTGTGTGCTGAACAGGTCCAGCACCAGCTTTCAATCCTGGCTCTTCTGCTGTGGGAGCAGAGGCCAAACGTTCGTGCTGTACTCACTGTGCTGCTGGGCAGCTGAGAGATACCACCTGAGAATTTGGATTCAAATGGACTTTTAGGTAGGAAACCGAGGAGAGACTGCAATGATGGTGACCCCGTTGCAAAGCTGCTTGTGTGCTGAAGAAGCAGAGCACTAGCTTTCCCTGCTGCTCCTTCTGCCGTGTGAGCAGAAGCCACTGTTCATTCTGTGCTGACTGTGTTGCTGCGCAGCAGAGAGCAGGCTCTGGACTGATTCCATTCAAATGCTTTTCCTGTATGAAAGTGAGCAGTGAAAGCAACGATGAATGCACCAATGTAAAAGGGATTGTGTGCTGAACAGGTCCAGCACCAGCTTTCAATCCTGGCTCTTCTGCTGTGGGAGCAGAGGCCAAACGTTCGTGCTGTACTAACTGTGCTGCTGGGCAGCTGAGAGACACCACCTGAGAATTTGGATTCAAATGGACTTTAAGGTATGAAACCGAGGAGAGACTGCAATGATGGTGACCCCGTTGCAAAACTGCTTGTGTGCTGAAGAAGCAGAGCACTAGCTTTCCCTGCTGCTCCTTCTGCCGTGTGAGCAGATGCCACTGTTCATTCTGTGCTGTGTTGCTGCCAGCAGGGAGCAGGCTCTGGACGGATTCTATTCAAATGCTTTTCCTGTATGAGTGTTAGCAGTGAAAGCACCGATGGTGGCACCAATGTAAAGGGGATTGTGTGCTGAACAGGTCCAGCACCAGCTTTCAATCCTGGCTCTTCTGCTGTGGGAGCAGAGGCCAAACGTTCGTGCTGTACTAACTGTGCTGCTGGGCAGCTGAGCGACACCACCTGAGAATTCGGATTCAAATGGACTTTTAGGTATGAAACCGAGGAGAGACTGCAATGATGGTGACCCCGTTGCAAAGCTGCTTGTGTGCTGAAGAAGCAGAGCACTAGCTTTCCCTGCTGCTCCTTCTGCCGTGTGAGCAGATGCCACTGTTCATTCTGTGCTGACTGTGTTGCTGCGCAGCAGAGAGCTGCCTCTGGAATGATTCCATTCAAATGCTTTTCCTGTATGAATGTGAGCAGTGAAAGCAACGATGGAGGCACCAATGTAAAGGTGATTGTGTGCTGAACAGGTCCAGCACCAGCTTTCAATCCTGGCTCTTCTGCTGTGGGAGCAGAGGCCAAACGTTCGTGCTGTACTAACTGTGCTGCTGGGCAGCTGAGAGACACCACCTGAGAATTTGGATTCAAATGGACTTTTAGGTAGGAAACCGAGGAGAGACTGCAATGATGGTGACCCCGTTGCAAAGCTGCTTGTGTGCTGAAGAGGCAGAGCACTAGCTTTCCCTGCTGCTCCTTCTGCCGTGTGAGCAGATGCCACTGTTCATTCTGTGCTGACTGTGTTGCTGCGCAGCAGAGAGCAGCCTCTGGACTGATTCCATTCAAATGCTTTTCCTGTATGAAAGTGAGCAGTGAAAGCAACGATGAATGCACCAATGTAAAAGGGATTGTGTGCTGAACAGGTCCAGCACCAGCTTTCAATCCTGGCTCTTCTGCTGTTGGAGCAGAGGCCAAACGTTCGTGCTGTACTAACTGTGCTGCTGGGCAGCTGAGAGACACCACCTGAGAATTTGGATTCAAATGGACTTTTAGGTATGAAGCCGAGGAGAGACTGCAATGATGGTGACCCCGTTGCAAAGCTGCTTGTGTGCTGAAGAAGCAGAGCACTAGCTTTCCCTGCTGCTCCTTCTGCCGTGTGAGCAGATGCCACTCTTCATTCTGTGCTGACTGTGTTGCTGCGCAGCAGAGAGCAGCCTCTGGACTGATTCCATTCAAATGCTTTTCCTGTATGAAAGTGAGCAGTGAAAGCAACGATGAATGCACCAATGTAAAAGGGATTGTGTGCTGAACAGGTCCAGCACCAGCTTTCAATCCTGGCTCTTCTGCTGTGGGAGCAGAGGCCAAACGTTTGTGCTGTACTAACTGTGCTGCTGGGCAGCTGAGAGACACCACCTGAGAATTTGGATTCAAATGGACTTTTAGGTAGGAAACCGAGGAGAGACTGCAATGATGGTGACCCCGTTGCAAAGCTGCTTGTGTGCTGAAGAAGCAGAGCACTAGCTTTCCCTGCTGCTCCTTCTCCCGTGTGAGCAGATGCCACTGTTCATTCTGTGCTGTGTTGCTGCCAGCAGGGAGCAGGTTCTGGACGGATTCTATTCAAATGCTTTTCCTGTATGAGTGTTAGCAGTGAAAGCAACGATGGAGACACCAATGTAAAGGGGATTGTGTGCTGAACAGGTCCAGCACCAGCTTTCAATCCTGGCTCTTCTGCTGTGGGAGCAGAGGCCAAACGTTCGTGCTGTACTAACTGTGCTGCTGGGCAGCTGAGAGACACCACCTGAGAATTTGGATTCAAATGGACTTTTAGGTAGGAAACCGAGGAGAGACTGCAATGATGGTGACCCCGTTGCAAAGCTGCTTGTGTGCTGAAGAAGCAGAGCACTAGCTTTCCCTGCTGCTCCTTCTCCCGTGTGAGCAGATGCCACTCTTCATTCTGTGCTGACTGTGTTGCTGCGCAGCAGAGAGCAGCCTCTGGACTGATTACATTCAAATGCTTTTCCTGTATGAAAGTGAGCAGTGAAAGCAACGATGGAGGCACCAATGTAAAGGGGATTGTGTGCTGAACAGGTCCAGCACCAGCTTTCAATCCTGGCTCTTCTGCTGTTGGAGCAGAGGCCAAACGTTCGTGCTGTACTAACTGTGCTGCTGGGCAGCTGAGAGAAACCACCTGAGAATTTGGATTCAAATGGACTTTTAGGTAGGAAACCGAGGAGAGACTGCAATGATGGTGACCCCGTTGCAAAGCTGCTTGTGTGCTGAAGAAGCAGAGCACTAGCTTTCCCTGCTGCTCCTTCTGCCGTGTGAGCAGATGCCACTCTTCATTCTGTGCTGTGTTGCTGCGCAGCAGAGAGCAGCCTCTGGACTGATTCCATTCAAATGCTTTTCCTGTATGAAAGTGAGCAGTGAAAGCAACGATGAATGCACCAATGTAAAAGGGATTGTGTGCTGAACAGGTCCAGCACCAGCTTTCAATCCTGGCTCTTCTGCTGTTGGAGCAGAGGCCAAACGTTCGTGCTGTACTAACTGTGCTGCTGGGCAGCTGAGAGACACCACCTGAGAATTTGAATTCAAATGGACTTTTAAGTATGAAACCGAGGAGAGACTGCAATGATGGTGACCCCGTTGCAAAGCTGCTTGTGTGCTGAAGAAGCAGAGCACTAGCTTTCCCTGCTGCTCCTTCTGCCGTGTGAGCAGATGCCACTGTTCATTCTGTGCTGACTGTGTTGCTGCGCAGCAGAGAGCAGCCTCTGGAATGATTCCATTCAAATGCTTTTCCTGTATGAATGTGAGCAGTGAAAGCAACGATGGAGGCACCAATGTAAAGGTGATTGTGTGCTGAACAGGTCCAGCACCAGCTTTCAATCCTGGCTCTTCTGCTGTGGGAGCAGAGGCCAAACGTTCGTGCTGTACTAACTGTGCTGCTGGGCAGCTGAGAGACACCACCTGAGAATTTGGATTCAAATGGACTTTTAGGTAGGAAACCGAGGAGAGACTGCAATGATGGTGACCCCGTTGCAAAGCTGCTTGTGTGCTGAAGAAGCAGAGCACTAGCTTTCCCTGCTGCTCCTTCTGCCGTGTGAGCAGATGCCACTCTTCATTCTGTGCTGACTGTGTTGCTGCGCAGCAGAGAGCAGCCTCTGTACTGGTTCCATTCAAATGCTTTTCCTGTATGAAAGTGAGCAGTGAAAGCAACGATGAATGCACCAATGTAAAAGGGATTGTGTGCTGAACAGGTCCAGCACCAGCTTTCAATCCTGGCTCTTCTGCTGTGGGAGAAAAGGCCAAACGTTCGTGCTGTACTAACTGTGCTGCTGGGCAGCTGAGAGACACCACCTGAGAATTTGGATTCAAATGGACTTTTAGGTATGAAGCCGAGGAGAGACTGCAATGATGGTGACCCCGTTGCAAAGCTGCTTGTGTGCTGAAGAAGCAGAGCACTAGCTTTCCCTGCTGCTCCTTCTGCCGTGTGAGCAGATGCCACTCTTCATTCTGTGCTGACTGTGTTGCTGCGCAGCAGAGAGCAGCCTCTGGACTGATTCCATTCAAATGCTTTTCCTGTATGAAAGTGAGCAGTGAAAGCAACGATGAATGCACCAATGTAAAAGGGATTGTGTGCTGAACAGGTCCAGCACCAGCTTTCAATCCTGGCTCTTCTGCTGTGGGAGCAGAGGCCAAACGTTTGTGCTGTACTAACTGTGCTGCTGGGCAGCTGAGAGACACCACCTGAGAATTTGGATTCAAATGGACTTTTAGGTAGGAAACCGAGGAGAGACTGCAATGATGGTGACCCCGTTGCAAAGCTGCTTGTGTGCTGAAGAAGCAGAGCACTAGCTTTCCCTGCTGCTCCTTCTCCCGTGTGAGCAGATGCCACTGTTCATTCTGTGCTGTGTTGCTGCCAGCAGGGAGCAGGCTCTGGACGGATTCTATTCAAATGCTTTTCCTGTATGAGTGTTAGCAGTGAAAGCAACGATGGAGACACCAATGTAAAGGGGATTGTGTGCTGAACAGGTCCAGCACCAGCTTTCAATCCTGGCTCTTCTGCTGTGGGAGCAGAGGCCAAACGTTCGTGCTGTACTAACTGTGCTGCTGGGCAGCTGAGAGACACCACCTGAGAATTTGGATTCAAATGGACTTTTAGGTATGAAACCGAGGAGAGACTGCAATGATGGTGACCCCGTTGCAAAGCTGCTTGTGTGCTGAAGAAGCAGAGCACTAGCTTTCCCTGCTGCTCCTTCTCCTGTGTGAGCAGATGCCACTGTTCATTCTGTGCTGACTGTGTTGCTGCGCAGCAGAGAGCAGCCTCTGGACTGATTCCATTCAAATGCTTTTCCTGTATGAAAGTGAGCAGTGAAAGCAACGATGGAGGCACCAATGTAAAGGGGATTGTGTGCTGAACAGGTCCAGCACCAGCTTTCAATCCTGGCTCTTCTGCTGTTGAAGCAGAGGCCAAACGTTCGTGCTGTACTAACTGTGCTGCTGGGCAGCTGAGAGAAACCACCTGAGAATTTGGATTCAAATGGACTTTTAGGTATGAAACCGAGGAGAGACTGCAATGATGGTGACCCCGTTGCAAAGCTGCTTGTGTGCTGAAGAAGCAGAGCACTAGCTTTCCCTGCTGCTCCTTCTGCCGTGTGAGCAGATGCCACTCTTCATTCTGTGCTGTGTTGCTGCGCAGCAGAGAGCAGCCTCTGGACTGATTCCATTCAAATGCTTTTCCTGTATGAAAGTGAGCAGTGAAAGCAACGATGAATGCACCAATGTAAAAGGGATTGTGTGCTGAACAGGTCCAGCACCAGCTTTCAATCCTGGCTCTTCTGCTGTTGGAGCAGAGGCCAAACGTTCGTGCTGTACTAACTGTGCTGCTGGGCAGCTGAGAGACACCACCTGAGAATTTGAATTCAAATGGACTTTTAAGTATGAAACCGAGGAGAGACTGCAATGATGGTGACCCCGTTGCAAAGCTGCTTGTGTGCTGAAGAAGCAGAGCACTAGCTTTCCCTGCTGCTCCTTCTGCCGTGTGAGCAGATGCCACTGTTCATTCTGTGCTGTGTTGCTGCCAGCAGGGAGCAGGCTCTGGACGGATTCTATTCAAATGCTTTTCCTGTATGAGTGTTAGCAGTGAAAGCAACGATGGAGACACCAATGTAAAGGGGATTGTGTGCTGAACAGGTCCAGCACCAGCTTTCAATCCTGGCTCTTCTGCTGTGGGAGCAGAGGCCAAACGTTCGTGCTGTACTAACTGTGCTGCTGGGCAGCTGAGCGACACCACCTGAGAATTCGGATTCAAATGGACTTTTAGGTATGAAGCCGAGGAGAGACTGCAATGATGGTGACCCCGTTGCAAAGCTGCTTGTGTGCTGAAGAAGCAGAGCACTAGCTTTCCCTGCTGCTCCTTCTGCTGTGTGAGCAGATACCACTGTTCATTCTGTGCTGACTGTGTTGCTGCGCAGCAGAGAGCAGCCTCTGGACTGATTCCATTCAAATGCTTTTCCTGTATGAATGTGAGCAGTGAAAGCAACGATGGAGGCACCAATGTAAAAGGGATTGTGTGCTGAACAGGTCCAGCACCAGCTTTCAATCCCTGGCTCTTCTGCTGTGGGAGCAGAGGCCAAACGTTCGTGATGTACTAACTGTGCTGCTGGGCAGCTGAGAGATACCACCTGAGAATTTGGATTCAAATGGACTTTTAGGTAGGAAACCGAGGAGAGACTGCAATGATGGTGACCCCGTTGCAAAGCTGCTTGTGTGCTGAAGAAGCAGAGCACTAGCTTTCCCTGCTGCTCCTTCTGCCGTGTGAGCAGAAGCCACTTTTCATTCTGTGCTGACTGTGTTGCTGCGCAGCAGAGAGCAGCCTCTGTACTGATTCCATTCAAATGCTTTTCCTGTATGAAAGTGAGCAGTGAAAGCAACGATGAATGCACCAATGTAAAAGGGATTGTGTGCTGAACAGGTCCAGCACCAGCTTTCAATCCTGGCTCTTCTGCTGTGGGAGCAGAGGCCAAACGTTCGTGCTGTACTAACTGTGCTGCTGGGCAGCTGAGAGACACCACCTGAGAATTTGGATTCAAATGGACTTTTAGGTAGGAAACCGAGGAGAGACTGCAATGATGGTGACCCCGTTGCAAAGCTGCTTGTGTGCTGAAGAAGCAGAGCACTAGCTTTCCCTGCTGCTCCTTCTCCCGTGTGAGCAGATGCCACTGTTCATTCTGTGCTGTGTTGCTGCCAGCAGGGAGCAGGCTCTGGACGGATTCTATTCAAATGCTTTTCCTGTATGAGTGTTAGCAGTGAAAGCAACGATGGAGACACCAATGTAAAGGGGATTGTGTGCTGAACAGGTCCAGCACCAGTGCTTTCAATCCTGGCTCTTCTGCTGTGGGAGCAGAGGCCAAACGTTCGTGCTGTACTAACTGTGCTGCTGGGCAGCTGAGAGACACCACCTGAGAATTTGGATTCAAATGGACTTTTAGGTAGGAAACCGAGGAGAGACTGCAATGATGGTGACCCCGTTGCAAAGCTGCTTGTGTGCTGAAGAAGCAGAGCACTAGCTTTCCCTGCTGCTCCTTCTCCCGTGTGAGCAGATGCCACTGTTCATTCTGTGCTGACTGTGTTGCTGCGCAGCAGAGAGCAGCCTCTGGACTGATTCCATTCAAATGCTTTTCCTGTATGAAAGTGAGCAGTGAAAGCAACGATGGAGGCACCAATGTAAAGGGATTGTGTGCTGAACAGGTCCAGCACCAGCTTTCAATCCTGGCTCTTCTGCTGTTGGAGCAGAGGCCAAACGTTCGTGCTGTACTAACTGTGCTGCTGGGCAGCTGAGAGAAACCACCTGAGAATTTGGATTCAAATGGACTTTTAGGTATGAAACCGAGGAGAGACTGTAATGATGGTGACCCCGTTGCAAAGCTGCTTGTGTGCTGAAGAAGCAGAGCACTAGCTTTCCCTGCTGCTCCTTCTGCCGTGTGAGCAGATGCCACTCTTCATTCTGTGCTGTGTTGCTGCGCAGCAGAGATCAGCCTCTGGACTGATTCCATTCAAATGCTTTTCCTGTATGAAAGTGAGCAGTGAAAGCAACGATGAATGCACCAATGTAAAAGGGATTGTGTGCTGAACAGGTCCAGCACCAGCTTTCAATCCTGGCTCTTCTGCTGTTGGAGCAGAGGCCAAACGTTCGTGCTGTACTAACTGTGCTGCTGGGCAGCTGAGAGACACCACCTGAGAATTTGAATTCAAATGGACTTTTAAGTATGAAACCGAGGAGAGACTGCAATGATGGTGACCCCGTTGCAAAGCTGCTTGTGTGCTGAAGAAGCAGAGCACTAGCTTTCCCTGCTGCTCCTTCTGCCGTGTGAGCAGATGCCACTGTTCATTCTGTGCTGTGTTGCTGCCAGCAGGGAGCAGGCTCTGGACGGATTCTATTCAAATGCTTTTCCTGTATGAGTGTTAGCAGTGAAAGCAACGATGGAGACACCAATGTAAAGGGGATTGTGTGCTGAACAGGTCCAGCACCAGCTTTCAATCCTGGCTCTTCTGCTGTGGGAGCAGAGGCCAAACGTTCGTGCTGTACTAACTGTGCTGCTGGGCAGCTGAGCGACACCACCTGAGAATTCGGATTCAAATGGACTTTTAGGTATGAAGCCGAGGAGAGACTGCAATGATGGTGACCCCGTTGCAAAGCTGCTTGTGTGCTGAAGAAGCAGAGCACTAGCTTTCCCTGCTGCTCCTTCTGCTGTGTGAGCAGATACCACTGTTCATTCTGTGCTGACTGTGTTGCTGCGCAGCAGAGAGCAGCCTCTGGACTGATTCCATTCAAATGCTTTTCCTGTATGAATGTGAGCAGTGAAAGCAACGATGGAGGCACCAATGTAAAAGGGATTGTGTGCTGAACAGGTCCAGCACCAGCTTTCAATCCTGGCTCTTCTGCTGTGGGAGCAGAGGCCAAACGTTCGTGATGTACTAACTGTGCTGCTGGGCAGCTGAGAGATACCACCTGAGAATTTGGATTCAAAAGGACTTTTAGGTAGGAAACCGAGGAGAGACTGCAATGATGGTGACCCCGTTGCAAAGCTGCTTGTGTGCTGAAGAAGCAGAGCACTAGCTTTCCCTGCTGCTCCTTCTGCCGTGTGAGCAGAAGCCACTTTTCATTCTGTGCTGACTGTGTTGCTGCGCAGCAGAGAGCAGCCTCTGGACTGATTCCATTCAAATGCTTTTCCTGTATGAAAGTGAGCAGTGAAAGCAACGATGAATGCACCAATGTAAAAGGGATTGTGTGCTGAACAGGTCCAGCACCAGCTTTCAATCCTGGCTCTTCTGCTGTGGGAGCAGAGGCCAAACGTTCGTGCTGTACTAACTGTGCTGCTGGGCAGCTGAGAGACACCACCTGAGAATTTGGATTCAAATGGACTTTTAGGTAGGAAACCGAGGAGAGACTGCAATGATGGTGACCCCGTTGCAAAGCTGCTTGTGTGCTGAAGAAGCAGAGCACTAGCTTTCCCTGCTGCTCCTTCTCCCGTGTGAGCAGATGCCACTGTTCATTCTGTGCTGTGTTGCTGCCAGCAGGGAGCAGGCTCTGGACGGATTCTATTCAAATGCTTTTCCTGTATGAGTGTTAGCAGTGAAAGCAACGATGGAGACACCAATGTAAAGGGGATTGTGTGCTGAACAGGTCCAGCACCAGCTTTCAATCCTGGCTCTTCTGCTGTGGGAGCAGAGGCCAAACGTTCGTGCTGTACTAACTGTGCTGCTGGGCAGCTGAGAGACACCACCTGAGAATTTGGATTCAAATGGACTTTTAGGTATGAAGCCGAGGAGAGACTGCAATGATGGTGACCCCGTTGCAAAGCTGCTTGTGTGCTGAAGAAGCAGAGCACTAGCTTTCCCTGCTGCTCCTTCTGCCGTGTGAGCAGATGCCACTGTTCATTCTGTGCTGACTGTGTTGCTGCGCAGCAGAGAGCAGCCTCTGGAATGATTCCATTCAAATGCTTTTCCTGTATGAATGTGAGCAGTGAAAGCAACGATGGAGGCACCAATGTAAAGGTGATTGTGTGCTGAACAGGTCCAGCACCAGCTTTCAATCCTGGCTCTTCTGCTGTTGGAGCAGAGGCCAAACGTTCGTGCTGTACTCACTGTGCTGCTGGGCAGCTGAGAGACACCACCTGAGAATTTGGATTCAAATGGACTTTTAGGTAGGAAACCGAGGAGAGACTGCAATGATGGTGACCCCGTTGCAAAGCTGCTTGTGTGCTGAAGAAGCAGAGCACTAGCTTTCCCTGCTGCTCCTTCTGCCGTGTGAGCAGATGCCACTGTTCATTCTGTGCTGTGTTGCTGCCAGCAGGGAGCAGGCTCTGGACGGATTCTATTCAAATGCTTTTCCTGTATGAGTGTTAGCAGTGAAAGCAACGATGGAGACACCAATGTAAAGGGGATTGTGTGCTGAACAGGTCCAGCACCAGCTTTCAATCCTGGCTCTTCTGCTGTGGGAGCAGAGGCCAAACGTTCGTGCTGTACTAACTGTGCTGCTGGGCAGCTGAGCGACACCACCTGAGAATTCGGATTCAAATGGACCTTTAGGTATGAAGCCGAGGAGAGACTGCAATGATGGTGACCCCGTTGCAAAGCTGCTTGTGTGCTGAAGAAGCAGAGCACTAGCTTTCCCTGCTGCTCCTTCTGCTGTGTGAGCAGATACCACTGTTCATTCTGTGCTGACTGTGTTGCTGCGCAGCAGAGAGCAGCCTCTGGACTGATTCCATTCAAATGCTTTTCCTGTATGAATGTGAGCAGTGAAAGCAACGATGGAGGCACCAATGTAAAAGGGATTGTGTGCTGAACAGGTCCAGCACCAGCTTTCAATCCTGGCTCTTCTGCTGTGGGAGCAGAGGCCAAACGTTCGTGATGTACTAACTGTGCTGCTGGGCAGCTGAGAGATACCACCTGAGAATTTGGATTCAAATGGACTTTTAGGTAGGAAACCGAGGAGAGACTGCAATGATGGTGACCCCGTTGCAAAGCTGCTTGTGTGCTGAAGAAGCAGAGCACTAGCTTTCCCTGCTGCTCCTTCTGCCGTGTGAGCAGAAGCCACTTTTCATTCTGTGCTGACTGTGTTGCTGCGCAGCAGAGAGCAGCCTCTGTACTGATTCCATTCAAATGCTTTTCCTGTATGAAAGTGAGCAGTGAAAGCAACGATGAATGCACCAATGTAAAAGGGATTGTGTGCTGAACAGGTCCAGCACCAGCTTTCAATCCTGGCTCTTCTGCTGTGGGAGCAGAGGCCAAACGTTCGTGCTGTACTAACTGTGCTGCTGGGCAGCTGAGAGACACCACCTGAGAATTTGGATTCAAATGGACTTTTAGGTAGGAAACCGAGGAGAGACTGCAATGATGGTGACCCCGTTGCAAAGCTGCTTGTGTGCTGAAGAAGCAGAGCACTAGCTTTCCCTGCTGCTCCTTCTCCCGTGTGAGCAGATGCCACTGTTCATTCTGTGCTGTGTTGCTGCCAGCAGGGAGCAGGCTCTGGACGGATTCTATTCAAATGCTTTTCCTGTATGAGTGTTAGCAGTGAAAGCAACGATGGAGACACCAATGTAAAGGGGATTGTGTGCTGAACAGGTCCAGCACCAGCTTTCAATCCTGGCTCTTCTGCTGTGGGAGCAGAGGCCAAACGTTCGTGCTGTACTAACTGTGCTGCTGGGCAGCTGAGAGACACCACCTGAGAATTTGGATTCAAATGGACTTTTAGGTAGGAAACCGAGGAGAGACTGCAATGATGGTGACCCCGTTGCAAAGCTGCTTGTGTGCTGAAGAAGCAGAGCACTAGCTTTCCCTGCTGCTCCTTCTCCCGTGTGAGCAGATGCCACTGTTCATTCTGTGCTGACTGTGTTGCTGCGCAGCAGAGAGCAGCCTCTGGACTGATTCCATTCAAATGCTTTTCCTGTATGAATGTGAGCAGTGAAAGCAACGATGGAGGCACCAATGTAAAAGGGATTGTGTGCTGAACAGGTCCAGCACCAGCTTTCAATCCTGGCTCTTCTGCTGTGGGAGCAGAGGCCAAACGTTCGTGCTGTACTCACTGTGCTGCTGGGCAGCTGAGAGAGACCACCTGAGAATTTGGATTCAAATGGACTTTTAGGTAGGAAACCGAGGAGAGACTGCAATGATGGTGACCCCGTTGCAAAGCTGCTTGTGTGCTGAAGAAGCAGAGCACTAGCTTTCCCTGCTGCTCCTTCTGCCGTGTGAGCAGAAGCCACTGTTCATTCTGTGCTGACTGTGTTGCTGCGCAGCAGAGAGCAGCCTCTGGACTGATTCCATTCAAATGCTTTTCCTGTATGAAAGTGAGCAGTGAAAGCAACGATGAATGCACCAATGTAAAAGGGATTGTGTGCTGAACAGGTCCAGCACCAGCTTTCAATCCTGGCTCTTCTGCTGTGGGAGCAGAGGCCAAACGTTCGTGCTGTACTAACTGTGCTGCTGGGCAGCTGAGAGACACCACCTGAGAATTTGGATTCAAATGGACTTTAAGGTATGAAACAGAGGAGAGACTGCAATGATGGTGACCCCGTTGCAAAGCTGCTTGTGTGCTGAAGAAGCAGAGCACTAGCTTTCCCTGCTGCTCCTTCTGCCGTGTGAGCAGATGCCACTGTTCATTCTGTGCTGTGTTGCTGCCAGCAGGGAGCAGGCTCTGGACGGATTCTATTCAAATGCTTTTCCTGTATGAGTGTTAGCAGTGAAAGCACCGATGGTGGCACCAATGTAAAGGGGATTGTGTGCTGAACAGGTCCAGCACCAGCTTTCAATCCTGGCTCTTTTGCTGTGGGAGCAGAGGCCAAACGTTCGTGCTGTACTAACTGTGCTGCTGGGCAGCTGAGCGACACCACCTGAGAATTCGGATTCAAATGGACTTTTAGGTATGAAGCCGAGGAGAGACTGCAATGATGGTGACCCCGTTGCAAAGCTGCTTGTGTGCTGAAGAAGCAGAGCACTAGCTTTCCCTGCTGCTCCTTCTGCCGTGTGAGCAGATGCCACTGTTCATTCTGTGCTGACTGTGTTGCTGCGCAGCAGAGAGCAGCCTCTGGAATGATTCCATTCAAATGCTTTTCCTGTATGAATGTGAGCAGTGAAAGCAACGATGGAGGCACCAATGTAAAGGTGATTGTGTGCTGAACAGGTCCAGCACCAGCTTTCAATCCTGGCTCTTCTGCTGTTGGAGCAGAGGCCAAACGTTCGTGCTGTACTCACTGTGCTGCTGGGCAGCTGAGAGACACCACCTGAGAATTTGGATTCAAATGGACTTTTAGGTAGGAAACCGAGGAGAGACTGCAATGATGGTGACCCCGTTGCAAAGCTGCTTGTGTGCTGAAGAAGCAGAGCACTAGCTTTCCCTGCTGCTCCTTCTGCCGTGTGAGCAGATGCCACTGTTCATTCTGTGCTGACTGTGTTGCTGCGCAGCAGAGAGCAGCCTCTGGACTGATTCCATTCAAATGCTTTTCCTGTATGAAAGTGAGCAGTGAAAGCAACGATGAATGCACCAATGTAAAAGGGATTGTGTGCTGAACAGGTCCAGCACCAGCTTTCAATCCTGGCTCTTCTGCTGTGTGAGCAGAGGCCAAACGTTCGTGCTGTACTAACTGTGCTGCTGGGCAGCTGAGAGACACCACCTGAGAATTTGGATTCAAATGGACTTTTAGGTATGAAGCCGAGGAGAGACTGCAATGATGGTGACCCCGTTGCAAAGCTGCTTGTGTGCTGAAGAAGCAGAGCACTAGCTTTCCCTGCTGCTCCTTCTGCCGTGTGAGCAGATGCCACTCTTCATTCTGTGCTGACTGTGTTGCTGCGCAGCAGAGAGCAGCCTCTGGACTGATTCCATTCAAATGCATTTCCTGTATGAAAGTGAGCAGTGAAAGCAACGATGAATGCACCAATGTAAAAGGGATTGTGTGCTGAACAGGTCCAGCACCAGCTTTCAATCCTGGCTCTTCTGCTGTGGGAGCAGAGGCCAAACGTTTGTGATGTACTAACTGTGCTGCTGGGCAGCTGAGAGACACCACCTGAGAATTTGGATTCAAATGGACTTTTAGGTAGGAAACCGAGGAGAGACTGCAATGATGGTGACCCCGTTGCAAAGCTGCTTGTGTGCTGAAGAAGCAGAGCACTAGCTTTCCCTGCTGCTCCTTCTCCCGTGTGAGCAGATGCCACTGTTCATTCTGTGCTGTGTTGCTGCCAGCAGGGAGCAGGCTCTGGACGGATTCTATTCAAATGCTTTTCCTGTATGAGTGTTAGCAGTGAAAGCAACGATGGAGACACCAATGTAAAGGGGATTGTGTGCTGAACAGGTCCAGCACCAGCTTTCAATCCTGGCTCTTCTGCTGTGGGAGCAGAGGCCAAACGTTCGTGCTGTACTAACTGTGCTGCTGGGCAGCTGAGAGACACCACCTGAGAATTTGGATTCAAATGGACTTTTAGGTAGGAAACCGAGGAGAGACTGCAATGATGGTGACCCCGTTGCAAAGCTGCTTGTGTGCTGAAGAAGCAGAGCACTAGCTTTCCCTGCTGCTCCTTCTCCCGTGTGAGCAGATGCCACTGTTCATTCTGTGCTGACTGTGTTGCTGCGCAGCAGAGAGCAGCCTCTGGACTGATTCCATTCAAATGCTTTTCCTGTATGAAAGTGAGCAGTGAAAGCAACGATGGAGGCACCAATGTAAAGGGGATTGTGTGCTGAACAGGTCCAGCACCAGCTTTCAATCCTGGCTCTTCTGCTGTTGGAGCAGAGGCCAAACGTTCGTGCTGTACTAACTGTGCTGCTGGGCAGCTGAGAGAAACCACCTGAGAATTTGGATTCAAATGGACTTTTAGGTATGAAACCGAGGAGAGACTGCAATGATGGTGACCCCGTTGCAAAGCTGCTTGTGTGCTGAAGAAGCAGAGCACTAGCTTTCCCTGCTGCTCCTTCTGCCGTGTGAGCAGATGCCACTCTTAATTCTGTGCTGTGTTGCTGCGCAGCAGAGAGCAGCCTCTGGACTGATTCCATTCAAATGCTTTTCCTGTATGAAAGTGAGCAGTGAAAGCAACGATGAATGCACCAATGTAAAAGGGATTGTGTGCTGAACAGGTCCAGCACCAGCTTTCAATCCTGGCTCTTCTGCTGTTGGAGCAGAGGCCAAACGTTCGTGCTGTACTAACTGTGCTGCTGGGCAGCTGAGAGACACCACCTGAGAATTTGAATTCAAATGGACTTTTAAGTATGAAACCGAGGAGAGACTGCAATGATGGTGACCCCGTTGCAAAGCTGCTTGTGTGCTGAAGAAGCAGAGCACTAGCTTTCCCTGCTGCTCCTTCTGCCGTGTGAGCAGATGCCACTGTTCATTCTGTGCTGTGTTGCTGCCAGCAGGGAGCAGGCTCTGGACGGATTCTATTCAAATGCTTTTCCTGTATGAGTGTTAGCAGTGAAAGCAACGATGGAGACACCAATGTAAAGGGGATTGTGTGCTGAACAGGTCCAGCACCAGCTTTCAATCCTGGCTCTTCTGCTGTGGGAGCAGAGGCCAAACGTTCGTGCTGTACTAACTGTGCTGCTGGGCAGCTGAGAGACACCACCTGAGAATTTGGATTCAAATGGACTTTTAGGTAGGAAACCGAGGAGAGACTGCAATGATGGTGACCCCGTTGCAAAGCTGCTTGTGTGCTGAAGAAGCAGAGCACTAGCTTTCCCTGCTGCTCCTTCTGCCGTGTGAGCAGATGCCACTGTTCATTCTGTGCTGACTGTGTTGCTGCGCAGCAGAGAGCAGCCTCTGGACTGATTCCATTCAAATGCTTTTCCTGTATGAAAGTGAGCAGTGAAAGCAACGATGAATGCACCAATGTAAAAGGGATTGTGTGCTGAACAGGTCCAGCACCAGCTTTCAATCCTGGCTCTTCTGCTGTGGGAGCAGAGGCCAAACGTTCGTGCTGTACTAACTGTGCTGCTGGGCAGCTGAGAGACACCACCTGAGAATTTGGATTCAAATGGACTTTTAGGTAGGAAACCGAGGAGAGACTGCAATGATGGTGACCCCGTTGCAAAGCTGCTTGTGTGCTGAAGAAGCAGAGCACTAGCTTTCCCTGCTGCTCCTTCTCCCGTGTGAGCAGATGCCACTGTTCATTCTGTGCTGTGTTGCTGCCAGCAGGGAGCAGGCTCTGGACGGATTCTATTCAAATGCTTTTCCTGTATGAGTGTTAGCAGTGAAAGCAACGATGGAGACACCAATGTAAAGGGGATTGTGTGCTGAACAGGTCCAGCACCAGCTTTCAATCCTGGCTCTTCTGCTGTGGGAGCAGAGGCCAAACGTTCGTGCTGTACTAACTGTGCTGCTGGGCAGCTGAGAGACACCACCTGAGAATTTGGATTCAAATGGACTTTTAGGTAGGAAACCGAGGAGAGACTGCAATGATGGTGACCCCGTTGCAAAGCTGCTTGTGTGCTGAAGAAGCAGAGCACTAGCTTTCCCTGCTGCTCCTTCTCCCGTGTGAGCAGATGCCACTGTTCATTCTGTGCTGACTGTGTTGCTGCGCAGCAGAGAGCAGCCTCTGGACTGATTCCATTCAAATGCTTTTCCTGTATGAAAGTGAGCAGTGAAAGCAACGATGGAGGCACCAATGTAAAGGGGATTGTGTGCTGAACAGGTCCAGCACCAGCTTTCAATCCTGGCTCTTCTGCTGTTGGAGCAGAGGCCAAACGTTCGTGCTGTACTAACTGTGCTGCTGGGCAGCTGAGAGAAACCACCTGAGAATTTGGATTCAAATGGACTTTTAGGTATGAAACCGAGGAGAGACTGCAATGATGGTGACCCCGTTGCAAAGCTGCTTGTGTGCTGAAGAAGCAGAGCACTAGCTTTCCCTGCTGCTCCTTCTGCCGTGTGAGCAGATGCCACTCTTAATTCTGTGCTGTGTTGCTGCGCAGCAGAGAGCAGCCTCTGGACTGATTCCATTCAAATGCTTTTCCTGTATGAAAGTGAGCAGTGAAAGCAACGATGAATGCACCAATGTAAAAGGGATTGTGTGCTGAACAGGTCCAGCACCAGCTTTCAATCCTGGCTCTTCTGCTGTTGGAGCAGAGGCCAAACGTTCGTGCTGTACTCACTGTGCTGCTGGGCAGCTGAGAGACACCACCTGAGAATTTGAATTCAAATGGACTTTTAAGTATGAAACCGAGGAGAGACTGCAATGATGGTGACCCCGTTGCAAAGCTGCTTGTGTGCTGAAGAAGCAGAGCACTAGCTTTCCCTGCTGCTCCTTCTGCCGTGTGAGCAGATGCCACTGTTCATTCTGTGCTGTGTTGCTGCCAGCAGGGAGCAGGCTCTGGACGGATTCTATTCAAATGCTTTTCCTGTATGAGTGTTAGCAGTGAAAGCAACGATGGAGACACCAATGTAAAGGGGATTGTGTGCTGAACAGGTCCAGCACCAGCTTTCAATCCTGGCTCTTCTGCTGTGGGAGCAGAGGCCAAACGTTCGTGCTGTACTAACTGTGCTGCTGGGCAGCTGAGAGACACCACCTGAGAATTTGGATTCAAATGGACTTTTAGGTAGGAAACCGAGGAGAGACTGCAATGATGGTGACCCCGTTGCAAAGCTGCTTGTGTGCTGAAGAAGCAGAGCACTAGCTTTCCCTGCTGCTCCTTCTGCCGTGTGAGCAGATGCCACTGTTCATTCTGTGCTGACTGTGTTGCTGCGCAGCAGAGAGCAGCCTCTGGACTGATTCCATTCAAATGCTTTTCCTGTATGAAAGTGAGCAGTGAAAGCAACGATGAATGCACCAATGTAAAAGGGATTGTGTGCTGAACAGGTCCAGCACCAGCTTTCAATCCTGGCTCTTCTGCTGTGGGAGCAGAGGCCAAACGTTCGTGCTGTACTAACTGTGCTGCTGGGCAGCTGAGAGACACCACCTGAGAATTTGGATTCAAATGGACTTTTAGGTAGGAAACCGAGGAGAGACTGCAATGATGGTGACCCCGTTGCAAAGCTGCTTGTGTGCTGAAGAAGCAGAGCACTAGCTTTCCCTGCTGCTCCTTCTCCCGTGTGAGCAGATGCCACTGTTCATTCTGTGCTGTGTTGCTGCCAGCAGGGAGCAGGCTCTGGACGGATTCTATTCAAATGCTTTTCCTGTATGAGTGTTAGCAGTGAAAGCAACGATGGAGACACCAATGTAAAGGGGATTGTGTGCTGAACAGGTCCAGCACCAGCTTTCAATCCTGGCTCTTCTGCTGTGGGAGCAGAGGCCAAACGTTCGTGCTGTACTAACTGTGCTGCTGGGCAGCTGAGAGACACCACCTGAGAATTTGGATTCAAATGGACTTTTAGGTAGGAAACCGAGGAGAGACTGCAATGATGGTGACCCCGTTGCAAAGCTGCTTGTGTGCTGAAGAAGCAGAGCACTAGCTTTCCCTGCTGCTCCTTCTCCCGTGTGAGCAGATGCCACTGTTCATTCTGTGCTGACTGTGTTGCTGCGCAGCAGAGAGCAGCCTCTGGACTGATTCCATTCAAATGCTTTTCCTGTATGAATGTGAGCAGTGAAAGCAACGATGGAGGCACCAATGTAAAAGGGATTGTGTGCTGAACAGGTCCAGCACCAGCTTTCAATCCTGGCTCTTCTGCTGTGGGAGCAGAGGCCAAACGTTCGTGCTGTACTCACTGTGCTGCTGGGCAGCTGAGAGATACCACCTGAGAATTTGGATTCAAATGGACTTTTAGGTAGGAAACCGAGGAGAGACTGCAATGATGGTGACCCCGTTGCAAAGCTGCTTGTGTGCTGAAGAAGCAGAGCACTAGCTTTCCCTGCTGCTCCTTCTGCCGTGTGAGCAGAAGCCACTGTTCATTCTGTGCTGACTGTGTTGCTGCGCAGCAGAGAGCAGGCTCTGGACTGATTCCATTCAAATGCTTTTCCTGTATGAAAGTGAGCAGTGAAAGCAACGATGAATGCACCAATGTAAAAGGGATTGTGTGCTGAACAGGTCCAGCACCAGCTTTCAATCCTGGCTCTTCTGCTGTGGGAGCAGAGGCCAAACGTTCGTGCTGTACTAACTGTGCTGCTGGGCAGCTGAGAGACACCACCTGAGAATTTGGATTCAAATGGACTTTAAGGTATGAAACCGAGGAGAGACTGCAATGATGGTGACCCCGTTGCAAAACTGCTTGTGTGCTGAAGAAGCAGAGCACTAGCTTTCCCTGCTGCTCCTTCTGCCGTGTGAGCAGATGCCACTGTTCATTCTGTGCTGTGTTGCTGCCAGCAGGGAGCAGGCTCTGGACGGATTCTATTCAAATGCTTTTCCTGTATGAGTGTTAGCAGTGAAAGCACCGATGGTGGCACCAATGTAAAGGGGATTGTGTGCTGAACAGGTCCAGCACCAGCTTTCAATCCTGGCTCTTCTGCTGTGGGAGCAGAGGCCAAACGTTCGTGCTGTACTAACTGTGCTGCTGGGCAGCTGAGCGACACCACCTGAGAATTCGGATTCAAATGGACTTTTAGGTATGAAACCGAGGAGAGACTGCAATGATGGTGACCCCGTTGCAAAGCTGCTTGTGTGCTGAAGAAGCAGAGCACTAGCTTTCCCTGCTGCTCCTTCTGCCGTGTGAGCAGATGCCACTGTTCATTCTGTGCTGACTGTGTTGCTGCGCAGCAGAGAGCAGCCTCTGGAATGATTCCATTCAAATGCTTTTCCTGTATGAATGTGAGCAGTGAAAGCAACGATGGAGGCACCAATGTAAAGGTGATTGTGTGCTGAACAGGTCCAGCACCAGCTTTCAATCCTGGCTCTTCTGCTGTGGGAGCAGAGGCCAAACGTTCGTGCTGTACTAACTGTGCTGCTGGGCAGCTGAGAGACACCACCTGAGAATTTGGATTCAAATGGACTTTTAGGTAGGAAACCGAGGAGAGACTGCAATGATGGTGACCCCGTTGCAAAGCTGCTTGTGTGCTGAAGAAGCAGAGCACTAGCTTTCCCTGCTGCTCCTTCTCCTGTGTGAGCAGATGCCACTGTTCATTCTGTGCTGACTGTGTTGCTGCGCAGCAGAGAGCAGCCTCTGGACTGATTCCATTCAAATGCTTTTCCTGTATGAAAGTGAGCAGTGAAAGCAACGATGAATGCACCAATGTAAAAGGGATTGTGTGCTGAACAGGTCCAGCACCAGCTTTCAATCCTGGCTCTTCTGCTGTGGGAGCAGAGGCCAAACGTTCGTGCTGTACTAACTGTGCTGCTGGGCAGCTGAGAGACACCACCTGAGAATTTGGATTCAAATGGACTTTTAGGTAGGAAACCGAGGAGAGACTGCAATGATGGTGACCCCGTTGCAAAGCTGCTTGTGTGCTGAAGAAGCAGAGCACTAGCTTTCCCTGCTGCTCCTTCTCCCGTGTGAGCAGATGCCACTGTTCATTCTGTGCTGTGTTGCTGCCAGCAGGGAGCAGGCTCTGGACGGATTCTATTCAAATGCTTTTCCTGTATGAGTGTTAGCAGTGAAAGCAACGATGGAGACACCAATGTAAAGGGGATTGTGTGCTGAACAGGTCCAGCACCAGCTTTCAATCCTGGCTCTTCTGCTGTGGGAGCAGAGGCCAAACGTTCGTGCTGTACTAACTGTGCTGCTGGGCAGCTGAGAGACACCACCTGAGAATTTGGATTCAAATGGACTTTTAGGTAGGAAACCGAGGAGAGACTGCAATGATGGTGACCCCGTTGCAAAGCTGCTTGTGTGCTGAAGAAGCAGAGCACTAGCTTTCCCTGCTGCTCCTTCTCCCGTGTGAGCAGATGCCACTGTTCATTCTGTGCTGACTGTGTTGCTGCGCAGCAGAGAGCAGCCTCTGGACTGATTCCATTCAAATGCTTTTCCTGTATGAATGTGAGCAGTGAAAGCAACGATGGAGGCACCAATGTAAAAGGGATTGTGTGCTGAACAGGTCCAGCACCAGCTTTCAATCCTGGCTCTTCTGCTGTGGGAGCAGAGGCCAAACGTTCGTGCTGTACTAACTGTGCTGCTGGGCAGCTGAGAGATACCACCTGAGAATTTGGATTCAAATGGACTTTTAGGTAGGAAACCGAGGAGAGACTGCAATGATGGTGACCCCGTTGCAAAGCTGCTTGTGTG
This sequence comes from Pezoporus flaviventris, assembly GCF_033815535.1. NCBI lineage: Eukaryota > Metazoa > Chordata > Aves > Psittaciformes > Psittacidae > Pezoporus > Pezoporus flaviventris. The sequence continues at coordinate 273,843 of NW_026892941.1, forward strand.
CTGAAGAAGCAGAGCACTAGCTTTCCCTGCTGCTCCTTCTGCCGTGTGAGCAGAAGCCACTTTTCATTCTGTGCTGACTGTGTTGCTGCGCAGCAGAGAGCAGCCTCTGGACTGATTCTATTCAAATGCTTTTCCTGTATGAAAGTGAGCAGTGAAAGCAACGTTGAATGCACCAATGTAAAAGGGATTGTGTGCTGAACAGGTCCAGCACCAGCTTTCAATCCTGGCTCTTCTGCTGTGGGAGCAGAGGCCAAACGTTCGTGCTGTACTAACTGTGCTGCTGGGCAGCTGAGAGACACCACCTGAGAATTTGGATTCAAATGGACTTTTAGGTAGGAAACCGAGGAGAGACTGCAATGATGGTGACCCCGTTGCAAAGCTGCTTGTGTGCTGAAGAAGCAGAGCACTAGCTTTCCCTGCTGCTCCTTCTGCCGTGTGAGCAGATGCCACTGTTCATTCTGTGCTGTGTTGCTGCCAGCAGGGAGCAGGCTCTGGACGGATTCTATTCAAATGCTTTTCCTGTATGAGTGTTAGCAGTGAAAGCAACGATGGAGGCACCAATGTAAAGGGGATTGTGTGCTGAACAGGTCCAGCACCAGCTTTCAATCCTGGCTCTTCTGCTGTGGGAGCAGAGGCCAAACGTTCGTGCTGTACTAACTGTGCTGCTGGGCAGCTGAGAGACACCACCTGAGAATTCGGATTCAAATGGACTTTTAGGTATGAAGCCGAGGAGAGACTGCAATGATGGTGACCCCGTTGCAAAGCTGCTTGTGTGCTGAAGAAGCAGAGCACTAGCTTTCCCTGCTGCTCCTTCTGCCGTGTGAGCAGATGCCACTGTTCATTCTGTGCTGACTGTGTTGCTGCGCAGCAGAGAGCAGCCTCTGGACTGATTCCATTCAAATGCTTTTCCTGTATGAATGTGAGCAGTGAAAGCAACGATGGAGGCACCAATGTAAAAGGGATTGTGTGCTGAACAGGTCCAGCACCAGCTTTCAATCCTGGCTCTTCTGCTGTGGGAGCAGAGGCCAAACGTTCGTGATGTACTAACTGTGCTGCTGGGCAGCTGAGAGATACCACCTGAGAATTTGGATTCAAATGGACTTTTAGGTAGGAAACCGAGGAGAGACTGCAATGATGGTGACCCCGTTGCAAAGCTGCTTGTGTGCTGAAGAAGCAGAGCACTAGCTTTCCCTGCTGCTCCTTCTGCCGTGTGAGCAGAAGCCACTTTTCATTCTGTGCTGACTGTGTTGCTGCGCAGCAGAGAGCAGCCTCTGGACTGATTCTATTCAAATGCTTTTCCTGTATGAAAGTGAGCAGTGAAAGCAACGATGAATGCACCAATGTAAAAGGGATTGTGTGCTGAACAGGTCCAGCACCAGCTTTCAATCCTGGCTCTTCTGCTGTGGGAGCAGAGGCCAAACGTTCGTGCTGTACTAACTGTGCTGCTGGGCACCTGAGAGACACCACCTGAGAATTTGGATTCAAATGGACTTTTAGGTAGGAAACCGAGGAGAGACTGCAATGATGGTGACCCCGTTGCAAAGCTGCTTGTGTGCTGAAGAAGCAGAGCACTAGCTTTCCCTGCTGCTCCTTCTGCCGTGTGAGCAGATGCCACTGTTCATTCTGTGCTGTGTTGCTGCCAGCAGGGAGCAGGCTCTGGACGGATTCTATTCAAATGCTTTTCCTGTATGAGTGTTAGCAGTGAAAGCACCGATGGAGGCACCAATGTAAAGGGGATTGTGTGCTGAACAGGTCCAGCACCAGCTTTCAATCCTGGCTCTTCTGCTGTGGGAGCAGAGGCCAAACGTTCGTGCTGTACTAACTGTGCTGCTGGGCAGCTGAGCGACACCACCTGAGAATTCGGATTCAAATGGACTTTTAGGTATGAAGCCGAGGAGAGACTGCAATGATGGTGACCCCGTTGCAAAGCTGCTTGTGTGCTGAAGAAGCAGAGCACTAGGTTTCCCTGCTGCTCCTTCTGCCGTGTGAGCAGATGCCACTGTTCATTCTGTGCTGACTGTGTTGCTGCGCAGCAGAGAGCAGCCTCTGGACTGATTCCATTCAAATGCTTTTCCTGTATGAATGTGAGCAGTGAAAGCAACGATGGAGGCACCAATGTAAAGGTGATTGTGTGCTGAACAGGTCCAGCACCAGCTTTCAATCCTGGCTCTTCTGCTGTGGGAGCAGAGGCCAAACGTTCGTGCTGTACTCACTGTGCTGCTGGGCAGCTGAGAGACACCACCTGAGAATTTGGATTCAAATGGACTTTTAGGTAGGAAACCGAGGAGAGACTGCAATGATGGTGACCCCGTTGCAAAGCTGCTTGTGTGCTGAAGAAGCAGAGCACTAGCTTTCCCTGCTGCTCCTTCTCCCGTGTGAGCAGATGCCACTGTTCATTCTGTGCTGACTGTGTTGCTGCGCAGCAGAGAGCAGCCTCTGGACTGATTCCATTCAAATGCTTTTCCTGTATGAAAGTGAGCAGTGAAAGCAACGATGGAGGCACCAATGTAAAGGGGATTGTGTGCTGAACAGGTCCAGCACCAGCTTTCAATCCTGGCTCTTCTGCTGTGGGAGCAGAGGCCAAACGTTCGTGCTGTACTCACTGTGCTGCTGGGCAGCTGAGAGACACCACCTGAGAATTTGGATTCAAATGGACTTTTAGGTAGGAAACCGAGGAGAGACTGCAATGATGGTGACCCCGTTGCAAAGCTGCTTGTGTGCTGAAGAAGCAGAGCACTAGCTTTCCCTGCTGCTCCTTCTGCCGTGTGAGCAGATGCCACTGTTCATTCTGTGCTGACTGTGTTGCTGCGCAGCAGAGAGCAGCCTCTGGACTGATTCCATTCAAATGCTTTTCCTGTATGAAAGTGAGCAGTGAAAGCAACGATGAATGCACCAATGTAAAAGGGATTGTGTGCTGAACAGGTCCAGCACCAGCTTTCAATCCTGGCTCTTCTGCTGTTGGAGCAGAGGCCAAACGTTCGTGCTGTACTAACTGTGCTGCTGGGCAGCTGAGAGACACCACCTGAGAATTTGGATTCAAATGGACTTTTAGGTATGAAACCGAGGAGAGACTGCAATGATGGTGACCCCGTTGCAAAGCTGCTTGTGTGCTGAAGAAGCAGAGCACTAGCTTTCCCTGCTGCTCCTTCTGCCGTGTGAGCAGATGCCACTCTTCATTCTGTGCTGTGTTGCTGCGCAGCAGAGAGCAGCCTCTGGACTGATTCCATTCAAATGCTTTTCCTGTATGAAAGTGAGCAGTGAAAGCAACGATGAATGCACCAATGTAAAAGGGATTGTGTGCTGAACAGGTCCAGCACCAGCTTTCAATCCTGGCTCTTCTGCTGTTGGAGCAGAGGCCAAACGTTCGTGCTGTACTAACTGTGCTGCTGGGCAGCTGAGAGACACCACCTGAGAATTTGAATTCAAATGGACTTTTAGGTAGGAAACCGAGGAGAGACTGCAATGATGGTGACCCCGTTGCAAAGCTGCTTGTGTGCTGAAGAAGCAGAGCACTAGCTTTCCCTGCTGCTCCTTCTGCCGTGTGAGCAGATGCCACTGTTCATTCTGTGCTGACTGTGTTGCTGCGCAGCAGAGAGCAGCCTCTGGACTGATTCCATTCAAATGCTTTTCCTGTATGAATGTGAGCAGTGAAAGCAACGATGGAGGCACCAATGTAAAGGTGATTGTGTGCTGAACAGGTCCAGCACCAGCTTTCAATCCTGGCTCTTCTGCTGTGGGAGCAGAGGCCAAACGTTCGTGCTGTACTCACTGTGCTGCTGGGCAGCTGAGAGACACCACCTGAGAATTTGGATTCAAATGGACTTTTAGGTAGGAAACCGAGGAGAGACTGCAATGATGGTGACCCCGTTGCAAAGCTGCTTGTGTGCTGAAGAAGCAGAGCACTAGCTTTCCCTGCTGCTCCTTCTGCCGTGTGAGCAGATGCCACTGTTCATTCTGTGCTGACTGTGTTGCTGCGCAGCAGAGAGCAGCCTCTGGACTGATTCCATTCAAATGCTTTTCCTGTATGAAAGTGAGCAGTGAAAGCAACGATGAATGCACCAATGTAAAAGGGATTGTGTGCTGAACAGGTCCAGCACCAGCTTTCAATCCTGGCTCTTCTGCTGTGGGAGCAGAGGCCAAACGTTCGTGCTGTACTAACTGTGCTGCTGGGCAGCTGAGAGACACCACCTGAGAATTTGGATTCAAATGGACTTTTAGGTATGAAACCGAGGAGAGACTGCAATGATGGTGACCCCGTTGCAAAGCTGCTTGTGTGCTGAAGAAGCAGAGCACTAGCTTTCCCTGCTGCTCCTTCTGCCGTGTGAGCAGATGCCACTCTTCATTCTGTGCTGTGTTGCTGCGCAGCAGAGAGCAGCCTCTGGACTGATTCCATTCAAATGCTTTTCCTGTATGAAAGTGAGCAGTGAAAGCAACGATGAATGCACCAATGTAAAAGGGATTGTGTGCTGAACAGGTCCAGCACCAGCTTTCAATCCTGGCTCTTCTGCTGTTGGAGCAGAGGCCAAACGTTCGTGCTGTACTAACTGTGCTGCTGGGCAGCTGAGAGACACCACCTGAGAATTTGAATTCAAATGGACTTTTAGGTAGGAAACCGAGGAGAGACTGCAATGATGGTGACCCCGTTGCAAAGCTGCTTGTGTGCTGAAGAAGCAGAGCACTAGCTTTCCCTGCTGCTCCTTCTGCCGTGTGAGCAGATGCCACTGTTCATTCTGTGCTGACTGTGTTGCTGCGCAGCAGAGAGCAGCCTCTGGACTGATTCCATTCAAATGCTTTTCCTGTATGAATGTGAGCAGTGAAAGCAACGATGGAGGCACCAATGTAAAGGTGATTGTGTGCTGAACAGGTCCAGCACCAGCTTTCAATCCTGGCTCTTCTGCTGTGGGAGCAGAGGCCAACGTTCGTGCTGTACTCACTGTGCTGCTGGGCAGCTGAGAGACACCACCTGAGAATTTGGATTCAAATGGACTTTTTAGGTAGGAAACCGAGGGAGAGACTGCAATGATGGTGACCCCGTTGCAAAGCTGCTTGTGTGCTGAAGAAGCAGAGCACTAGCTTTCCTGCTGCTCCTTCTGCCGTGTGAGCAGATGCCACTGTTCATTCTGTGCTGACTGTGTTGCTGCGCAGCAGAGAGCAGCCTCTGGACTGATTCCATTCAAATGCTTTTCCTGTATGAAAGTGAGCAGTGAAAGCAACGATGAATGCACCAATGTAAAAGGGATTGTGTGCTGAACAGGTCCAGCACCAGCTTTCAATCCTGGCTCTTCTGCTGTTGGAGCAGAGGCCAAACGTTCGTGCTGTACTAACTGTGCTGCTGGGCAGCTGAGAGACACCACCTGAGAATTTGGATTCAAATGGACTTTTAGGTATGAAACCGAGGAGAGACTGCAATGATGGTGACCCCGTTGCAAAGCTGCTTGTGTGCTGAAGAAGCAGAGCACTAGCTTTCCCTGCTGCTCCTTCTGCCGTGTGAGCAGATGCCACTCTTCATTCTGTGCTGTGTTGCTGCGCAGCAGAGAGCAGCCTCTGGACTGATTCCATTCAAATGCTTTTCCTGTATGAAAGTGAGCAGTGAAAGCAACGATGAATGCACCAATGTAAAAGGGATTGTGTGCTGAACAGGTCCAGCACCAGCTTTCAATCCTGGCTCTTCTGCTGTTGGAGCAGAGGCCAAACGTTCGTGCTGTACTAACTGTGCTGCTGGGCAGCTGAGCGACACCACCTGAGAATTTGAATTCAAATGGACTTTTAGGTAGGAAACCGAGGAGAGACTGCAATGATGTGACCCCGTTGCAAAGCTGCTTGTGTGCTGAAGAAGCAGAGCACTAGGCTTTCCCTGCTGCTCCTTCTGCCGTGTGAGCAGATGCCACTGTTCATTCCTGTGCTGACTGTGTTGCTGCGCAGCAGAGAGCAGCCTCTGGACTGATTCCATTCAAATGCTTTTCCTGTATGAATGTGAGCAGTGAAAGCAACGATGGAGGCACCAATGTAAAGGTGATTGTGTGCTGAACAGGTCCAGCACCAGCTTTCAATCCTGGCTCTTCTGCTGTGGGAGCAGAGGCCAAACGTTCGTGCTGTACTCACTGTGCTGCTGGGCAGCTGAGAGACACCACCTGAGAATTTGGATTCAAATGGACTTTTAGGTATGGAAACCGAGGAGAGACTGCAATGATGGTGACCCCGTTGCAAAGCTGCTTGTGTGCTGAAGAAGCAGAGCACTAGCTTTCCCTGCTGCTCCTTCTGCCGTGTGAGCAGATGCCACTGTTCATTCTGTGCTGACTGTGTTGCTGCGCAGCAGAGAGCAGCCTCTGGACTGATTCCATTCAAATGCTTTTCCTGTATGAAAGTGAGCAGTGAAAGCAACGATGAATGCACCCAATGTAAAAGGGATTGTGTGCTGAACAGGTCCCAGCACCAGCTTTCAATCCTGGCTCTTCTGCTGTGGGAGCAGAGGCCAAACGTTCGTGCTGTACTAACTGTGCTGCTGGGCAGCTGAGAGACACCACCTGAGAATTTGGATTCAAATGGACTTTTAGGTATGAACCCGAGGAGAGACTGCAATGATGGTGACCCCGTTGCAAAGCTGCTTGTGTGCTGAAGAAGCAGAGCACTAGCTTTCCCTGCTGCTCCTTCTGCCATGTGAGCAGATGCCACTCTTCATTCTGTGCTGACTGTGTTGCTGCGCAGCAGAGAGCAGCCTCTGGACTGATTCCATTCAAATGCTTTTCCTGTATGAAAGTGAGCAGTGAAAGCAACGATGAATGCACCAATGTAAAAGGGATTGTGTGCTGAACAGGTCCAGCACCAGCTTTCAATCCTGGCTCTTCTGCTGTTGGAGCAGAGGCCAAACGTTCGTGCTGTACTAACTGTGCTGCTGGGCAGCTGAGAGACACCACCTGAGATTTGGAATCAAATGGACTTTTAGGTAGGAAACCGAGGAGAGACTGCAATGATGGTGACCCCGTTGCAAAGCTGCTTGTGTGCTGAAGAAGCAGAGCACTAGCTTTCCCTGCTGCTCCTTCTCCCGTGTGAGCAGATGCCACTGTTCATTCTGTGCTGACTGTGTTGCTGCGCAGCAGAGAGCAGCCTCTGGACTGATTCCATTCAAATGCTTTTCCTGTATGAATGTGAGCAGTGAAAGCAACGATGGAGGCACCAATGTAAAAGGGATTGTGTGCTGAACAGGTCCAGCACCAGCTTTCAATCCTGGCTCTTCTGCTGTGGGAGCAGAGGCCAAACGTTCGTGCTGTACTCACTGTGCTGCTGGGCAGCTGAGAGACACCACCTGAGAATTTGGATTCAAATGGACTTTTAGGTAGGAACCGAGGAGAGACTGCAATGATGGTGACCCCGTTGCAAAGCTGCTTGTGTGCTGAAGAAGCAGAGCACTAGGTTTCCCTGCTGCTCCTTCTGCCGTGTGAGCAGATGCCACTGTTCATTCTGTGCTGACTGTGTTGCTGAGCAGCAGAGAGCAGCCTCTGGACTGATTCCATTCAAATGCTTTTCCTGTATGAATGTGAGCAGTGAAAGCAACGATGGAGGCACCAATGTAAAGGTGATTGTGTGCTGAACAGGTCCAGCACCAGCTTTCAATCCTGGCTCTTCTGCTGTGGGAGCAGAGGCCAAACGTTCGTGCTGTACTCACTGTGCTGCTGGGCAGCTGAGAGACACCACCTGAGAATTTGGATTCAAATGACTTTTAGGTAGGAAACCGAGGAGAGACTGCAATGATGGTGACCCCGTTGCAAAGCTGCTTGTGTGCTGAAGAAGCAGAGCACTAGCTTTCCCTGCTGCTCCTTCTGCCGTGTGAGCAGATGCCACTCTTCATTCTGTGCTGACTGTGTTGCTGCGCAGCAGAGAGCAGCCTCTGGACTGATTCCATTCAAATGCTTTTCCTGTATGAAAGTGAGCAGTGAAAGCAACGATGAATGCACCAATGTAAAAGGGATTGTGTGCTGAACAGGTCCAGCACCAGTCTTTCAATCCTGGCTCTTCTGCTGTGGGAGCAGAGGCCAAACGTTCGTGCTGTACTAACTGTGCTGCTGGGCAGCTGAGAGACACCACCTGAGAATTTGGATTCAAATGGACTTTTAGGTAGGAAACCGAGGAGAGACTGCAATGATGGTGACCCCGTTGCAAAGCTGCTTGTGTGCTGAAGAAGCAGAGCACTAGCTTTCCCTGCTGTCCTTCTCCCGTGTGAGCAGATGCCACTGTTCATTCTGTGCTGACTGTGTTGCTGCGCAGCAGAGAGCAGCCTCTGGACTGATCCATTCAAATGCTTTTCCTGTATGAATGTGAGCAGTGAAAGCAACGATGGAGGCACCAATGTAAAAGGGATTGTGTGCTGAACAGGTCCAGCACCAGCTTTCAATCCTGGCTCTTCTGCTGTGGGAGCAGAGGCCAAACGTTCGTGCTGTACTCACTGTGCTGCTGGGCAGCTGAGAGATACCACCTGAGAATTTGGATTCAAAATGGACTTTTAGGTAGGAAACCGAGGAGAGACTGCAATGATGGTGACCCAGTTGCAAAGCTGCTTGTGTGCTGAAGAAGCAGAGCACTAGCTTTCCCTGCTGCTTCCTTCTGCCGTGTGAGCAGAAGCCACTGTTCATTCTGTGCTGTGTTGCTGCCAGCAGGGAGCAGGCTCTGGACGGATTCTATTCAAATGCTTTTCCTGTATGAGTGTTAGCAGTGAAAGCACCGATGGAGGCACCAATGTAAAGGGGATTGTGTGCTGAACAGGTCCAGCACCAGCTTTCAATCCTGGCTCTTCTGCTGTGGGAGCAGAGGCCAAACGTTCGTGCTGTACTAACTGTGCTGCTGGGCAGCTGAGCGACACCACCTGAGAATTCGGATTCAAATGGACTTTTAGGTATGAAGCCGAGGAGAGACTGCAATGATGGTGACCCCGTTGCAAAGCTGCTTGTGTGCTGAAGAAGCAGAGCACTAGGTTTCCCTGCTGCTCCTTCTGCCGTGTGAGCAGATGCCACTGTTCATTCTGTGCTGACTGTGTTGCTGCGCAGCAGAGAGCAGCCTCTGGACTGATTCCATTCAAATGCTTTTCCTGTATGAATGTGAGCAGTGAAAGCAACGATGGAGGCACCAATGTAAAGGTGATTGTGTGCTGAACAGGTCCAGCACCAGCTTTCAATCCTGGCTCTTCTGCTGTGGGAGCAGAGGCCAAACGTTCGTGCTGTACTCACTGTGCTGCTGGGCAGCTGAGAGACACCACCTGAGAATTTGGATTCAAATGGACTTTTAGGTAGGAAACCGAGGAGAGACTGCAATGATGGTGACCCCGTTGCAAAGCTGCTTGTGTGCTGAAGAAGCAGAGCACTAGCTTTCCCTGCTGCTCCTTCTGCCGTGTGAGCAGATGCCACTCTTCATTCTGTGCTGACTGTGTTGCTGCGCAGCAGAGAGCAGCCTCTGGACTGATTCCATTCAAATGCTTTTCCTGTATGAGTGTTAGCAGTGAAAGCACCGATGGAGGCACCAATGTAAAGGGGATTGTGTGCTGAACAGGTCCAGCACCAGCTTTCAATCCTGGCTCTTCTGCTGTGGGAGCAGAGGCCAAACGTTCGTGCTGTACTAACTGTGCTGCTGGGCAGCTGAGAGACACCACCTGAGAATTTGGATTCAAATGGACTTTTAGGTAGGAAACCGAGGAGAGACTGCAATGATGGTGACCCCGTTGCAAAGCTGCTTGTGTGCTGAAGAAGCAGAGCACTAGCTTTCCCTGCTGCTCCTTCTGCCGTGTGAGCAGATGCCACTGTTCATTCTGTGCTGTGTTGCTGCCAGCAGGGAGCAGGCTCTGGACGGATTCTATTCAAATGCTTTTCCTGTATGAGTGTTAGCAGTGAAAGCAACGATGGAGACACCAATGTAAAGGGGATTGTGTGCTGAACAGGTCCAGCACCAGCTTTCAATCCTGGCTCTTCTGCTGTGGGAGCAGAGGCCAAACGTTCGTGCTGTACTAACTGTGCTGCTGGGCAGCTGAGAGACACCACCTGAGAATTTGGATTCAAATGGACTTTTAGGTAGGAAACCGAGGAGAGACTGCAATGATGGTGACCCCGTTGCAAAGCTGCTTGTGTGCTGAAGAAGCAGAGCACTAGCTTTCCCTGCTGCTCCTTCTCCCGTGTGAGCAGATGCCACTGTTCATTCTGTGCTGACTGTGTTGCTGCGCAGCAGAGAGCAGCCTCTGGACTGATTCCATTCAAATGCTTTTCCTGTATGAATGTGAGCAGTGAAAGCAACGATGGAGGCACCAATGTAAAAGGGATTGTGTGCTGAACAGGTCCAGCACCAGCTTTCAATCCTGGCTCTTCTGCTGTGGGAGCAGAGGCCAAACGTTCGTGCTGTACTCACTGTGCTGCTGGGCAGCTGAGAGATACCACCTGAGAATTTGGATTCAAATGGAGTTTTAGGTAGGAAACCGAGGAGAGACTGCAATGATGGTGACCCCGTTGCAAAGCTGCTTGTGTGCTGAAGAAGCAGAGCACTAGCTTTCCCTGCTGCTCCTACTGCCGTGTGAGCAGAAGCCACTGTTCATTCTGTGCTGTGTTGCTGCCAGCAGGGAGCAGTCTCTGGACGGATTCTATTCAAATGCTTTTCCTGTATGAGTGTTAGCAGTGAAAGCACCGATGGAGGCACCAATGTAAAGGGGATTGTGTGCTGAACAGGTCCAGCACCAGCTTTCAATCCTGGCTCTTCTGCTGTGGGAGCAGAGGCCAAACGTTCGTGCTGTACTAACTGTGCTGCTGGGCAGCTGAGCGACACCACCTGAGAATTCGGATTCAAATGGACTTTTAGGTATGAAGCCGAGGAGAGACTGCAATGATGGTGACCCCGTTGCAAAGCTGCTTGTGTGCTGAAGAAGCAGAGCACTAGGTTTCCCTGCTGCTCCTTCTGCCGTGTGAGCAGATGCCACTGTTCATTCTGTGCTGACTGTGTTGCTGCGCAGCAGAGAGCAGCCTCTGGACTGATTCCATTCAAATGCTTTTCCTGTATGAATGTGAGCAGTGAAAGCAACGATGGAGGCACCAATGTAAAGGTGATTGTGTGCTGAACAGGTCCAGCACCAGCTTTCAATCCTGGCTCTTCTGCTGTGGGAGCAGAGGCCAAACGTTCGTGCTGTACTCACTGTGCTGCTGGGCAGCTGAGAGACACCACCTGAGAATTTGGATTCAAATGGACTTTTAGGTAGGAAACCGAGGAGAGACTGCAATGATGGTGACCCCGTTGCAAAGCTGCTTGTGTGCTGAAGAAGCAGAGCACTAGCTTTCCCTGCTGCTCCTTCTCCCGTGTGAGCAGATGCCACTCTTCATTCTGTGCTGACTGTGTTGCTGCGCAGCAGAGAGCAGCCTCTGGACTGATTCCATTCAAATGCTTTTCCTGTATGAAAGTGAGCAGTGAAAGCAACGATGAATGCACCAATGTAAAAGGGATTGTGTGCTGAACAGGTCCAGCACCAGCTTTCAATCCTGGCTCTTCTGCTGTGGGAGCAGAGGCCAAACGTTCGTGCTGTACTAACTGTGCTGCTGGGCAGCTGAGAGACACCACCTGAGAATTTGGATTCAAATGGACTTTTAGGTATGAACCCGAGGAGAGACTGCAATGATGGTGACCCCGTTGCAAAGCTGCTTGTGTGCTGAAGAAGCAGAGCACTAGCTTTCCCTGCTGCTCCTTCTGCCATGTGAGCAGATGCCACTCTTCATTCTGTGCTGTGTTGCTGCGCAGCAGAGAGCAGCCTCTGGACTGATTCCATTCAAATGCTTTTCCTGTATGAAAGTGAGCAGTGAAAGAAACGATGAATGCACCAATGTAAAAGGGATTGTGTGCTGAACAGGTCCAGCACCAGCTTTCAATCCTGGCTCTTCTGCTGTTGGAGCAGAGGCCAAACGTTCGTGCTGTACTAACTGTGCTGCTGGGCAGCTGAGAGACACCACCTGAGAATTTGAATTCAAATGGACTTTTAAGTATGAAACCGAGGAGAGACTGCAATGATGGTGACCCCGTTGCAAAGCTGCTTGTGTGCTGAAGAAGCAGAGCACTAGCTTTCCCTGCTGCTCCTTCTGCCGTGTGAGCAGATGCCACTGTTCATTCTGTGCTGTGTTGCTGCCAGCAGGGAGCAGGCTCTGGACGGATTCTATTCAAATGCTTTTCCTGTATGAGTGTTAGCAGTGAAAGCAACGATGGAGACACCAATGTAAAGGGGATTGTGTGCTGAACAGGTCCAGCACCAGCTTTCAATCCTGGCTCTTCTGCTGTGGGAGCAGAGGCCAAACGTTCGTGCTGTACTAACTGTGCTGCTGGGCAGCTGAGCGACAGCACCTGAGAATTCGGATTCAAATGGACTTTTAGGTATGAAGCCGAGGAGAGACTGCAATGATGGTGACCCCGTTGCAAAGCTGCTTGTGTGCTGAAGAAGCAGAGCACTAGCTTTCCCTGCTGCTCCTTCTGCTGTGTGAGCAGATGCCACTGTTCATTCTGTGCTGACTGTGTTGCTGCGCAGCAGAGAGCAGCCTCTGGACTGATTCCATTCAAATGCTTTTCCTGTATGAATGTGAGCAGTGAAAGCAACGATGGAGGCACCAATGTAAAAGGGATTGTGTGCTGAACAGGTCCAGCACCAGCTTTCAATCCTGGCTCTTCTGCTGTGGGAGCAGAGGCCAAACGTTCGTGATGTACTAACTGTGCTGCTGGGCAGCTGAGAGACACCACCTGAGAATTTGGATTCAAATGGACTTTTAGGTAGGAAACCGAGGAGAGACTGCAATGATGGTGACCCCGTTGCAAAGCTGCTTGTGTGCTGAAGAAGCAGAGCACTAGCTTTCCCTGCTGCTCCTTCTGCCGTGTGAGCAGAAGCCACTTTTCATTCTGTGCTGACTGTGTTGCTGCGCAGCAGAGAGCAGCCTCTGGACTGATTCTATTCAAATGCTTTTCCTGTATGAAAGTGAGCAGTGAAAGCAACGATGAATGCACCAATGTAAAAGGGATTGTGTGCTGAACAGGTCCAGCACCAGCTTTCAATCCTGGCTCTTCTGCTGTGGGAGCAGAGGCCAAACGTTCGTGCTGTACTAACTGTGCTGCTGGGCAGCTGAGAGACACCACCTGAGAATTTGGATTCAAATGGACTTTTAGGTAGGAAACCGAGGAGAGACTGCAATGATGCTGACCCCGTTGCAAAGCTGCTTGTGTGCTGAAGAAGCAGAGCACTAGCTTTCCCTGCTGCTCCTTCTGCCGTGTGAGCAGATGCCACTGTTCATTCTGTGCTGTGTTGCTGCGCAGCAGAGAGCAGCCTCTGGACTGATTCCATTCAAATGCTTTTCCTATATGAATGTGAGCAGTGAAAGCAACGATGGAGGCACCAATGTAAAAGGGATTGTGTGCTGAACAGGTCCAGCACCAGCTTTCAATCCTGGCTCTTCTGCTGTGGGAGCAGAGGCCAAACGTTCGTGCTGTACTCACTGTGCTGCTGGGCAGCTGAGAGATACCACCTGAGAATTTGGATTCAAATGGACTTTTAGGTAGGAAACCGAGGAGAGACTGCAATGATGGTGACCCCGTTGCAAAGCTGCTTGTGTGCTGAAGAAGCAGAGCACTAGCTTTCCCTGCTGCTCCTTCTGCCGTGTGAGCAGAAGCCACTGTTCATTCTGTGCTGACTGTGTTGCTGCGCAGCAGAGAGCAGGCTCTGGACTGATTCCATTCAAATGCTTTTCCTGTATGAGTGTTAGCAGTGAAAGCAACGATGAATGCACCAATGTAAAAGGGATTGTGTGCTGAACAGGTCCAGCACCAGCTTTCAATCCTGGCTCTTCTGCTGTGGGAGCAGAGGCCAAACGTTCGTGCTGTACTAACTGTGCTGCTGGGCAGCTGAGAGACACCACCTGAGAATTTGGATTCAAATGGACTTTTAGGTATGAAACCGAGGAGAGACTGCAATGATGGTGACCCCGGTGCAAAACTGCTTGTGTGCTGAAGAAGCAGAGCACTAGCTTTCCCTGCTGCTCCTTCTGCCGTGTGAGCAGATAACACTGTTCATTCTGTGCTGTGTTGCTGCCAGCAGGGAGCAGGCTCTGGACGGATTCTATTCAAATGCTTTTCCTGTATGAGTGTTAGCAGTGAAAGCACCGATGGAGGCACCAATGTAAAGGGGATTGTGTGCTGAACAGGTGCAGCACCAGCTTTCAATCCTGGCTCTTCTGCTGTGGGAGCAGAGGCCAAACGTTCGTGCTGTACTAACTGTGCTGCTGGGCAGCTGAGCGACACCACCTGAGAATTTGGATTCAAATGGACTTTTAGGTATGAAGCCGAGGAGAGACTGCAATGATGGTGACCCCGTTGCAAAGCTGCTTGTGTGCTGAAGAAGCAGAGCACTAGCTTTCCCTGCTGCTCCTTCTGCCGTGTGAGCAGATGCCACTCTTCATTCTGTGCTGACTGTGTTGCTGCGCAGCAGAGAGCAGCCTCTGGACTGATTCCATTCAAATGCTTTTCCTGTATGAAAGTGAGCAGTGAAAGCAACGATGAATGCACCAATGTAAAAGGGATTGTGTGCTGAACAGGTCCAGCACCAGCTTTCAATCCTGGCTCTTCTGCTGTGGGAGCAGAGGCCAAACGTTCGTGCTGTACTAACTGTGCTGCTGGGCAGCTGAGAGACACCACCTGAGAATTTGGATTCAAATGGACTTTTAGGTAGGAAACCGAGGAGAGACTGCAATGATGGTGACCCCGTTGCAAAGCTGCTTGTGTGCTGAAGAAGCAGAGCACTAGCTTTCCCTGCTGCTCCTTCTGCCATGTGAGCAGATGCCACTCTTCATTCTGTGCTGTGTTGCTGCGCAGCAGAGAGCAGCCTCTGGACTGATTCCATTCAAATGCTTTTCCTGTATGAAAGTGAGCAGTGAAAGCAACGATGAATGCACCAATGTAAAAGGGATTGTGTGCTGAACAGGTCCAGCACCAGCTTTCAATCCTGGCTCTTCTGCTGTTGGAGCAGAGGCCAAACGTTCGTGCTGTACTAACTGTGCTGCTGGGCAGCTGAGAGACACCACCTGAGAATTTGAATTCAAATGGACTTTTAAGTATGAAACCGAGGAGAGACTGCAATGATGGTGACCCCGTTGCAAAGCTGCTTGTGTGCTGAAGAAGCAGAGCACTAGCTTTCCCTGCTGCTCCTTCTGCCGTGTGAGCAGATGCCACTGTTCATTCTGTGCTGTGTTGCTGCCAGCAGGGAGCAGGCTCTGGACGGATTCTATTCAAATGCTTTTCTTGTATGAGTGTTAGCAGTGAAAGCAACGATGGAGACACCAATGTAAAGGGGATTGTGTGCTGAACAGGTCCAGCACCAGCTTTCAATCCTGGCTCTTCTGCTGTGGGAGCAGAGGCCAAACGTTCGTGCTGTACTAACTGTGCTGCTGGGCAGCTGAGCGACACCACCTGAGAATTCGGATTCAAATGGACTTTTAGGTATGAAGCCGAGGAGAGACTGCAATGATGGTGACCCCGTTGCAAAGCTGCTTGTGTGCTGAAGAAGCAGAGCACTAGCTTTCCCTGCTGCTCCTTCTGCTGTGTGAGCAGATGCCACTGTTCATTCTGTGCTGACTGTGTTGCTGCGCAGCAGAGAGCAGCCTCTGGACTGATTCCATTCAAATCCTTTTCCTGTATGAATGTGAGCAGTGAAAGCAACGATGGAGGCACCAATGTAAAAGGGATTGTGTGCTGAACAGGTCCAGCACCAGCTTTCAATCCTGGCTCTTCTGCTGTGGGAGCAGAGGCCAAACGTTCGTGATGTACTAACTGTGCTGCTGGGCAGCTGAGAGATACCACCTGAGAATTTGGATTCAAATGGACTTTTAGGTAGGAAACCGAGGAGAGACTGCAATGATGGTGACCCCGTTGCAAAGCTGCTTGTGTGCTGAAGAAGCAGAGCACTAGCTTTCCCTGCTGCTCCTTCTGCCGTGTGAGCAGAAGCCACTTTTCATTCTGTGCTGACTGTGTTGCTGCGCAGCAGAGAGCAGCCTCTGGACTGATTCTATTCAAATGCTTTTCCTGTATGAAAGTGAGCAGTGAAAGCAACGATGAATGCACCAATGTAAAAGGGATTGTGTGCTGAACAGGTCCAGCACCAGCTTTCAATCCTGGCTCTTCTGCTGTGGGAGCAGAGGCCAAACGTTCGTGCTGTACTAACTGTGCTGCTGGGCAGCTGAGAGACACCACCTGAGAATTTGGATTCAAATGGACTTTTAGGTATGAACCCGAGGAGAGACTGCAATGATGGTGACCCCGTTGCAAAGCTGCTTGTGTGCTGAAGAAGCAGAGCACTAGCTTTCCCTGCTGCTCCTTCTGCCGTGTGAGCAGATGCCACTCTTCATTCTGTGCTGACTGTGTTGCTGCGCAGCAGAGAGCAGCCTCTGGACTGATTCCATTCAAATGCTTTTCCTGTATGAAAGTGAGCAGTGAAAGCAACGATGAATGCACCAATGTAAAAGGGATTGTGTGCTGAACAGGTCCAGCACCAGCTTTCAATCCTGGCTCTTCTGCTGTTGGAGCAGAGGCCAAACGTTCGTGCTGTACTCACTGTGCTGCTGGGCAGCTGAGAGACACCACCTGAGAATTTGGATTCAAATGGACTTTTAGGTATGAAACCGAGGAGAGAAGCAATGATGGTGACCCCGTTGCAAAGCTGCTTGTGTGCTGAAGAAGCAGAGCACTAGCTTTCCCTGCTGCTCCTTCTGCCGTGTGAGCAGATGCCACTGTTCATTCTGTGCTGTGTTGCTGCCAGCAGGGAACAGGCTCTGGACGGATTCTATTCAAATGCTTTTCCTGTATGAGTGTTAGCAGTGAAAGCAACGATGGAGGCACCAATGTAAAGGGGATTGTGTGCTGAACAGGTAGAGCACCAGCTTTCAATCCTGGCTCTTCTGCTGTGGGAGCAGAGGCCAAACGTTCGTGCTGTACTAACTGTGCTGCTGGGCAGCTGAGAGACACCACCTGAGAATTTGGATTCAAATGGACTTTTAGGTAGGAAACCGAGGAGAGACTGCAATGATGGTGACCCCGTTGCAAAGCTGCTTGTGTGCTAAAGAAGCAGAGCACTAGCTTTCCCTGCTGCTCCTTCTGCCGTGTGAGCAGATGCCACTCTTCATTCTGTGCTGACTGTGTTGCTGCGCAGCAGAGAGCAGCCTCTGGACTGATTCCATTCAAATGCTTTTCCTGTATGAATGTGAGCAGTGAAAGCAACGATGGAGGCACCAATGTAAAGGTGATTGTGTGCTGAACAGGTCCAGCACCAGCTTTCAATCCTGGCTCTTGTGCTGTGGGAGCAGAGGCCAAACGTTCGTGCTGTACTAACTGTGCTGCTGGGCAGCTGAGAGACACCACCTGAGAATTTGGATTCAAATGGACTTTTAGGTAGGAAACCGAGGAGAGACTGCAATGATGGTGACCCCGTTGCAAAGCTGCTTGTGTGCTGAAGAAGCAGAGCACTAGCTTTCCCTGCTGCTCCTTCTGCCGTGTGAGCAGATGCCACTCTTCATTCTGTGCTGACTGTGTTGCTGCGCAGCAGAGAGCAGCCTCTGGACTGATTCCATTCAAATGCTTTTCCTGTATGAAAGTGAGCAGTGAAAGCAACGATGGGGGCACCAATGTAAAGGGGATTGTGTGCTGAACAGGTCCAGCACCAGCTTTCAATCCTGGCTCTTCTGCTGTTGGAGCAGAGGCCAAACGTTCGTGCTGTACTAACTGTGCTGCTGGGCAGCTGAGAGACACCACCTGAGAATTTGGATTCAAATGGACTTTTAGGTATGAACCCGAGGAGAGACTGCAATGATGGTGACCCCGTTGCAAAGCTGCTTGTGTGCTGAAGAAGCAGAGCACTAGCTTTCCCTGCTGCTCCTTCTGCCGTGTGAGCAGAAGCCACTGTTCATTCTGTGCTGACTGTGTTGCTGCGCAGCAGAGAGCAGCCTCTGGACGGATTCTATTCAAATGCTTTTCCTGTATGAAAGTGAGCAGTGAAAGCAACGATGAATGCACCAATGTAAAAGGGATTGTGTGCTGAACAGGTCCAGCACCAGCTTTCAATCCTGGCTCTTCTGCTGTGGGAGCAGAGGCCAAACGTTCGTGCTGTACTAACTGTGCTGCTGGGCAGCTGAGAGACACCACCTGAGAATTTGGATTCAAATGGACTTTTAGGTAGGAAACCGAGGAGAGACTGCAATGATGGTGACCCCGTTGCAAAACTGCTTGTGTGCTGAAGAAGCAGAGCACTAGCTTTCCCTGCTGCTCTTCTGCCGTGTGAGCAGATGCCACTGTTCATTCTGTGCTGTGTTGCTGCCAGCAGGGAGCAGGCTCTGGACGGATTCTATTCAAATGCTTTTCCTGTATGAGTGTTAGCAGTGAAAGCAACGATGGAGACACCAATGTAAAGGGGATTGTGTGCTGAACAGGTCCAGCACCAGCTTTCAATCCTGGCTCTTCTGCTGTGGGAGCAGAGGCCAAACGTTCGTGCTGTACTAACTGTGCTGCTGGGCAGCTGAGAGACACCACCTGAGAATTTGGATTCTAATGGACTTTTAGGTAGGAAACCGAGGAGAGACTGCAATGATGGTGACCCCGTTGCAAAGCTGCTTGTGTGCTGAAGAAGCAGAGCACTAGCTTTCCCTGCTGCTCCTTCTGCCGTGTGAGCAGATGCCACTGTTCATTCTGTGCTGACTGTGTTGCTGCGCAGCAGAGAGCAGCCTCTGGACTGATTCCATTCAAATGCTTTTCCTGTATGAATGTGAGCAGTGAAAGCAACGATGGAGGCACCAATGTAAAGGTGATTGTGTGCTGAACAGGTCCAGCACCAGCTTTCAATCCTGGCTCTTCTGCTGTGGGAGCAGAGGCCAAACGTTCGTGCTGTACTAACTGTGCTGCTGGGCAGCTGAGAGACACCACCTGAGAATTTGGATTCAAATGGACTTTTAGGTAGGAAACCGAGGAGAGACTGCAATGATGGTGACCCCGTTGCAAAGCTGCTTGTGTGCTGAAGAAGCAGAGCACTAGCTTTCCCTGCTGCTCCTTCTGCCGTGTGAGCAGATGCCACTGTTCATTCTGTGCTGACTGTGTTGCTGCGCAGCAGAGAGCAGCCTCTGGACTGATTCCATTCAAATGCTTTTCCTGTATGAAAGTGAGCAGTGAAAGCAACGATGAATGCACCAATGTAAAAGGGATTGTGTGCTGAACAGGTCCAGCACCAGCTTTCAATCCTGGCTCTTCTGCTGTGGGAGCAGAGGCCAAACGTTCGTGCTGTACTAACTGTGCTGCTGGGCAGCTGAGAGACACCACCTGAGAATTTGGATTCAAATGGACTTTTAGGTATGAAACCGAGGAGAGACTGCAATGATGGCGACCCCCTGCAAAGCTGCTTGTGTGCTGAAGAAGCAGAGCACTAGCTTTCCCTGCTGCTCCTTCTGCCGTGTGAGCAGATGCCACTCTTCATTCTGTGCTGACTGTGTAGCTGCGCAGCAGAGAGCAGGCTCTGGACTGATTCCATTCAAATGCTTTTCCTGTATGAAAGTGAGCAGTGAAAGCAACGATGAATGCACCAATGTAAAAGGGATTGTGTGCTGAACAGGTCCAGCACCAGCTTTCAATCCTGGCTCTTCTGCTGTGGGAGCAGAGGCCAAACGTTCGTGCTGTACTAACTGTGCTGCTGGGCAGCTGAGAGACACCACCTGAGAATTTGGATTCAAATGGACTTTTAGGTATGAAACCGAGGAGAGACTGCAATGATGGTGACCCCGTTGCAAAACTGCTTGTGTGCTGAAGAAGCAGAGCACTAGCTTTCCCTGCTGCTCCTTCTGCCGTGTGAGCAGATGCCACTGTTCATTCTGTGCTGTGTTGCTGCCAGCAGGGAGCAGGCTCTGGACGGATTCTATTCAAATGCTTTTCCTGTATGAGTGTTAGCAGTGAAAGCACCGATGGAGGCACCAATGTAAAGGGGATTGTGTGCTGAACAGGTCCAGCACCAGCTTTCAATCCTGGCTCTTCTGCTGTGGGAGCAGAGGCCAAACGTTCGTGCTGTACTAACTGTGCTGCTGGGCAGCTGAGCGACACCACCTGAGAATTCGGATTCAAATGGACTTTTAGGTATGAAGCCGAGGAGAGACTGCAATGATGGTGACCCCGTTGCAAAGCTGCTTGTGTGCTGAAGAAGCAGAGCACTAGCTTTCCCTGCTGCTCCTTCTGCCGTGTGAGCAGATGCCACTCTTCATTCTGTGCTGACTGTGTTGCTGCGCAGCAGAGAGCAGCCTCTGGACTGATTCCATTCAAATGCTTTTCCTGTATGAAAGTGAGCAGTGAAAGCAACGATGAATGCACCAATGTAAAAGGGATTGTGTGCTGAACAGGTCCAGCACCAGCTTTCAATCCTGGCTCTTCTGCTGTTGGAGCAGAGGCCAAACGTTCGTGCTGTACTCACTGTGCTGCTGGGCAGCTGAGAGACACCACCTGAGAATTTGGATTCAAATGGACTTTTAGGTAGGAAACCGAGGAGAGACTGCAATGATGGTGACCCCGTTGCAAAGCTGCTTGTGTGCTGAAGAAGCAGAGCACTAGCTTTCCCTGCTGCACCTTCTGCCGTGTGAGCAGATGCCACTGTTCATTCTGTGCTGTGTTGCTGCCAGCAGGGAACAGGCTCTGGACGGATTCTATTCAAATGCTTTTCCTGTATGAGTGTTAGCAGTGAAAGCAACGATGGAGGCACCAATGTAAAGGGGATTGTGTGCTGAACAGGTCCAGCACCAGCTTTCAATCCTGGCTCTTCTGCTGTGGGAGCAGAGGCCAAACGTTCGTGCTGTACTAACTGTGCTGCTGGGCAGCTGAGAGACACCACCTGAGAATTTGGATTCAAATGGACTTTTAGGTAGGAAACCGAGGAGAGACTGCAATGATGGTGACCCCGTTGCAAAGCTGCTTGTGTGCTGAAGAAGCAGAGCACTAGCTTTCCCTGCTGCTCCTTCTGCCGTGTGAGCAGATGCCACTCTTCATTCTGTGCTGTGTTGCTGCGCAGCAGAGAGCAGCCTCTGGACTGATTCCATTCAAATGCTTTTCCTGTATGAAAGTGAGCAGTGAAAGCAACGATGAATGCACCAATGTAAAAGGGATTGTGTGCTGAACAGGTCCAGCACCAGCTTTCAATCCTGGCTCTTCTGCTGTTGGAGCAGAGGCCAAACGTTCGTGCTGTACTAACTGTGCTGCTGGGCAGCTGAGAGACACCACCTGAGAATTTGAATTCAAATGGACTTTTAAGTATGAAACCGAGGAGAGATTGCAATGATGGTGACCCCGTTGCAAAGCTGCTTGTGTGCTGAAGAAGCAGAGCACTAGCTTTCCCTGCTGCTCCTTCTGCCGTGTGAGCAGATGCCACTGTTCATTCTGTGCTGTGTTGCTGCCAGCAGGGAGCAGGCTCTGGACGGATTCTATTCAAATGCTTTTCCTGTATGAGTGTTAGCAGTGAAAGCAACGATGGAGACACCAATGTAAAGGGGATTGTGTGCTGAACAGGTCCAGCACCAGCTTTCAATCCTGGCTCTTCTGCTGTGGGAGCAGAGGCCAAACGTTCGTGCTGTACTAACTGTGCTGCTGGGCAGCTGAGCGACACCACCTGAGAATTTGGATTCAAATGGACTTTTAGGTATGAAGCCGAGGAGAGACTGCAATGATGGTGACCCCGTTGCAAAGCTGCTTGTGTGCTGAAGAAGCAGAGCACTAGCTTTCCCTGCTGCTCCTTCTGCCGTGTGAGCAGATGCCACTGTTCATTCTGTGCTGACTGTGTTGCTGCGCAGCAGAGAGCAGCCTCTGGACTGATTCCATTCAAATGCTTTTCCTGTATGAAAGTGAGCAGTGAAAGCAACGATGAATGCACCAATGTAAAAGGGATTGTGTGCTGAACAGGTCCAGCACCAGCTTTCAATCCTGGCTCTTCTGCTGTTGGAGCAGAGGCCAAACGTTCGTGCTGTACTCACTGTGCTGCTGGGCAGCTGAGAGACACCACCTGAGAATTTGGATTCAAATGGACTTTTAGGTAGGAAACCGAGGAGAGACTGCAATGATGGTGACCCCGTTGCAAAGCTGCTTGTGTGCTGAAGAAGCAGAGCACTAGCTTTCCCTGCTGCTCCTTCTGCCGTGTGAGCAGATGCCACTGTTCATTCTGTGCTGTGTTGCTGCCAGCAGGGAACAGGCTCTGGACGGATTCTATTCAAATGCTTTTCCTGTATGAGTGTTAGCAGTGAAAGCAACGATGGAGGCACCAATGTAAAGGGGATTGTGTGCTGAACAGGTCCAGCACCAGCTTTCAATCCTGGCTCTTCTGCTGTGGGAGCAGAGGCCAAACGTTCGTGCTGTACTAACTGTGCTGCTGGGCAGCTGAGAGACACCACCTGAGAATTTGGATTCAAATGGACTTTTAGGTAGGAAACCGAGGAGAGACTGCAATGATGGTGACCCCGTTGCAAAGCTGCTTGTGTGCTGAAGAAGCAGAGCACTAGCTTTCCCTGCTGCTCCTTCTGCCGTGTGAGCAGATGCCACTCTTCATTCTGTGCTGACTGTGTTGCTGCGCAGCAGAGAGCAGCCTCTGGACTGATTCCATTCAAATGCTTTTACTGTATGAATGTGAGCAGTGAAAGCAACGATGGAGGCACCAATGTAAAGGTGATTGTGTGCTGAACAGGTCCAGCACCAGCTTTCAATCCTGGCTCTTGTGCTGTGGGAGCAGAGGCCAAACGTTCGTGCTGTACTAACTGTGCTGCTGGGCAGCTGAGAGACACCACCTGAGAATTTGGATTCAAATGGACTTTTAGGTAGGAAACCGAGGAGAGACTGCAATGATGGTGACCCCGTTGCAAAGCTGCTTGTGTGCTGAAGAAGCAGAGCACTATCTTTCCCTGCTGCTCCTTCTCCCGTGTGAGCAGATGCCACTGTTCATTCTGTGCTGACTGTGTTGCTGCGCAGCAGAGAGCAGCCTCTGGACTGATTCCATTCAAATGCTTTTCCTGTATGAAAGTGAGCAGTGAAAGCAACGATGGGGGCACCAATGTAAAGGGGATTGTGTGCTGAACAGGTCCAGCACCAGCTTTCAATCCTGGCTCTTCTGCTGTGGGAGCAGAGGCCAAACGTTCGTGCTATACTCACTGTGCTGCTGGGCAGCTGAGAGATACCACCTGAGAATTTGGATTCAAATGGACTTTTAGGTATGAACCCGAGGAGAGACTGCAATGATGGTGACCCCGTTGCAAAGCTGCTTGTGTGCTGAAGAAGCAGAGCACTAGCTTTCCCTGCTGCTCCTTCTGCCGTGTGAGCAGAAGCCACTGTTCATTCTGTGCTGACTGTGTTGCTGCGCAGCAGAGAGCAGCCTCTGGACTGATTCTATTCAAATGCTTTTCCTGTATGAAAGTGAGCAGTGAAAGCAACGATGAATGCACCAATGTAAAAGGGATTGTGTGCTGAACAGGTCCAGCACCAGCTTTCAATCCTGGCTCTTCTGCTGTGGGAGCAGAGGCCAAACGTTCGTGCTGTACTAACTGTGCTGCTGGGCAGCTGAGAGACACCACCTGAGAATTTGGATTCAAATGGACTTTTAGGTAGGAAACCGAGGAGAGACTGCAATGATGGTGACCCCGTTGCAAAACTGCTTGTGTGCTGAAGAAGCAGAGCACTAGCTCTCCCTGCTGCTCTTCTGCCGTGTGAGCAGATGCCACTGTTCATTCTGTGCTGTGTTGCTGCCAGCAGGGAGCAGGCTCTGGACGGATTCTATTCAAATGCTTTTCCTGTATGAGTGTTAGCAGTGAAAGCAACGATGGAGACACCAATGTAAAGGGGATTGTGTGCTGAACAGGTCCAGCACCAGCTTTCAATCCTGGCTCTTCTGCTGTGGGAGCAGAGGCCAAACGTTCGTGCTGTACTAACTGTGCTGCTGGGCAGCTGAGCGACACCACCTGAGAATTCGGATTCAAATGGACTTTTAGGTATGAAGCCGAGGAGAGACTGCAATGATGGTGACCCCGTTGCAAAGCTGCTTGTGTGCTGAAGAAGCAGAGCACTAGCTTTCCCTGCTGGTCCTTCTGCTGTGTGAGCAGATGCCACTGTTTATTCTGTGCTGACTGTGTTGCTGCGCAGCAGAGAGCAGCCTCTGGACTGATTCTATTCAAATGCTTTTCCTGTATGAATGTGAGCAGTGAAAGCAACGATGGAGGCACCAATGTAAAAGGGATTGTGTGCTGAACAGGTCCAGCACCAGCTTTCAATCCTGGCTCTTCTGCTGTGGGAGCAGAGGCCAAACGTTCGTGCTGTACTAACTGTGCTGCTGGGCAGCTGAGAGACACCACCTGAGAATTTGGATTCAAATGGACTTTTAGGTAGGAAACCGAGGAGAGACTGCTATGATGGTGACCCCGTTGCAAAACTGCTTGTGTGCTGAAGAAGCAGAGCACTAGCTTTCCCTGCTGCTCTTCTGCCGTGTGAGCAGATGCCACTGTTCATTCTGTGCTGTGTTGCTGCCAGCAGGGAGCAGGCTCTGGACGGATTCTATTCAAATGCTTTTCCTGTATGAGTGTTAGCAGTGAAAGCAACGATGGAGACACCAATGTAAAGGGGATTGTGTGCTGAACAGGTCCAGCACCAGCTTTCAATCCTGGCTCTTCTGCTGTGGGAGCAGAGGCCAAACGTTCGTGCTGTACTAACTGTGCTGCTGGGCAGCTGAGAGACACCACCTGAGAATTTGGATTCTAATGGACTTTTAGGTAGGAAACCGAGGAGAGACTGCAATGATGGTGACCCCGTTGCAAAGCTGCTTGTGTGCTGAAGAAGCAGAGCACTAGCTTTCCCTGCTGCTCCTTCTGCCGTGTGAGCAAATGCCGCTGTTCATTCTGTGCTGACTGTGTTGCTGCGCAGCAGAGAGCAGCCTCTGGACTGATTCCATTCAAATGCTTTTCCTGTATGAATGTGAGCAGTGAAAGCAACGATTGAGGCACCAATGTAAAGGTGATTGTGTGCTGAACAGGTCCAGCACCAGCTTTCAATCCTGGCTCTTCTGCTGTGGGAGCAGAGGCCAAACGTTCGTGCTGTACTAACTGTGCTGCTGGGCAGCTGAGAGACACCACCTGAGAATTTGGATTCAAATGGACTTTTAGGTAGGAAACCGAGGAGAGACTGCAATGATGGTGACCCCGTTGCAAAGCTGCTTGTGTGCTGAAGAAGCAGAGCACTAGCTTTCCCTGCTGCTCCTTCTGCCGTGTGAGCAGATGCCACTGTTCATTCTGTGCTGACTGTGTTGCTGCGCAGCAGAGAGCAGCCTCTGGACTGATTCCATTCAAATGCTTTTCCTGTATGAAAGTGAGCACTGAAAGCAACGATGAATGCACCAATGTAAAAGGGATTGTGTGCTGAACAGGTCCAGCACCAGCTTTCAATCCTGGCTCTTCTGCTGTGGGAGCAGAGGCCAAACGTTCGTGCTGTACTCACTGTGCTGCTGGGCAGCTGAGAGATACCACCTGAGAATTTGGATTCAAATGGACTTTTAGGTATGAAACCGAGGAGAGACTGCAATGATGGTGACCCCGTTGCAAAGCTGCTTGTGTGCTGAAGAAGCAGAGCACTAGCTTTCCCTGCTGCTCCTTCTGCCGTGTGAGCAGAAGCCACTGTTCATTCTGTGCTGACTGTGTTGCTGCGCAGCAGAGAGCAGGCTCTGGACTGATTCCATTCAAATGCTTTTCCTGTATGAGTGTTAGCAGTGAAAGCAACGATGAATGCACCAATGTAAAAGGGATTGTGTGCTGAACAGGTCCAGCACCAGCTTTCAATCCTGGCTCTTCTGCTGTGGGAGCAGAGGCCAAACGTTCGTGCTGTACTAACTGTGCTGCTGGGCAGCTGAGAGACACCACCTGAGAATTTGGATTCAAATGGACTTTTAGGTATGAACCCGAGGAGAGACTGCAATGATGGTGACCCCGTTGCAAAGCTGCTTGTGTGCTGAAGAAGCAGAGCACTAGCTTTCCCTGCTGCTCTTCTGCCGTGTGAGCAGATGCCACTGTTCATTCTGTGCTGTGTTGCTGCCAGCAGGGAGCAGGCTCTGGACGGATTCTATTCAAATGCTTTTCCTGTATGAGTGTTAGCAGTGAAAGCAACGATGGAGACACCAATGTAAAGGGGATTGTGTGCTGAACAGGTCCAGCACCAGCTTTCAATCCTGGCTCTTCTGCTGTGGGAGCAGAGGCCAAACGTTCGTGCTGTACTAACTGTGCTGCTGGGCAGCTGAGCGACACCACCTGAGAATTCGGATTCAAATGGACTTTTAGGTATGAAGCCGAGGAGAGACTGCAATGATGGTGACCCCGTTGCAAAGCTGCTTGTGTGCTGAAGAAGCAGAGCACTAGCTTTCCCTGCTGGTCCTTCTGCCGTGTGAGCAGATGCCACTCTTCATTCTGTGCTGACTGTGTTGCTGCGCAGCAGAGAGCAGCCTCTGGAATGATTCCATTCAAATGCTTTTCCTGTATGAATGTGAGCAGTGAAAGCAACGATGGAGGCACCAATGTAAAAGGGATTGTGTGCTGAACAGGTCCAGCACCAGCTTTCAATCCTGGCTCTTCTGCTGTGGGAGCAGAGGCCAAACGTTCGTGCTATAATCACTGTGCTGCTGGGCAGCTGAGAGATACCACCTGAGAATTTGGATTCAAATGGACTTTTAGGTATGAACCCGAGGAGAGACTGCAATGATGGTGACCCCGTTGCAAAGCTGCTTGTGTGCTGAAGAAGCAGAGCACTAGCTTTCCCTGCTGCTCCTTCTGCCGTGTGAGCAGAAGCCACTGTTCATTCTGTGCTGACTGTGTTGCTGCGCAGCAGAGAGCAGCCTCTGGACTGATTCCATTCAAATGCTTTTCCTGTATGAATGTGAGCAGTGAAAGCAACGATGGAGGCACCAATGTAAAGGTGATTGTGTGCTGAACAGGTCCAGCACCAGCTTTCAATCCTGGCTCTTCTGCTGTGGGAGCAGAGGCCAAACGTTCGTGCTGTACTGACTGTGCTGCTGGGCAGCTGAGAGACACCACCTGAGAATTTGGATTCAAATGGACTTTTAGGTATGAACCCGAGGAGAGACTGCAATGATGGTGACCCCGTTGCAAAGCTGCTTGTGTGCTGAAGAAGCAGAGCACTAGCTTTCCCTGCTGCTCCTTCTGCCGTGTGAGCAGATGCCACTCTTCATTCTGTGCTGACTGTGTTGCTGCGCAGCAGAGAGCAGCCTCTGGACTGATTCCATTCAAATGCTTTTCCTGTATGAAAGTGAGCAGTGAAAGCAACGATGAATGCACCAATGTAAAAGGGATTGTGTGCTGAACAGGTCCAGCACCAGCTTTCAATCCTGGCTCTTCTGCTGTTGGAGCAGAGGCCAAACGTTCGTGCTGTACTCACTGTGCTGCTGGGCAGCTGAGAGACACCACCTGAGAATTTGGATTCAAATGGACTTTTAGGTATGAAACCGAGGAGAGACTGCAATGATGGTGACCCCGTTGCAAAGCTGCTTGTGTGCTGAAGAAGCAGAGCACTAGCTTTCCCTGCTGCTCCTTCTGCCGTGTGAGCAGATGCCACTGTTCATTCTGTGCTGTGTTGCTGCCAGCAGGGAACAGGCTCTGGACGGATTCTATTCAAATGCTTTTCCTGTATGAGTGTTAGCAGTGAAAGCAACGATGGAGGCACCAATGTAAAGGTGATTGTGTGCTGAACAGGTCCAGCACCAGCTTTCAATCCTTGCTCTTCTGCTGTGGGAGCAGAGGCCAAACGTTCGTGCTGTACTAACTGTGCTGCTGGGCAGCTGAGAGACACCACCTGAGAATTCGGATTCAAATGGACTTTTAGGTATGAAGCCGAGGAGAGACTGCAATGATGGTGACCCCGTTGCAAAGCTGCTTGTGTGCTGAAGAAGCAGAGCACTAGCTTTCCCTGCTGCTCCTTCTGCCGTGTGAGCAGATGCCAATGCTCATTCTGTGCTGACTGTGTTGCTGCGCAGCAGAGAGCAGCCTCTGGACTGATTCCATTCAAATGCTTTTCCTGTATGAAAGTGAGCAGTGAAAGCAACGATGAATGCACCAATGTAAAAGGGATTGTGTGCTGAACAGGTCCAGCACCAGCTTTCAATCCTGTCTCTTCTGCTGTGGGAGCAGAGGCCAAACGTTCGTGCTGTATTAACTGTGCTGCTGGGCAGCTGAGAGACACCACCTGAGAATTTGGATTCAAATGGACTTTTAGGTATGAAACCGAGGAGAGACTGCAATGATGGTGACCCCGTTGCAAAGCTGCTTGTGTGCTGAAGAAGCAGAGCACTAGCTTTCCCTGCTGCTCCTTCTGCCGTGTGAGCAGATGCCACTGTTCAGTCTGTGCTGACTGTGTTGCTGCGCAGCAGAGAGCAGCATCTGGACTGATTCTATTCAAATGCTTTTCCTGTATGAAAGTGAGCAGTGAAAGCAACGATGGATGCACCAATGTAAAGGTGATTGTGTGCTGAACAGGTCCAGCACCAGCTTTCAATCCTGGCTCTTCTGCTGTGGGAGCAGAGGCCAAACGTTCGTGCTGTACTAACTGTGCTGCTGGGCAGCTGAGAGACACCACCTGAGAATTTGGATTCAAATGGACTTTTAGGTATGAAGCCGAGGAGAGACTGCAATGATGGTGACCCCGTTGCAAAGCTTCTTGTGTGCTGAAGAGACACAGCACTAGGTTTCCCTGCTGGTCCTTCTGCTGTGTGAGCAGATGCCACTCTTCATTCTGTGCTGTGTTGCTGCCAGCAGGGAGCAGGCTCTGGACTGATTCTATTCAAATGCTTTTCCTGTACGAGTGTTAGCAGTGAAAGCAACGATGGATGCACCAATGTAAAGGGGATTGTGTGCTGAACAGGTCCAGCACCAGCTTTCAATCCTGGCTCTTCTGCTGTGGGAGCAGAGGCCAAACGTTCGTGCTGTACTAACTGTGCTGCTGGGCAGCTGAGAGACACCACCTGAGAATTTGGATTCAAATGGACTTTTAGGTATGAACCCGAGGAGAGACTGCAATGATGGTGACCCCGTTGCAAAGCTGCTTGTGTGCTGAAGAGACACAGCACTAGCTTTCCCTGCTGGTCCTTCTGCCGTGTGAGCAGATGCCACTGTTCATTCTGTGCTGAGTTGCTGCCAGCAGGGAGCAGGCTCTGGACTGATTCTATTCAAATGCTTTTCCTGTATGAAAGTGAGCAGTGAAAGCAACGATGGAGGCACCAATGTAAAGGGGATTGTGTGCTGAACAGGTCCAGAACCAGCTTTCAATTCTTGCTCTTCTGCTGTGGGAGCAGATGCCAAACGTTCGTGCTGTAGTCACTGTGCTGCTGGGCAGCTGAGACCACCTGAGAATTTGGATTCAAATGGACTTTTAGGTATGAAACCGAGGAGAGACTGCAATGATGGTGACCCCGTTGCAAAGCTGCTTGTGTGCTGAAGAAGCAGAGCACTAGCTTTCCCTGCTGGTCCTTCTGCCGTGTGAGCAGATGCCACTGTTCATTCTGTGCTGTTTTGCTGCCAGCAGGGAGCAGGCTCTGGACTGATTCTATTCAAATTCTTTTCCTGTATGAGTGTTAGCAGTGAAAGCAACGATGTAGGCACCAATGTAAAGGGGATTGTGTGCTGAACAGGTCCAGCACCAGCTTTCAATCCTCGCTCTTCTGCTGTGGGAGCAGACGCCAAACATTCGTGCTGTACTCACTGTGCTGCTGGGCAGCTGAGCGACACCACCTGAGAATTTGGATTCAAATGGACTTTTAGGTATGAAACCGAGGAGAGACTGCAATGATGGTAACCCCGTTGCAAAGCTGCTTGTGTGCTGAAGAAGCCCAGCACTAGCTTTCCCTGCTGGTCCTTCTGCTGTTTGAGCAGAATCCACTGTTCATTCTGTGCTGAGTGTGTTGCTGCGCAGCAGAGAGCAGCCTCTGGACTGATTCTATTCAAATGCTTTTCCTGTATGAAAGTGAGCAGTGAAAGCAACGATGGAGGCACCAGTATAAAGGGGATTGTGTGCTGAACAGGTCCAGGACCAGCTTTCAATCCTGGCTCTTCTGCTGTGGGAGCAGATGCCAAATGTTCGTGCTGTTCTCACTGTGCTGCTGGGCAGCTGAGAGAGACCACCTGAGAATTTGGATTCAAATGGACTTTTAGGTATGAAACCGAGGAGAGACTGCAATGATGGTGACCCCGTTGCAAAGCTGCTTGTGCGCTGAAGAAGCAGAGCACTAGCTTTCCCTGCTGCTCCTTCTGCCGTGTGAGCAGATGCCACTGTTCATTCTGTGCTGACTGTGTTGCTGCGCAGCAGAGAGCAGGCTCTGGACTGATTCCATTCAAATGCTTTTCCTGTATGAAAGTGAGCAGTGAAAGCAACGATGGAGGCACCAATGTAAAGGGGATTGTGTGCTGAACAGGTCCAGCACCAGCTTTCAATCCTGGCTCTTCTGCTGTGGGAGCAGAGGCCAAACGTTCGTGCTGTACTAACTGTGCTGCTGGGCAGCTGAGAGACACCACCTGAGAATTTGGATTCAAATGGACTTTTAGGTAGGAATCCGAGGAGAGACTGCAATGATGGTGACCCCGTTGCAAAGCTGCTTGTGTGTTGAAGAGACACAGCACTAGCTTTCCCTGCTGGTCCTTCTGCCGTGTGAGCAGATGCCACTGTTCATTCTGAGCTGACTGTGTTGCTGCGCAGCAGAGAGCAGGCTCTGGACTGATTCTATTCAAATGCTTTTCCTGTATGAAAGTGAGCAGTGAAAGCAACGATGGAGGCACCAATGTAAAGGTGATTGTGTGCTGAACAGGTCCAGCACCAGCTTTCAATCCTTGCTCTTCTGATGTGGGAGCAGATGCCAAACGTTCGTGCTGTACTCACTGTGCTGCTGGGCAGCTGAGACCACCTCAGAATTTGGATTCAAATGGACTTTTAGGTATGAAACCGAGGACAGACTGCAATGATGGTGACCCCGTTGCAAAGCTGCTTGTGTGCTGAAGAAGCAGAGCACTAGCTTTCCCTGCTGCTCCTTCTGCCGTGTGAGCAGATGCCACTGTTCATTCTGTGCTGACTGTGTTCCTGCGCAGCAGAGAGCAGGCTCTGGACTGATTCCATTCAAATGCTTTTCCTGTATGAAAGTGAGCAGTGAAAGCAACGATGGAGGCACCAATGTAAAGGTGATTGTGTGCTGAACAGGTCCAGCACCAGCTTTCAATCCTGGCTCTTCTGCTGTGGGAGCAGAGGCCAAACGTTTGTGCTGTACTCACTGTGCTGCTGGGCAGCTGAGACCACCTGAGAATTTGGATTCAAATGGACTTTTAGGTATGAAACCGAGGAGAGACTGCAATGATGGTGACCCCGTTGCAAAGCTGCTTGTGTGCTGAAGAAGCAGAGCACTAGCTTTCCCTGCTGGTCCTTCTGCCGTGTGAGCAGATGCCACTGTTCATTCTGAGCTGACTGTGTTCCTGCGCAGCAGAGAGCAGGCTCTGGACTGATTCCATTCAAATGCCTTTCCTGTATGAAAGTGAGCAGTGAAAGCAACGATGGAGGCACCAATGTAAAGGGGATTGTGTGCTGAACAGGTCCAGCACCAGCTTTCAATCCTGGCTCTTCTGCTGTGGGAGCAGAGGCCAAACGTTCGTGCTGTACTCACTGTGCTGCTGGGCAGCTGAGTCACTTGAGAATTTGGATTCAAATGGACTTTTAGGTATGAAAACGAGGAGAGACTGCAATGATGGTGACCCCGTTGCAAAGCTGCTTGTGTGCTGAAGAAGCAGAGCACTAGCTTTCCCTGCTGCTCCTTCTGCCGTGTGAGCAGATGCCACTGTTCATTCTGTGCTGACTGTGTTCCTGCGCAGCAGAGAGCAGGCTCTGGACTGATTCCATTCAAATGCTTTTCCTGTATGAAAGTGAGCAGTGAAAGCAACGATGGAGGCACCAATGTAAAGGTGATTGTGTGCTGAACAGGTCCAGCACCAGCTTTCAATCCTGGCTCTTCTGCTGTGGGAGCAGATGCCAAACGTTCGTGCTGTACTCACTGTGCTGCTGGGCAGCTGAGAGACACCACCTGAGAATTTGGATTCAAATGGACTTTTAGGTATGAAACCGAGGAGAGACTGCAATGATGGTGACCCCGTTGCAAAGCTGCTTGTGTGCTGAAGAAGTAGACCACTAGCTTTCCCTGCTGCTCCTTCTGCCGTGTGAGCAGATGCCACTGTTCATTCTGTGCTGACTGTGTTGCTGCGCAGCAGAGAGCAGCCTCTGGACTGATTCCATTCAAATGCTTTTCCTGTATGAAAGTGAGCAGTGAAAGCAACGATGGATGCACCAATGTAAAGGTGATTGTGTGCTGAACAGGTCCAGCACCAGCTTTCAATCCTGGCTCTTCTGCTGTGGGAGCAGAGGCCAAACGTTCGTGCTGTACTAACTGTGCTGCTGGGCAGCTGAGAGACACCACCTGAGAATTTGGATTCAAATGGACTTTTAGGTAGGAAACCGAGGAGAGACTGCAATGATGGTGACCCCGTTGCAAAGCTGCTTGTGTGCTGAAGAGACACAGCCCGAGCTTTCCCTGCTGGTCCTTCTGCCGTGTGAGCAGATGCCCCTGTTCATTCTGTGCTGTGTTGCTGCCAGCAGGGAGCAGGCTCTGGACTTATTCTATTCAAATGCTTTTCCTGTATGAAAGTGAGCAGTGAAAGCAACGATGGAGGCACCAATGTAAAGGGCATTGTGTGCTGAACAGGTCCAGCACCAGCTTTCAATCCTGGCTCTTCTGCTGTGGGAGCAGAGGCCAAACGTTCGTGCTGTACTCACTGTGCTGCTGGGCAGCTGAGAGAGACCACCTGAGAATTTGGATTCAAATGGACTTTTAGGTATGAAACCGAGGAGAGACTGCAATGATGGTGACACCGTTGCAAAGCTGCTTGTGTGCTGAAGAAGCAGAGCACTAGCTTTCCCTGCTGGTCCTTCTGCCGTGTGAGCAGATGCCACTGTTCATTCTGTGCTCACTGTGTTGCTGCGCAGCAGAGAGCAGGCTCTGGACTGATTCTATTCAAATGCTTTTCCTGTATGAGTGTTACCAGTGAAAGCAACGATGGAGGCACCAATGTAAAGGTGATTGTGTGCTGAAAAGGTCCAGCACCAGCTTTCAATCCTGGCTCTTCTGCTGTGGGAGCAGAGGCCAAACGTTCGTGCTGTCCTCACTGTGCTGCTGGGCAGCTGAGAGAGACCACCTGAGAATTTGGATTCAAATGGACTTTTAGGTAGGAATCCGAGGAGAGACTGCAATGATGGTGACCCCGTTGCAAAGCTGCTTGTGTGTTGAAGAGACACAGCACTAGCTTTCCCTGCTGGTCCTTCTGCCGTGTGAGCAGATGCCACTGTTCATTCTGAGCTGACTGTGTTGCTGCGCAGCAGAGAGCAGGCTCTGGACTGATTCCATTCAAATGCTTTTCCTGTATGAAAGTGAGCAGTGAAAGCAACGATGGAGGCACCAATGTAAAGGTGATTGTGTGCTGAACAGGTCCAGCACCAGCTTTCAATCCTTGCTCTTCTGATGTGGGAGCAGATGCCAAACGTTCGTGCTGTACTCACTGTGCTGCTGGGCAGCTGAGACCACCTGAGAATTTGGATTCAAATGGACTTTTAGGTATGAAACCGAGGACAGACTGCAATGATGGTGACCCCGTTGCAAAGCTGCTTGTGTGCTGAAGAAGCAGAGCACTAGCTTTCCCTGCTGCTCCTTCTGCCGTGTGAGCAGATGCCACTGTTCATTCTGTGCTGACTGTGTTCCTGCGCAGCAGAGAGCAGGCTCTGGACTGATTCCATTCAAATGCTTTTCCTGTATGAAAGTGAGCAGTGAAAGCAACGATGGAGGCACCAATGTAAAGGTGATTGTGTGCTGAACAGGTCCAGCACCAGCTTTCAATCCTGGCTCTTCTGCTGTGGGAGCAGAGGCCAAACGTTTGTGCTGTACTCACTGTGCTGCTGGGCAGCTGAGACCACCTGAGAATTTGGATTCAAATGGACTTTTAGGTATGAAACCGAGGAGAGACTGCAATGATGGTGACCCCGTTGCAAAGCTGCTTGTGTGCTGAAGAAGCAGAGCACTAGCTTTCCCTGCTGGTCCTTCTGCCGTGTGAGCAGATGCCACTGTTCATTCTGTGCTGACTGTGTTCCTGCGCAGCAGAGAGCAGGCTCTGGACTGATTCCATTCAAATGCTTTTCCTGTATGAAAGTGAGCAGTGAAAGCAACGATGGAGGCACCAATGTAAAGGTGATTGTGTGCTGAACAGGTCCAGCACCAGCTTTCAATCCTGGCTCTTCTGCTGTGGGAGCAGATGCCAAACGTTCGTGCTGTACTCACTGTGCTGCTGGGCAGCTGAGAGACACCACCTGAGAATTTGGATTCAAATGGACTTTTAGGTAGGAAACCGAGGAGAGACTGCAATGATGGTGACCCCGTTGCAAAGCTGCTTGTGTGCTGAAGAAGTAGACCACTAGCTTTCCCTGCTGCTCCTTCTGCCGTGTGAGCAGATGCCACTGTTCATTCTGTGCTGACTGTGTTGCTGCGCAGCAGAGAGCAGCCTCTGGACTGATTCCATTCAAATGCTTTTCCTGTATGAAAGTGAGCAGTGAAAGCAACGATGGATGCACCAATGTAAAGGTGATTGTGTGCTGAACAGGTCCAGCACCAGCTTTCAATCCTGGCTCTTCTGCTGTGGGAGCAGAGGCCAAACGTTCGTGCTGTACTAACTGTGCTGCTGGGCAGCTGAGAGACACCACCTGAGAATTTGGATTCAAATGGACTTTTAGGTATGAAACCGAGGAGAGACTGCAATGATGGTGACCCCGTTGCAAAGCTGCTTGTGTGCTGAAGAAGCAGAGCACTAGTTTTCCCTGCTGGTCCTTCTGCCGTGTGAGCAGATGCCACTGTTCATTCTGTGCTGTGTTGTTGTGAGCATGGAGCAGGCTCTGGACTGATTCTATTCAAATGCTTTTCCTGTATGAGTGTTAGCAGTGAAAGCAACGATGGATGCACCAATGTAAAGGTGATTGTGTGCTGAACAGGTCCAGCACCAGCTTTCAATCCTTGCTCTTCTGCTGTGGGAGCAGATGCCAAACGTTCGTGCTGTACTCACTGTGCTGCTGGGCAGCTGAGAGACACCACCTGAGAATTTGGATTCAAATGGACTTTTAGGTATGAAACCGAGGAGAGACTGCAAGGATGGTGACCCCGTTGCAAAGCTGCTTGTGTGCTGAAGGGACACAGCACAAGCTTTCCCTGCTGGTCCTTCTGCCGTGTGAGCAGATGCCACTGTTCATTCTGTGCTGACTGTGTTGCTGCGCAGCAGAGAGCAGGCTCTGGACTGATTCTATTCAAATGCTTTTCCTGTATGAGTGTTACCAGTGAAAGCAACGATGGAGGCACCAATGTAAAGGTGATTGTGTGCTGAAAAGGTCCAGCACCAGCTTTCAATCCTGGCTCTTCTGCTGTGGGAGCAGAGGCCAAACGTTCGTGCTGTCCTCACTGTGCTGCTGGGCAGCTGAGAGAGACCACCTGAGAATTTGGATTCAAATGGACTTTTAGGTAGGAAACCGAGGAGAGACTGCAATGATGGTGACCCCGTTGCAAAGCTGCTTGTGTGCTGAAGGGACACAGCACAAGCTTTCCCTGCTGGTCCTTCTGCCGTGTGAGCAGATGCCACTGTTCATTCTGTGCTCACTGTGTTGCTGCGCAGCAGAGAGCAGGCTCTGGACTGATTCCATTCAAATGCTTTTCCTGTATGAGTGTTAGCAGTGAAAGCAACGATGGAGGAACCAATGTAAAGGTGATTGTGTGCTGAACAGGTCCAGCACCAGCTTTCAATCCTGGCTCTTCTGCTGTGGGAGCAGAGGCCAAACGTTCGTGCTGTACTCACTGTGCTGCTGGGCAGCTGAGAGACACCACCTGAGAATTTGGATTCAAATGGACTTTTAGGTATGAAACCGAGGAGAGACTGCAATGATGGTGACCCCGTTGCAAAGCTGCTTGTGTGCTGAAGAAGCAGAGCACTAGCTTTCCCTGCTGGTCCTTCTGCCGTGTGAGCAGATG